>NC_081406.1:650462277-650771027 GCF_030272615.1 Cryptomeria japonica | reverse complement strand
ATCAAGCTATCATTTAAGGTGCCATAACAAAAACACCCAAGGAGAAAATTGTGATATTTGATGACATCCACACATTGAAGTGAAAACACCAATCCTTGACATATCTAAAACTTGTAGACATAGATAGAAAATAATAGTTCCCTCATAATCTTCATAATAAAATAAAATAGAAAACTTCCAAATAGGTCAAATAGGCCATTTTTTTTCATAGAAAAAGCTCAAATTTTGATCAATCTAATAGATGGGCATAGACTCATAGAGAAGATCAACCCTTTGCTAATTTATTTTCTTTTTTTGCAACTTTTTTGGTATAACGATTGAAAAAATATAAAAAAAGTAAATATTAACCAATACTATTCTCTTGATAGGGCTATGTGCTTGAATCACATCGATGAGAGAAGGAACACACTCGCATGGTTTTGATACCATGTTGAAATTAGCCAAGATTCAAAAGTTGTGCAAATTGATAACCTTCCACAAGTCAACAATGGTGAGCAAAATAGTATGTCTATCATATACAAATGAATAATGTTTAAAATGTACATACCTGCTTTGCATACATATACAAGATAGATGAGGTGGGCAGGTAGGACTCAAACTTTGACTAAGCCTCCAAACATGAAACACTTGTAAGCTCACTTGGCAAGTGTGTGAGCAAGTGTAAAATATGCATGCAAGAGGTATCTCAAGTGATGAAGACACATGTCTCAATGCTATAAGGTGAGACAAAAGAATAAAATGACATATGTAAACTTAAGGTAAGTGTGAATAGGTCACTTACTAGAAAGGTGATTAGCTAATTGTTCTACAATCATTCTATTTACATTAACAATTGGTACTAAGATTTGACAAAATAATTTAATATATTTTTAGTAGAAAAATAGATTATAAGTGGGGTACATCGAGTTGAGTGCAAAAAAACCATATATATAATGGCCCTATAAATAATAGGATGTCGATGTTGCATTCAATAATCTTGGAGCTAGAAGAGAATCATCAACAACTAAATGCAATATAATTTAAAATTCTCAAGATCAAGATAATTCTTAGAAAAATTAAATATGCTCCATTTTGAACATTTGGGAAATAACTAGTAGCTAATGTTTACATTTGAGCTCTCTTTTTATGTACACGTGGGATAGCCAAATTTTGCATAAACTTCATTAATTAATGAAAAACATGAATAACACCTAATAATGACACACATAAAATACTAATCACTCATATAAAATATAACTTTAATGAAAGGTTGATTGCACAAATTTATAGATAATATATGATTAATGCTCCATATTGGAGTTTAATGTGATTCATCATTCGAGTGTAAACTTTTTAGAGCTAGGGTCCATTTATAGGTTTTTATGAACTCTATCTTAACCAACTTTCACTTCTAATCAACAATATGACTTTTGAAACCTCTCCATAGCTAGCAAAAATATCTAGTATTTGAGCATGTACTGATTGTTACGAGGGTATTTCTATTGTTTAGTCTATTTATAGAATATATTCTTGTATATACTATCGAAGACCACCATTATCCTCATAAACAAGCATTCTGTTTAAAAATTTGAACCATACAATAAACTTTATCATTAGTATTTTTTTATAACAACCTATGATCCATAATCAAAATAAGATAGAAAAAATCACTCGTCGTCATGATAAATGAAGCATTTTCTAAATTATAATATACACTAACTTATCATTCTCTATAGAGGGTGATAATAGAACCAACACCATACTCAAAGAATCCTTGGAAAGAAACATTTGACTTTATTAATAACTAGTGAAATGATCTCTATTGATAAATAACAAAATTTAAGAATATTTTTCATTTTATGAAATTGTAAACCCTAAAAATATCTTCAACTTAATATAATATAGTTAAAACTTTAGGATTAATGGTATTGAAAGATACATTTTATAGTTTTTAAAATATCTAGCTCATCTTGACAAAGGGTGACAATAGGACCAATACCTTGCTTGAAGAATTATAGTGAAATGACACACAACTTTGATAATACCTAGCAAAATGGTATTTCACTTTATTAATAACTAGTTCTTTATTGAGGAATGGGAACTACATGCGATAGTAGGAAAGAAATGAACAAATAATTTTTCAAGGACACAAGGGACACCTCTCTAATACCTATAGTTGTTTCATGGTACCCATTATGAAGGGAACATGATAGATGGGATGTTTCATTTAAACATTTCAGGAGCATAATTACATGGTGATGTGCATTTGGAGTGAAGTGAAAATGTTTTGGGATAAAAATAATTTAAGATGCGTATATGGATGATAGGTTTTATGTTAAGTCTTGTCCAATAAAACACAATTTATATATTAGATCATTAGGTAAAATATATTTGGTTTACTATGTTAATATGTTTAATTTATTAAATTCATTTTCATAATTAAGTGAAATAGGTAATTAGAACTGTGAGAAAAATATTGATAAGATATTTTTTTATATAATATTTGGATGCAAAATATTCAATTACTAGTGCAATCAATTTCAAATATTGGGTGTCACAATTGTCTACTATAAATACGAGGTCAAAAGTCCCATTTTAGACACATGTTATGACAAAAACATATTTGTTGCATCAAACTTGATGATGTGGATCTTAAATCTTATGTTTAAGTAGTAAAATTGCCAAGCTTGTACATTTTTGTGACTCATTCAATACAACCATGTATGATAATGAGAAGTAAAAAATGAAGGTTCACAACTACTACATCTTCTCCCTAACTTCTTTGAATATTATACTAAAATTCTCCACCAAAATAAAATATATACCAATAAAGACCTCTATTTTTACATATAATAAATACCAATTACTACTATTTCGAGGGCTATTTTTAAACTCCCATCCACATTATTTTGACTATTGTATACAATTTACATTTTTTTAAGTGATACTTGGTAAATATTAATTAAAAATAAAAAATTCTAACAAAAATAATCATTACCCTTAAAGTTGTCTATGAACGTAACCTTACCTTGAAAGTATGCCTTCAAACTATGTAACCACTAGTATATATATCTTAAATACACCCATCTAAAAGACAAGATAGATATGTCTTGGCGTTTGGTTTGTTAGATAGATGTATTTGTAGAGGTATAAATCTGACCACCTAATTAAATAAATATTCAATGTTTATTTAATCCATTAAATCAATTCCTCTATTAATTAAATTATATTTAATTAATCCGCCCTCCTCCCGCCCACATTCTTCTGTTGATTAAATAAATTATTCAATTTATTTGATTGACCACATTCTAACCTTTAATTAAATAAATCTTTTTAATTTAATTAAATCCCCATTTCCTATTTTAATTAAATTTACATTTAATTAAAGTCTTTATCATATTTAAATAAATCAATTTTGTTTAAAAATCCTTCCAATGCAAGTTGTGACCACTTTGTGTAATAAATCATTTTATTTCAAAATTAAATCCAAAAATATCCTCCCACTTGCATCCTCCTAAAAAATCCACTTGCATATCTAATTCCCCTTCTAGATTCTTCTAAACCATCCTAATTAGCCTAATTACCTCTTAAACATTTTCACATTCCTTAAGAGAAGGTCAGTTCTCCAAAAACCTCAAAGTCTTCATAACCATTAAAGGCTTTATGTCTTCAACAAGCTAACCTCCAAAGTCTTCAATAACCATTAATGGTTAACTCAAACTTGACCCTTGGTTATAGACTTTCTCTCTAACTTAACCTTTCTTTAACCCATGTGTCTCTTCAAGCATTCATTGCTTTCACCGTGGTTATCCATTAACCCTTGCACAAGAGTTTATCCTTTGGAAAAAGGGATTATCCACTAACTCAACCCTAACCTTACCCCCTAGGGTGTCCACCATGTCTTCTCAGACATTTAATGCCTCTTCTCTCTCCTCTTAATCCATCTCATGTTGACAATTGTCACCATTTCAATGGTGAAAATTGTAAACATGGATTGAAGATCATTCAATTTAGCCCTTGTTAAGATTACTCAATCTTAACCATCCAATAACCCATTTCTTCTATAAATAGGCCTCATTTCTCTCATTATTGATATCCAAGTTTCATGCATCCAGATTATAGTCTACTTTCATCAAGCACTTTGCCTCTCTTTGATAATTAGCATTTTTAATCATTTAGGAGCATATTAACATGGCATTTTAATCATGAATCATGTTAGCATAGCTTGTTAGTTTCTTTATCATGTCATTATATTCATCATAGCATAACTAATCAAATCTAAGTAATCTTATCATAACATATAGATTTTAAGTTCATCTTGCATATAGATCATTTTTATCCATTATCACTTGTTCTTGGAGTTTTCATTCCAAAAGTCAGTTGCTCAATGATCTGAGAGAAATCATTGACTTGAGGAATCTTGTGAGATAGAGAACAATAAGACACATCTTGGAGGATTAGCTTGTTAACTAGTTTAGTTTAGTTAGTCTTTATATTCAAAAGTTTCATTGGTATGTTAGTTTCTAGTTTCAAACTAATTAACTGATTACACTAAAAACCTTGCATACATTTCCCCAAATTTAAAATCATTTTTGCATGTAGGTTGAAGATAAATTCACGCTTAAATCTCAGAATAATGCATCTGCATGGAACTTTAGCACATAAACTCCATTTTCTAGTGCATTTGTCTCATTGTTTAGCTCATATGAAGGATTACTTAGTGCATAGAAGTCCAAGTCCAACGCGTGCTTTTTTCTGTTTCTTTAGTGCATACGCGTATCATAATAGTGCATTGAAGTATCAGTGTAGCACTTGGGTGTTGTATAATAGTGCTTAGGTGCCATCTTTTAGTGCATTTATTTCACTGTTTAGTGCATGATAGGGAGATTAATTTGATTTGTAAAAACAGAAAGGAAAAATTAGGCTTGTCAGCCCACCATATCAAACTGACTATTTGAATAGGTTTTGTAGGATTTAACATTTGTCTTGTAGGTGCTCAAGGATTTAGATTAGTCTTTTCACTTCTTTTTTACAATTTTCATTTTACAAAAGGATAAAAATATCATCATTTTCCTTTGGAAATCTTTAAAAAGAACATCATTTTCCTTTGGAAAGCTTTAAAAAGAACATCATTTTCCTTTGGAAAGCTTATTAAAAAGAACATCATTTTCCTTTGGAAAGCTTTAAAAAGAACATCATTTTCCTTTGAAAATCTTTTAAGAAGAACATAATTTTCATTAGGATCTTTAAAAAAAAACTTCACTTTCAAGTTTTGTAAAAGATAAAAAGGACAAGCAAACAAAATTTTCATTTTGCAAACTAGATCACACTTATTTTGGTGTTGCTAAAAAGAATAAAGACACGTTTCCTTTTTTAAAACAAAGGAGATAAAAAAAAAAGAACAAACCATTGTTGTTTTGTAACAAAGAACAATCCACTTCAAAGTTGAGAGTTTTCTTTCATGTCCAATCGTTGTTATCATTTTGGAGATTTCTTTTTTTAACAAGGATATACTTTCAAAGCTCAAGATTGTTATCTTTTCACAATTTATATCTTGGATAAAATAAACACCATGTCTTTTGGAACAAAATTTCCAAGTAGCATTTAGACAACATTGCGATATTGGTTAAAAAGAAAGAGTACATTTCATGAATCAAAGGTGATAGGTATATGCTATCCCTGTAATTGGGTGATCACAAAGCCAAACTCATCATTTACTTGCTTTCTTTCATTTTCACAATAGGATAAAACCTTTAGCAGGCCTGCCCTCCCGAGGAGCCTTTTAGGCTCAAGCCATTAAGGCCGGTGCAAGGGGAACGACCTAAGTGGGGAACGACTAAACGCCAAGCATTCCAACCCACTATAATCAAATGTGGATATGATGAAAATCATGTTCAATGGTTTTTCTCAGCCATTAGCCTTCCCCCAATATCCTTGAGATACGTAAAGCCTTTTTTCTAAAGGTTGGGAAGCCTCCAGAGGGAGTTTATCATTGAAGACCGAATAAAATCCCTACTAAAAGCTATAGAACTAGAAGCCTCATCAAGTCAGTGAGCCAAACATTTCTAATATCATAGTCTAAGGGTGGGGAATAATCTACCCCCAAGACACTCACCATAAATATCCCAAGAAAATGATCCAATTGAGAAGCAATTCTCTTTGGGTCAACTTATGACAAAAGGCAAAAAAATGGGTGCACCTTAGGGTATGACATGGTTGTTTGAGCTGATGGAGTATCAAGTGTGGGATATTGATATTTTAAATGACCATTGAGGTTAAGAGAGTTTGCTTGATGTTTATTTCTTGTTCAAACCAGTGAAAACAAACAGGGATTCGAAAAGATCCTCAAAATATTTTTTTTTTCAACTTCAGGGCAGCTTAGTGCATAAACAGTTCAGATTAGTGCATTGAATCATCATTGTAGTGCATACTATTTACTGGTTAGCACTTAAAACGTAAAAAGTAGTGCATCCAGAA
Organism: Cryptomeria japonica; assembly: GCF_030272615.1. Lineage (NCBI taxonomy): Eukaryota > Viridiplantae > Streptophyta > Pinopsida > Cupressales > Cupressaceae > Cryptomeria > Cryptomeria japonica. The sequence continues at coordinate 650,764,571 of NC_081406.1, read as the reverse complement.
CAAATAATAGTGCATGAGTCTCAAAATAATTTTTAAAATTTCAACAATCGAAAAAACACCAGTTAGCGCATAGGCAACAAAAATTAGCATTTTTGAAGGATACCTTAGCACATTGGAAGATTAGAGTAGTGCATTTAACTTAGAATCTAGTGTGTACCCTACATGTTTTAGTGCATTGTTAATAATTTTGTCTCAAACAGAGATAATATTATCAACTTTTTTGAAAATTGACATCATTTTTAGATGCCCCTTTAACTCTTCTTTTAGATCCAAATATCACAGACATGATTTTCTTCGAGAAAAGTTAGAGGATATCAATTAGTGATCCAAGTTTCATAATCTTAACCAAAATCAATATCAAATACTTAGATAGTTATCCAAGTTACTCAAATCAATCTAGTTTCCAATATCAGGATAAATCATCCTTCATTGAGGAAATTCATCAAATTATTTGATGCACTTAGTCATATCAATAGGGGAATACCGAACCCTCTATTCAACTTAGTAATGTTGGGTGTCAGTGCGAGGTATTTTTGTTCTCAAATCAATCTTTCCAAAACTGAAACTTTGATCACTCGTATGACCACCCCTCAACACTTGAAGAAGAAAAATCTTCATCAAAAGACTCCCTTAAAAAGGAAGGAGCCTAGTCAAAAGAAGATCTTGGCAAAAAGGAAGTTTCTCCACATAAACCGTAAAATTTTGCAAAAACATTGCACATTCCTACACCGTTTTCGTAACTATCTACACGGTCAAGGAGCCGAGTTTGACGAGGAGTCCTTGAAAACATGTGCCTTCTCACAAAGATAGACACTATCACAACATCTCAACAAAGGAGGAAAGATAAATTTGGCTTATCTACCTAAAGATCCAATCACTTATTGAAACATTTTTTATAGAGACAATTCACATGCTAGTTGTAACTCGAGCTCAAAAGCGTAGAGAATAAGAACTATAATCACAACTGATCATGAGATCTAGAAGAACAAACCCTTTCTTTGATGCTAGTGAAGATGAAATAACTGAGGACCTAATTCAAGAGGCCCAAGAAAACCCTAGTTTCCAGAAACTCGTAGAAAAACTCATCGAATTTGACAAGAAAAAATACTTTGTCATGCTAGCAAGAAACAAAATCATGAAGTAAGAGAGGAGCAAAGAAAATACAAATATAATACCAACAACAATGATGAGGAACCAAGGAACAATGATAACAAGCCTTTGGGTGCATTAACACAACAAATTCAAGCTCTTCAACAATAGATGTAAGACATGCAACAAGGAACAACAAAAAGATATTCCTTGGAGAATATTTGCCACTACCCTTTCGATAGAAGCTTGAACATGATACCATTTCCACCCAATTGTGAAATTCCCAAATATGACAAGTATAATGGCGCAACTGACCCCCAAGATCATGTAATAAAATTTTGCGCTATGAGTTTGGAATTCACACATAATGACACCTATATGATGAGATTGTTTCCAAGTATGGAATGGCTCTCAAAAATCACACCAACCCTAAAGTCATTTGAAGAGCTGGTAAAAAAATTTGTATCACAATACTCTTATAATATTCAACATGAGATAACCATGCTTGATATTCGCAATACCAAACAAAGAAACAATGAACTATTCATGACATTCCTACAAAGATGGAGAAGATTGATTTCTAGATACTCCCACACAGTACTTGAAAAGGAAAGGATGGATATCTTTATGGACAATCTTAGTAGAAAAATGAGTTATTGACTCCAATTGCAATGTCCACCTAGTTTTCAGAAATTGATCGATAATAATATCAAAATAGAAGAAACCTTGATCAAAAGGGGAATCTTGAAATTCTCTAAGTAAGGTACCCGTTTTTCAAACAATTACAACAACAATAATAATAACACCTACAACAACACAGACAAGTCCAAATTCTAGATGAGAAACAAAAATACCGTCAATGATGGTGTGGTCGACGCCCATAATGTGAAACCAAAACAACCAGTTTTAAACTTGTCTGGTACTACACCAACTAACAATCAAGGAAACATTAACATAAAACCAGCTCCTACATAGTATCGAAGGAAATTCATACCTTTGGGGCAATCACTTGAATCAGCATTCAAAGAACTTTTGGCAAACGAACTCATCACATTTCCAAACATGAGATATTTTGAACCACAAGTCAAACCACCATGGTGGAATGACACACATCATTGTGAGTATCATCAAAGCAAAGGTTATCAAAAAAATGATTGCCTAAGATTGAAGAATTGGGTTCAAGATCTATTAGACAAAGGTGATATAATAGTAGATGGACATAAAACCAATGATGATCATGAAGTATTCAAGAATCCCCTTCCTAATTATGACAAGGGAGCATCATCATCCTCAAACAACAAGGGGGGCCGTATAAATTATTTGTACAACAATGTAATCAATCACATATTGACATGTAGCAATAAAGTCAATGTCATTAAGATCAAAGACAATCAAGAGCAAGTCCCAGTAAATGTGACTACACGGGCCCAATCCAAGTATGTATTGAAAGGAAAAACTTCCAAACCGTCCACTCCTTTGAAAAATCAATACATCTTGGTAGATCAATTAGGGAAAACACCATCCCAAATATCAATACTAGAGATTCTTAAAATCTCACCAGTTCACAAAGATATTCTAGAGAGAGCTCTTGTAGACACTACAGTTCCAAACAATTTGGATATTGATCGATTCCAAGCCATGGTGGGGTATTTAACCATGCCTCATAATCTCTCATTTTCTGAACATGATGATGTCTCTTTAAGTCATTTGCATAATACTCCACTCCATATTGAAGTTTTGGTCTATAAGCATCGGGTAAAATGTGTACTAATGTATGGAGGAGACGACCTAAATATCAGTACTTTAAAACTTGTCTATGCATTGGGATTCTTAGAAAAAGATATTGACCCAAAGAAAAAGATGACCATAAAAGCATATGATGATGAAGAAATATCATCAGAAGGATTAGTAGTACTACCCATTCAAGTAGGACCAGTTCAAAGGGACACTCTCTGTCAAGTCTTGGACATAGACTTGTCTTACAACATACTCTTGGGTCATCCTTGGATCCATGAAATGTAGGCAGTACCATCTACATACCACCAGTGCCTAAAATTCCCATACAATGGACAAGAAATTTCCATCTCAGCAAATACTAATCCTTTCAGTACTGCAACAATCTCGAAGCAGCTTAGAATGTTATTATACCACACAATAGGGAAGCTCTCGCTTCCACATCATCCAATAGTAAAGATCAACTCAAATCTCTATCCATAGATTTTGAGAAAAATATAAAGTTAAAGGACAAAGGCATTGTAGATACTCTTTTGAACCATCCCTATGTCTATACAAAATTTCCAATTTCACCAAGGTCTCATGGACAACCATCAACATCCAAGCAAAAATCTTCACAACCCATCAAACTCTTTGATGGTATGTTTATTCAAGCAGGAACACTAGCAGATGAAACAGATGACATTAATGTCTTGAACTAGTTATACAAGGATGACGAGGACACACGAGCAACAATGTTAAGTGTCAAAATCCCAATAGAGTAATATGGCAATAGATTCAAAATCATGCAAAGAATGGGGTACACAAGAAAAGGTCCTATTGGAAAAAGAAAAGAAGGTATTCTAGAACACATACATCTTCCTACTCAAAGTGCTAAAGACAAATCAGGAATAGGTTTTGGTTAGGATATTCTAGTTTGCAAGCAACACACAAATTAGCAACAACCTCTACAAAAAGAATCTACACGTCTACATAATCAACGACAAGAATCAACACTACGACAACAACTAAAACAAGAAATGGTACAACAACAAGAAGTAGAAGAGACGATCCAAAAGCAACAAGAGGAGGATTATGAGTGACAACAAGAAATTTCTATAAAGAAAGAGGAAGCTACTCAAAAGCTCTATGAGAAAATCCATAAGTTGTAGACCAGGTTTGAAACAAACTCAAATGAGTGGGAATGGGATTCTTATTATGAGGAAACTTTTGACATTGATATTGATGTGGTTCATAACTATATGCCCATACTCTATGAAGGAGAAGTCTCAGGGTCTTGATCATTTTAATTTGGACCACAACATATCTATGATGCTAGTGAGAATGAGCAGATTCGATACAAAATAGGCAATCCTGAGGAGAGTACAATCATAGGCCTTGATATTATTAACAAATTTGACAATGTCTCTATTATGACCCTTACAACATCAGACCTTAATCCACCTAAAGATTCCTTACCCCTCATATATCCTGAACTCATAGACTGGGAACAAACTAAACAACTTGACATACCTATCTTCCCAGATGATGACACTATTTTCTAATAGCTATGTTCAGTAAACCCTGAAAGATGCTCCACCAATGAAAACCATAATGATATCTTCAACCAAGGGAGTGCGAAGTCTTTTAGTCACACAAAAAATAAAACACAAAAAGGATCTAATGGTGAAAACTATCTAATGGCATTATCAGATCACAAAAAAAGTAAAAAGAAAGAATGTATCCAATGGTGAAAACCTCTTCGAGGCGCTGACAGATGAAAGACTTGACACTCTTCCTGAGCATTATCAGAAGAGATCACCAGTATTGATTGAAAAAACACAATCAATAAATATCGGCACAACGAAGATAACAAAGACTTTACATCTGGTTGCATCCTTAATAGATAAAGAGAAACCAAGTTTCAAAAAGTTTTTGAAGAAAAGAAAATCAAATTTGCTTGGTCGTATGCAGATATGCCGGGAGTGGATCCAAATTTAATCATGCACCATTTATCCATAGCTCCATGAGCTAAGCCTATCAAACAAAAGATGAGAAAAATGAATCCACATGTGGCATTGTGAGTCAAAGAAGAACTAAAGAAACTACTGGATGTTAGTTTTATCTGACCAATTGACTATGTAGAGTGGATCTCTAACATAGTACCTATTTCAAAACCTGAGAAAAGTATCAAGATATTCACCGACTTTAGAGATATGAACAAGGCTTTCCCTAAGGATGATTTTCCTTCACCCAACATCGACACAATTGTAGATTTAACAATAGGACATGTCATGTTATCACTTATGGATGGTTTCTCAAGCTATAATCAAATCAAAATAGCACCAGAGAACCAAGATAAAACAACATTTACATGTCCATGGGGTACCTACTGCTGGAATGTCATGCCTTTTGGCTTAAAGAATGCAAGAGAAACCTATCAAAGAGAAATGACCACAATCTTTCATGATATGATGCACACATTCATGGAAGACTATTTAGATGACCTATTAGCCAAATCATTTGCAAGATAAGGACATCTGGAGATTCTTGACAAAATATTTCAGAGGTTAGAATAATTTAATGTGCGACTAAACCCAAAAAAGTGTGTCTTCAATGTAACAACTGGAAAACTATTGGGATACATAGTATTAGAAAAGGGCATCGAGGCGGATCCCACAAAAGTACAAGCAATCATTGATATGCCATCTCCTAGAAATATTAGTTAGCTAAGATCTCTATAGGGACGACTACAATCCATCAGAAGATTCATTGCTCAACTAGCCAACAAGTGCCCCCCTTTCACTCATCTACTCCACAAGAATGTTCCTTTTAGATGGGAGGACAAATGTACAGAATAATTCAACCAATTAAAGTAGTACCTGATGAATCCACCCATATTGGTGCCACCAATAGTAGACAAAACTCTACTTCTCTACATATCAGCCATAGAGGTATCTTTAGGAGCTTTATTAGCACAAGAGGATTCAATAGGAAAATAAAGAGTGATCTACTACATCAACATAACATTGAATGGATATGAGATCAACTATGCCTTCATTGAAAAATATTTTTTAGTTGTGGTGTTCACTTCTCAAAAGTTTCAACACTATATACTAGTTCACACAATCAAGCTAATAGCAAAAATAGACCCATTAAAGTATCTACTCAACAAAGTTGCTTTAACCAAAAGACTAGCTAAATGGATGATGATTTTGAGCGAATTTGACATTTAGTATGTAGACAAGAGAGAAATCAAAGGTCAAGTTGTAGCAAATCAGTTGGCAGAGGCACCATTACAAGATAATCATCCACTGCATGTTGAATTTATCGACACCGATGTCTTGGCCATCACAAAACAATCATGGGTCTTGTACTTTGATGTATCATACACACAACATGGATCAGGTGTTGGCATCCTATTTGTCACTCCGCAAGGACACACCATCCTAAGATCTTACCGATTAATGTTCCCTTGCACAAACAACATAGCTGAGTATGAAGCCCTGGCCATAGGAATCAAAGTGGTAGTAGAATGGAAGATCACAGAGTTACAAGTCTTTGGAGACTCCCAATTGGTCATCAATCAGGTCAATGATGACTATCAAACAAAGGATGACAAGTTGATGCCATATAAAATGATGGTGGACGACTTCAAGAAATACTTTGTGAATATCAAATTAGAACAGATCCCTAGGTTGGATAAAAAAGTTGTAGATGTCATGGCAACCATTGTCTCACTCCTAAAAATACCAAAAAAAAAAAAATCATTATGAGTTCCTAGTGGAACAGATGTTTCCCCCTACCTATGACAATCCCGAATCCCAAGTCATATGCTACCTAGTCGGTTCTGACTCACCACTCTATGGAAAGATCTATTCCTACCTAAAAGATACCATCCTTCCACCAGATCTATCTAGAAACCATAAACACAACTTTATACATCAAACAACTCTTTATACCCTAACTGCTGATACACTTTATAGATGAGGTCTTGATGGTACTCTCCTTTAGTGTCTTGATCGTAATGAATTTGAAACTGCCTTACAAGAGCTTCACGAAGGTATTTGTGGAACACATTCAAGTGGTCCTTATCTAGCCAAGAAACTTCTAAGAATGGGGTATTATTGGCCGACCATGGAAAAAGAATCCTACCAATTTGCTATTAAATGCCTGAAATGCCAAATCCATGGCAATCTTATACATACACTAGCACAAGAGTTGCAACCATTCACTACAACATGGCCTTTTTGTCAGTGAGGACTTGACCTCATGGGTAAGATCCATCCCTCCTCATCAAATGGACACAAGTTCATAATCACAACCACTGAATATTTTACAAAATGGATTGAGGTTGTTCCATTAACTACTGTTACTAGTAAGAAAATATCTTCCTTCATCTCAAACTATCTAATTTGTCACTATGACATCCCTAGCTCCATTAACATTGATAATGGTACACCCTTTTGTAGTGTCATAAAATTGCGCTTCCTGCAACTTTAACCATATTTGAAGTCCTCACCTTGGCGATGACACCCTACTTTTTGACCAAGATCTCTTTCTGCATTTTCACCCCTTGACCCCTTCCTGTTTGAGCCTTGAGGTAGCCTCGAGAACCTATTCGGGCCCCAAGATAGTGTAGAATAGGGGCGTGGTGCCCCTATCCCACTATCTTAGCGTGGCCCCAAGATAGGTCCCCCTGACCTTATCTGCACTTCAGGATCCCAAATCTCCCCGATGTCGGCCTTTGGTGAGATAAATTAATCTTCTAAGGCATGTATAAAAATGGAGTTGGTTTTCTCATTTGCATAGGCATGATTTAAATAAGTGTGAATGAGATAAGATGGAATTAGATAAGCAAGCATAGATGAAGATATACATCATCAAGCATTCAAGTCTTCTTCATTCATCCATTGGAGCAATATTACAACATTCGTTTGCAAGTATGCATGTATGTTAGGGTTTTGTCATGTTACATGCCATTCCATGCAACACTTGTGATTGCATACAGGAAGCAAAGCAATCATCATCAACAAGTTACAGATCTACAAGGTATACATTTTCATTGTTTACATTCAAGCATTTGTAATTACTTTCCTTCAAGGTTGATTCCTCAACCAGGGTTTGACTGAGGAAAACCCCTATCCACATCCCCTTTTCCTCTCTTTTTTGTGTGTAGGTTGCAGGTATGTAGCTGTAATTGCAGGTTTGGGTTTCATTGGCAGAGACGAAAGAACCCTTTTCATTTCGCGGATTTTGTGGAGGACCATGTACATTCCCACCACAGTCCTGACGACTTTTCTCCAAATTTGTAGGGCATATCCGTATCAATCTAATTAGCTTAGATCCGAAGTTATGACACGATCTTGAACTGGTAGCTCTTCATTTCACTCATTTTCTCTCTTTTCCACATAATCAACAAGTCAACTTTCCTATTTACAAAAGAGGGTAAAACACACTTCTACCCTTGCAATCCACTTGGAATTCACATCCTTGTTTCCCTTGGATTTGGATCTAGTGGATCCAAGCCCCTCTTTTGAATGTAAAATATCTCCAAGTAAAAATCATCCTAGTGACTTCCTTTCTCTCTCCTAGGTGGGGAGTCACTAGGGTTCAATTTTCCACTTAACATTTTGGTGAACCCAATGTCTTACACATTAATTCTGATTTCTCTTTATTAGATTTGATTAATTGCAATTTGAATTTCAAATTTTCATTTCCAAGTTTGATCATTTTGCAAATTTTAGAGGTTAATTGCATAAAAACCCTAATTTTTCATTTTGAGAAAATTAAGCTTGTGAAGTGCAACTTTTTAATTGTTTGTTTTAGATATTATTTTCAGCTCAAAATGGCAATTCAAATTTGCCTCTTTATTCGAAAAATTCAGTGGTTAAATCATAAAACCCTAATTTTTAAGATCCTTCTATTTTTGACCTTTGAATGCAAATTTGACCAATCTAGACATCTCCAAATCAGATTTTTTTTGGATTCCGCAATAATATCACAATACCTATCATCCCTAAAAATTTAAAAAAAAATTGGTTGGACAATGTGCACTTTCGCCACGGTCCTTGACTATTTTTTTGATATTTCAAGAGATGGAAGTGACTATGTTTGTCTGCTTAAATCCAAAAAATTGGCATAATTTATCAATTTTAACACCCTCTAAGGTCGAACACAAATTCAAATTTCATAGTTTCAAATTCAAATTTCAAATTTACTGTTCAAATTCCATTTTCCCTCCTTTATTGAATTTTCTATGCATGTATGGGGTGAAAATTATTATGGTTAAATGACATATGAGTTTCTTGTTTGATCATAAGTGCATATGGATTTCTTATCTTATTTTCCTAATTCAATTTCAAATTACATTAAAGATGTTCATGATGTTCCCTTTCATGCATACGATGATAGTTTAGTTCTCCCTTTCATTCATAGCTATGATTTACCTTCTCTGAAAATTGATCTCATTAATGAGGCACATTGGTGCAAAAAGGGAATATGGACACTTCTTTCAAAGATCTCCCTCCTAAAGATGAATCTTTGGAGAATTGTGTTCCTTCTTCTCCTAAAAAGTATCTCCCTCATAAGGATTATTTGGTGCAAGAGGATGATATTATGGCTACTTATCCTAGTGATACCATACCTTCTTTCCATGATCTTCCGTCTAAAGATAAAGCATTAATTACATATTATAGTCCTTTTCCTAATGAGTATCTTGAACATAAAGATACCTTAGAACAAGAGGATGATATCGTTTCTTATCATAATTCTCTCTCTCCCAAAAATTAAGAGCCTAAAAAAAATCAAATCAATTCCATTCATGTTCCTAGGAAACCAAACATTCTTCATGATTATCATGATGTGCCTTACACATATACTAATGAGGTAGTTGATGAGAACATAAGTGAAGCATCACATGCTTTCTTAGTTCCTACAATCCTCTCTTCAATTCACTCAAATACACCATCTCCTACCAACAAATTTCCTAAAGAAGAACTCTTAGAGGGTGATTGGGGGTCTTTAGATTTCATTCCTACTTTTTCTAGAAAGTCCAAGATGTCTGAATTTCATATTCCAATTTTTTCTCTTAACACAAATCTTGAAATTGATTCAGCATGTTAAAAATAACATCTGACAATGAATGGAATATTCATCATGATCATTCAAAATAACATTCAAGTTTCTATTATGTTCCTCCTCACTATGTGACATAGTTAGCCTACTTATTGGGGGCTTCTTGTCATTCATGGTGGTACAATTCCGGGTGCAATCATACTTAGTGAGCAACATAATAACCTATTTATTCTCGCCTCTATTCTTGGGGGGCAATAATATTACTTATCCTCTTTCTAAGGTTTCACTAATTTCTTTTTGGAGTACATTATTCATAAACTTGATGTCCTTTCTTGCATGGAGTTTTCCTTCATGTGAGTGCATGTCTATTTCATGAGTGGGATATTCTCCTTGCTTGAACGGTACATCTATTATGAACAATATATCCTCAGAGGACTTTTGTGAACCTTCTTCTTCTTCTTTCTCTCTCTTTGTAAATTACCTCTTCTATTGCATTATTCATAACTTGATGCCCTTTCTTATGGAGTTATCCTTCATGCGAGCACATATCCGTCCTTGGTTAGGATGTATTCATTGCTTGAAATGGTACATCTTTTATGAGCAATATCTCTCTAGAAGTTGTGTAATTCTTCTCATTGTCCTACACTTGGGGGGAAATTATCTCTCTCCCTCTCTCTTTCTCTAAGGATCCACTATTCCCTATTGTGTGGATGGTGTGAGCTTTATTACTTGATGTCATTCCTTGTGTGAAATTGTTGGTTGTTTTCTCAAGGATTCTCTCTTATACAAGAGGTGTAAGTCCTTGATTACAACCTCTTTTCCACTTTGTAATGTACATCTATGTAAATTCACCCATCCCTCTTGGGGCTAAATGTGAGTCATCCTTCATCAAGAATCCCTTTCACCTAGCAATAGGAGGAAGGATTGCATTCTTGTTCTCTTATGCGCTTCATTCTAGAAGATGTTATATTTTTCTAAGATAAGTCCTCTTGGGGGTAGATGTCTCTTGAAAAAAGATCTCTTCTCCTCCAAATATCACCTTTACACTTACATCAAGATATCTCTTTTCAACTATCTTATCCTTGCTTGAAGAGTACTCCCTCTCTTGCTTGGATTTATGAAATTGTTGCATAACGGATATCTTCTTTGTGATGAAGGCACATATCCTTGCTCTTTTTTCCTTAAGATATCAACATTAGTCTATGTTTACATCTTAAGGGGGGGCGCACCCACACCGCTCCTTTGTACTATACTTCTCTCATGTATTGTATAGTGGGACATTCTTGGAACCAGAGGGTGGCCTCTTAGAGAAAGATGCCATCACTTTTATTGTATAGTGAGACATTCTTGGAACCAGGGGGAAGCCTCTTAGAGAAAGATGTCATCACTTTTCTCTTGTATAGTGGGTCATTCTCAGAACCAGAGCACAGACTCTTAAAGCGAGATGTCTTCACTTCTTTTCTTGTATAGTGGGCCATTCTCGAAACTAGAGCACAGACTCTTAGAGCGAGATGACGACACTTTTCTCTTATGCAGGGTGGTTATTCTCAGATCTAGAGCACATAATCTTAGAGCGAGATATCACGCCTTTCTTGACACATGTACTATACATTCTATACAGGTTGTAGCGTACTTGGGCATAGACTCCTATGAGGCACTTTGAACCTCAATTGCACACACGCACTTGAGGTTGAGTGGAAATAATGGTGTTCTCACTCTCGTCCCTTACATGGAACACCTAGACAGACTCTGGGGGCTAGAATTCCATGTTCTTCTCTCCATGGATCACCTAGTTCTAGGGGCAAGATGTTCATGGTTTCTCTCTTCTTCACCTTTCTTCTCATGGATCACCAAAGTGTGTATTCATGTCCTCTCTTTCCTTCCTCTCATGAACCCATAGTTTTACTATTGATGGTTCATGGATGATGTCAACTTTTCTCTTTTATGTGATTGCTCTTCTTTATGTGATGGCATTGGTCTTTGTGTCTTGATTAGTTGTTGAGACATATGAGTGTCGAGGTCTCTTCGGCTAGTTGGTTTATCATCTTGTGTCTTTTTTTTGTCATGTGTCTTTTGCGCTTTGTTTTTGTTTTGTGCATCTTGTTCCTTTTTGTTTTTTGTGTGCTCTTGCATATGTTTGAGTGAGTTAAGATCCTAGGATTGGGGGCTTTTGTTTCTCAATATTAGTGACGTCTTATACTCCTTGTGGTATTGCTTCGTATCTCTCATCTTCATCTCTATTTCTTCTACTTTAGTGATAGTAGTGGCATAATCCATACTCCTGCTAAAGTGGGGGCTAAATGTAGTGTCATAAAATTGTGCCTCCTACAATTTTAACCACATGTGAAGTCCTTACCTTGGCGATGACACCCTCCTTTCTGACCAAGAACTCTTTCTGCATTTTTACTCCTTGACCCCTTCCTGTTTGAGCCCTAAGGTAGCCTCAGGACCTTGTCTGGGCTCCAAGATAGGGAAGGACAGGGCGTCAAGCCCCTATCCCCCTTGAACAGGGGCATGGCACCCCTGTCCCACCCTCTTAGGGTGGCCCCAAGATAGGCCCCCCCCGTCCCTATCTGTACTTCAGGATCCCAAATCTCCCAGATGTTGGCCTTTGGTGAGATGAATTAATATTATGAGGCATGTATAAAAAGGGAGTTGGTTTTCTCATTTGCATAGGCATGATTTAGATAAGTAGGAATTAGATAAGAAAGCATAGGCAAAGATATACATCATCAAGTATTCAAGAATTCAAGTCTTCTTCATTCATCTATTGGAGCAATATTACAACAGTCATTTGCAAGTATGTGTGTGTTAGGGTTTTGTCATGTTATATGAAATTCCATGCAACACTTGTGATTACATTCAAGAAGCAAAGCAATCATACTCAACAAGTTGCAGATCTACAAGGTATACATTTTCATTGTTTACATTCAAGCATTTGCAATTACTTTCTTTCAAGGTTTACTCCTCAACTAGGTTTTGACTGAGGAAAACCCCTATCCACAAGCTCTCTCTTTTCTGTGTGTAGGTTGTAGGTTTGGGTTTCATTTGTAGAGATGGAAGAACCCTTTTCGTTTTGCGGATTTTGTGGAGAACCATGTACATTCTCACCATGGTCCCAATGACTTTTATCCAAATTTGTAGGGCAAATCCGTATCAGTTTAATTAGCTCAGATCCAAAGTTACAACATGATCTCAAACTGGTAGCTCTTCATTTCACTCATTTTCTCTCTTTTCCACATAGTCAACAAGTCAACTTTCCTATTTACAAAAAAGGGCAAAACACACTTCAACCCTTGCAATCCACTTGGAATTCACATCATTGTTTCCCTTGGATTTGGATCTAGTGGATTCAAGCCCCTCTTTTGAATGTAAAATATATCCAAGTGAAAATCATCGTAGTGACTTCCTTTCTCTCTCCTAGGTGGGGAGTCACTAGGGTCCAATTTTCCACTTTACACTCTAAAAAATAAAGATGTGTAAGAAATTTATGAAAGATTCCATATCCAACATCACTTATCCACACCTTATTTTTCTTTAGGGAATGGCTAAGAAAAGGCTTCAAACAAAACCATTTTGAAAAACCCTAAAGAAAAAAGTGAACTATGCTGACCCTAATTGGCATATTCAGTTGAATCCCACCTTATGGGCATACCACACTAGAATCCCCACACCTACAAGAGCTAAATGGTGCAGGAGCACCTAGGACTTAGGCTTATAATTTTTTATCAATTTTGGATTGTACTGATCCTAGCCAAGTCAGGTATTGAATAAGGACTCCAAGAGGGTCCAAGAGTGAGTGTTTTGAGTCAAATGTAGGCCTAGTAGAGTTAGTTGCTTCCTAGGTTTGCATTTTGTGCATAGGTAGTGGTTTGAGAAGGTAATTGACCTTATTCATGGTCAAAAGTATCAAAAATTGGTATAAGAAGTAGGGAGGGTTAAAATAGTCTTATTAATTCTTTAAAAGTCATGAGTAATGACTTAGAATAGGTTTCAGAGGTTGAAAAGGCAAAAGGTACAAAAAGTGCAAAGTTGCAAAAAGTTGTCATGACAATTTTTGTCTTAAAATGCTTAGAGATGGAGTTAGGGATATAAAAACACCCTATAATTCCTTCACACATGGGGAAGACTATAAAAACCTTCTCTTGCATGGTTACCAAGGTTGGAGTTTTGTGTTTATGAGATCAACAATCTGAAACTACTCATTTTCAGATTGTTTGTCATCATTTTGGCTTATTTGCTCATTTTGTGAATACAAATGGATTGAATCCATTGATACAGTAATGGATTGAGTTTCTTTGGCATGTTTCAAAGTATTTAGTTTCATTTCAATCTTTTTAGCTAGGTTGTATTAGTGTTTTCTTGGTTTGGTTTGCAAACAACTAGTTTTGGCTTGTACATAGCAATTTTGTGTAAAATGGTTGCCCCATGAATTCCCTCTATGATACCATCATGGCCTATTAGGACATGGAAGGAAACCACTTTTAAAATGTACATATGAAGGGACAAGTTCTGGAGATGAAGAATGATATGACTGTCACCTTGTTCTAGGCAAGTCTAGGAGCAACCCGGCTAGAGGAGACATGGTGAATTTGGAGTGTAAAGTGCAGGGGTGAATGCAAAACCTCAATATAACCTTTTGGAGGGGTCCATGATGTTCATACCGAGATTTATATGTAAGGGGAAGCCTTGAAAAGACCATTTGATGCTCATTTCCTAAACTTGACCAATCACTGCCGATTAGAAGGCCTAGAAACCCTTCAAAACCCTCATTTTTGGGTTAGGGGATTGTACGGTGGGTTGAGGAACCAAAACCAATGAAATCACTTGGAGATAGGTGATTATTTGAAGAATATCAAACCTTGTTGCAGGGTCTTTTGGACCGTTTTCTCCTAAGCCCTAGAAAACCGGATTTTGGAGGCCTAATAGGGTTAATTCATTGTAGCCCTTTTCTAGGCAAAATGGTGAAATTGGTAAGAAAGCTAATGAAGGAAAACCTCAAATGGACCCAAAAGGTATTAAAATCATGTTAGAAGCCACCTCCACACCTCTGCATCAACTCACAATAGTAGGAGGTCAAATTGACAAGTTGAAGCCAAGACACCCATAATGAGCACATGGGAAACATTGTGAATTGGTAGGGTTCCTAGTTAAAGACTTGAAGAAAACACCTTGAGACTGACAAGAAGCAAGCCCTAGAAGAGAATGAGAAGGACTTGGAGGTCTTAGAGAATAGATAGACCTAGAGAGTTGGTGGAATTGAGCAACACCAACTAGGTGAAGTGTGAGCAAGCTAGGTGAACCCCATCACTACACCATATGCACTTGTATATGGATCAAAGGCCATTTTACCCATTGATCTCGAAATACCATCACTCAAAGGACTCATTCTAGATGAGGAATATAGGGTCAACTGACTACAAGAATTAGAGTTGCTAGATGAACGTCGTCAACATGCTTTTGATCACCTCAAAAACATACCAACAACACATGTCCATGAGTTACAACCACAAATTAAAATCAAGGGCATTTCAAATTGGTGACTTGGTACTGAAGGAAAATCCCCGCAATCAATAGGATCAAGAAAAGAAAGGCAAGTTTGAACCAAACTGGTTGGGTCCTTTCATTATCATATCAACCTATGGATCAGGGGCATATCAATTATCTACATCAGAAGGGGACTTTTTTGATGATCCTATCAACAACATACATCTCAAGAAGTTTTACACCTAATTCATCCAATGCACGGAAAAGAAAAAAAAATCAATAAAAAAAAGAGAAAAATTAGGAAAAAATACAAAAAATTTATTATAAGAATAAAAAGTGCACTAAACTCAAGTAGTGAAAACCTGGTAACAGGCGCTATTTGTAATAGATCAGCTTTTCTATCTATCAGTACATGTATCATACCCTTTTGCATCCATTTAATATAGGCTCTCAATTAGCACAACTCTTTAACACAGTTCAATCTCAGACACACTTAGCGTAGTTACTATCCTTCTTTGTCTATAATAGTTTATCTGTATAATATATCACCATGGCTTGGTAATCAATGTATATATCCATATCAACAGTTGTGTCCAGGGCTGAGGACAAAATCCTGACCTCGCTGGTGGAAATTCACCTTTGAGGTTTAAACAAACAATAACCGCACAAACACAAACATATCTCACAAACAAAGATTATGAAACTCAATAATGAGCATCAAAACATTTAAATCCAAACGCAATGCAACATGGAACAATTGCAAACACTTTTCAAACCAATCATTAGCCTCAACTTCTGGATTGGTATAGAATGAAACATGATGGATGATCTATTTTGAATCATGGATTGATTACTTTAACATGGGATTTGACTATTTGTATGTTGATTTTTGGTTGTTAGATCTCCAGAGCAACTCAAGGATGTCTTGAACTAGAGAAGCAAGGAAGGAGTTTGATATTTTCTTTATCTACTATCTATGAGTGGATCATTTGTACTATGCCAATTAGTCGCAAGCCATGATTGAAAACATATCATTGATGACATTTCAGATTGGCATATACCGATGATTCACTCTTGCTTGTTTTTACACAAACAACACTTAGGTCTTCTTGATTCAATTATACCGCGATGCTTGTGTCATTTTGCAATACCAAAATCCATGTAAGTTGAACTCAGGTCATCATGGTTCAATTATACCATCAATGTTTGTACTAACTTCCAACATTTCAAAAGCTCAATGATGACAAAAGGAGCAAAAACAATTGGCTAACAAAATGACAACATTACATAATTAGATTACATGACCATAATAGATTTCATGTCAATCACATTCATATTTAGTTACATTTATTTTATCATTCTCATCATAATACCATTTCATTTAATAACATAAATACATCATTTTGCATTTAAAGTAACATATCATTATCATCATCATCCTCATCATTAGAATATAAAAATCATATTTCATTATTAGTTGGATTTATCAAGATTCATTAGTTACATTTAGTTTGCATTTCAAACAAAGTGCATTTACCATGTAAATCATCATTGCATCATGACACATAACACAACATCATATAGGCATATATCACCTTCAAAACATATAGATAATATCATCATAAAATCATTTATCAAATAGAAAGAATACACCACATGAACACCATCTGCATCCATAACTATAGAATCATATAGACATGCACATAAGACTTTTAAATCATTTATACAATTATTGTAATCATGTACCAACATATGCATCAAATATTGCATCATCATAATGCATACATCTCATAAAAATTATCATATCACATCATCATAAAAACATATATACCATCATATACATTCATGAACAAGAATCATCACATATCAACATCTATAAGCATATAAGTAAAAAAATCATGACATCCATAAGCATCATCATCTAAAAACACATCATCATGTATAAACATCACATGTGGAACCAAGGAAATCACTGTCACATCTCATATAAATTTCAAATCAAGGTCAAGTATACAAATGATATCATATCTATATATAAGATACATAAAAAAGAATGATCTATATCGCAAATGGCACAATCAGGCATGACTGCCTCTAGAGGCTAACGGTCTCGCAACACCTGTATCACCACCAGAAGTCCCTGCCCTAGGATCTCTGCTAGGTGGGTCTCGTCGTAATGGCTCTGTCACACCCCTACTCTTAGTCCTAGTGTGACTCCATCCTAATCTAGCAGCAACCACGATTGTGTAGCTTGGTACTCTCTACTCTCGAGGGATGAAATCCTCATATAACCACTTGTAGTACTTAGCCTCTTTGGCCAAGTACTAGAGCTCTCTCAAAGTATCTCTGACCAGGGCTCCTAGTGCTGCTTTGTCTAAACTATCGGCTAAGGCCTCCATTCGACCTTATCGCTCTAAAGAAGTATCTCTGTCTGTCTACAGCTAGGCAATCTAGCTCTACTGTGTTGCAATTTGTCTTTACTATTGTGCCACCTGTGCCTATAACCACTGCATAGAGACTTGTAATTCCCTGATATGTGCATCCTGTTGATGCAAGGACATTCAAATTTGAGTAGGATCTTGAGAAGAGGTAACTTCTTCTACTGTTTGTGTAACTAATGGAGGGAGGATCTCTGATATTATCCTCTATGTTTCTCTCCATGTATCCCAGCTAACCCTCACAAAAACTGCACCAACTGCACCCCCACCCCCATTACCACCCTCCTCCTCCTCCTCATCATCATCATCCCTACACCTCTGCCCTCCATGGCCCTATGGTCTATTCTCATCCTTATCATCAAAGGCTAGCACTTGCTTAGTTGGATTAGACAAGCGTGGCACTACGTGTGATATCCAAAACTATGAATACTCGACTGTCATACCAGCACCAATAACCCCAATAGTATATTCCCAGGTCTAGACACCCAAGCTTTGATACTCGGTCATAATTGTGTCACTCGAGATGGTAGGGCCCCACTCTGACACATCTTGCTGGTGACAGGCGTATAAACAGGCTCCCTGTGGTATACTTTGTTGTGGACCATATTGTCGGTATACCCAGATGTGTAAGAACCTCTCAATAATGAAAGGATTTTGACCAATCAATACTGTGATGGAAAATTATAAGGTATCTCTCGTACGTCCTCAGGCCATGCCTTGCAATCCAGATATGGCCTCCAGATGACTATATCCAAATAATCTAATACATGACACCAATACTCTAGTTTTTCCAGCTTACATTGGACAATAACACCTGTGTATCCATATACATAAGGCCGACCAACTGGTCTGTCTTTGTTTGCTAGTGGTCGAGTAACCACAATGTGCTCCCAGGCCCACACCTATAGCAATGTAACCCCTGTTGATAAACTCGTAACTCTAGATACACCACCTGATGGAGCTCTTTGTACAGATGAGCTAACATGCATGACCCCCAGGTGAATTTCCTACCCTCTGTCACCATATACTCCAGAACTAATCCCCATCCCATTTCCAGTCCCTTCAACCTACGGTCGGGACATAAGACTCCTCCAATAAAGCTTGCAACGACAGAAGGAAATGGTGCATACCTATCAAGTATCTCCTACTAGGTGATCTTGTACCCACTAATGTGCTCATCTTGGAACACTCATCGTAGAGCCTTAGTGCCACCCTCCTCAGTATGCTCATATGGTAGCAAATCTCTGACAACAAGGATCTGCAAAATCTTGTACATGTTCTTAGGCGTCATCATCATCTCGCCCGTCGCCAGATGGAAGGTGTTGGTGTCATTATGATACCGCTCCACCAATGCTGTCAATAGACCTCGATTAATCGTATATCAGGGCATGTCAAGAAGAGAAGATAATCCACACCTCTCGATGATATCTCTATCAACCTATGATAGCTGAGGGATCAACATCCATGTCTTTGGGAATCGCTCCCAAGATTGAAGGACACCTAACTTCTCCTACATATTGAAACCATATCAAGTCAAATCATATCAGTCATCAATCATAAATAAAATAGAATCTATTAGTTTTATCCAATCACTCAACTAACATGTCTCAGAGAAATCAAAACAACACAATATCAGAATCCAATAATCAAATCTCACTCCAATACCATATCGAAATCAAAAGGAACCATATCAAGATCCAATAGACCCATATCCAAAATTGATCAAAAATCAATAAAAAATCAATCATTGATCAAATCAAATCTATCAATCAAGATCATCTTAAACAAAATCAAAGCACACGATATCAACATCAAACAATCACTTCTCAAGGCACATGCACTAACTTCACCCTACATGCTAATCTTAGACGCAAAAGTGCTAACCTATGGCTCAAATACGCTAAAATGACATCACACACTAAACAACAAGGCCAATGTACTAAAGTTCAAGGCACATGTGCTAAACTAGGCCAATGCACTAACCTACCAGGCGAATGCGCTAAGCTATCAAGCAGATGCGCTATTTTCAAACCCTAGCTATCTATGCGCTAAAAAACATTTTGTATGTGCTAAAATACCAAACCTACGTGCTAAAACATAAAAAACCAACCTTAAACATGAAAAACGTGACAAAAATCAACAAAATCATACAAAAACATGTGGATTTCGGTCACTTACCGGTGGTCCATATGCGGGGGGTCGCTGGTACCGCCTAACACACTCAAATCGGTGAGTGTGGTATGGGATCAATGTCTTCTCGTCAAATTCACCAATCGCAAGAAGACAAGTGTGCAAATGAACTTTCTTTTTCACTTTTTACCTTTGAATAGGGGTAAAAAGAGGGTTATTAAGTAGGAAAGCATTTTTCCACTTATGTGCCCTAATTAATTGACAACTTAAACATTTTTTTTCGGGAGGTGAATCAATATAAACATTTTGAAAAGGTTAAACATCGTAAATATTTTGATAAAATTGAAAAACTTATAAATTGACGAAAAATTCTCAAATATCGAAAAATCCCCAATTGATCTCCCGAGGGGGCATCATCACATCAAATTAGCATCTGGGACAAAAATCATTTTTTTTATCAATATCAGACGATTTTTCTTTGAACACACATCACTTCAAAGAGGGGCAAAATGTAGACGTATAAATCTAACCACCTAATTAAATAAATATTCAATGTTTATTTAATCCATTAAATCAATTCCTCTAATAATTAAATTATTTAATTAACCACCCCACCCCCCCCACACATTCTTCTATTGATTAAATAAATTATTGAATTCATTTGATTGGCCACATTCTAACCTTTAAATAAATAAATCATTTTTATTTAATTAAATCCCCATTACCTATTTTAATTAAATTTATATTTAATTAAAGTCTTTATCCTATTTAAATAAATCAAATTTATTTAAAAATCCTTCCAATGCAAGTTGTAACCACTTGGTGAAATAAATCATTTTATTTCAAAATTAAATTCAAAAATATCCTCCCACTTGCATCCTCCTAACAAATCCACTTGCATATCTAATCCCCCTTCTAGATTCTTCTAAACCATCCCAATTAGCCTAATTACCTCTTAAACATTTGCACATTCCTTAAGAGAAGGTCACTTCTCAAAAGCCCTCAAAGTCTTCATAAACCATTAAAGGCTTTATGTCTTCAACAAGCTAACCTCCAAAGTCTTCAATAACCATGTTAACGGTTAACTCAAACTTGACCCTTGGTTAGAGACTTTCTCTCTAACTTAACCATTCTTTAATCCATGGGTCTCTTCAAGCATTCATTGCTTTCACCATGGTTATCCATTAACCCTTGCACAAGAGTTTATCCTTTGGACAAAGGGATTATCCACTAACTCAACCCTAACCTTACCCCCTAGGGTGACCACCATGTCTTCTTAGGCATTTAATGCCTCTTCCCTCTCCTCTTAAGCCATCTCATGTTGACAATTGTCACCATTTCATTGGTGAAATATGTAAACATGGATTGAAGATCATTCAATTTTAGCCCTTGTTAAGATTACTCAATCTTAACCATCCAATAGCCCATTTCTTCTATAAATAGGCCTCATTTCTCTCATTATTGATATCCAAGTTTCATGCATCCAGATTATAGCCTACTTACATCAAGCATTTTGCCTCTCTTTGATAATTAGCATTTTTAATCATTTAGGAGTATAATAACATAACATTTTAATCATGAATCAGTTTAGCATAGCTTGTTAGTTTCTTTATCATATCATTATCTTTATCATAGCATAACTAATCATCTCTAAGTAAGCTTATCATAACATATATATTTTAAGTGCATCTTGAATATAGATCATTTTTATCCATTATCACTCGTTCTTGGAGTTGTCATTCTAAAAGTTAGTTGCTCAATGATCTGAGAACAAACACTGACTTGAGGAATCTTGTGAGATAGAGAACAATGAGACACATATTGGAGGATTAGCTTGTTAAATAGTTTAGTTTAGTTAGTCTTTATATTCAAAAGTTTCATTGGTATGTTAGTTTCTAGTTTCAAATTGATTAACTGATTACACTAAAAACCTTGCATATAGTATTAAGATATTTTTGATCTAAAATTTAAACATATGTTGATGCTAAAATTTAATGAAAAAAAATTATTTTAATAATTTTATACTTATTTTATTTTCTTATTTATAATTTATTTAAATAGCTATTTTTTATTTTTATTTTAATATATATATATTTTTAATTTATTTCGTATGTTTAACTATTTTTTAAATAAGAAAATTATTATTTATTTATTTATTTATTATTTTTGATCGGTAATGTCTTTTTTATACTAGAGTTTCTAACCAGTGAGGGCCACATTTGGGGGACCCCCTCCCCGTGGTTACAAATGTGAGGTATTAACACCTCCAATTATTAGCCGCATTGTTCCTTGAAATTCCTTTATCCTTCCATCTCTCCTTATTGCTCCACTTTAGACTCCTTATCACTCCAATCCATCTCCTTATCGCTCCGCTTCACCTCCTTATCACTCCTTATCGCTCCATATCATTGACCCCCTTATCGCTCCACTGCCCTATGACAGGGCTCCAGTGAGTCCATCACATGTTCTAATGGGGAAACATAGACACCTAGCAAGGCATCGGGGTTCAACACGTGGTGAGGAAGACCAACGCAAACCATCAGAGGAGATCACCGACCAACATCATCAACAACCGCAATAGACAAGCATGAACACGCTTCCACTAGATGGTCAACGAGTACACCAGCACAGACAACACACCAACATCCACATGACCAACTGGCCATGAGAAGAACCTACACAACATGCCAAACTGGGATGGGAATCGAACATAGAACCACCCTATCAACAGGGCTCGTGACCACCGTCATGCTGCGGAGTGAACGGCCAAATAAGAAAATTATTCATTTAAACTACTAAATTGATTAAAAAATACAAAGTTGTTTTATTTTACTTTGGAATTAGTTTATCAAAACAATAAAATATTTCAATTTAAATAACTTTTTTTTAATGGGTAAATACTTTTGACCATGAGCCATGAATCAATGAATTCACAAACGGGGTCCTTATCTCTGACATAAATATTCAAAACTCTAACAAAGTTTGAACCTTGATGACAAGAACAACAACACCACAACTCAACCACCACAATGTGCTAATATTGACAAAGACCCAATTTGAGTATACAATCATTTTACTTATGAGAATTCAATTTTCTTTCCTACTTCTTTTCACCTCACTTCGTATTGTTTTATCTCTCTGTTTGTAAAAGAAATTATTTATTTATTTATCTTCTTTTTTTTACTCTAATAGTTAAATGTACTATAATTATTTTTAAAATTTGTGATTAGGAAGAAAGCGAATTTATATTTGTTACTCAATATTATGTTTATTATTAAATATTAATAGTACTTTTATTAATATAAAACCTTTATTAAATATCAAGGCAACATTTCATCCCACCATATCCTTCAAGCATTCTCAAGATCTACACATCATGGAGCAAGAAAATTACATCAATATTCATGCAAGCATGTGTATATGATTAGGTCATTCATTTATAGTCATGTTTTGCCATGTTATTGCATCAATACTTGTGATCACATTCTAAGGGCATTGCATCATCAATCTACTATCTCTTACAATAGATTTGATGTATATTATTCAACATTTTACTTCAGTATTTTAATTTATTTCAATAGTTAATTCCAAACCCAGGGTTTGACCCAGGCAAACCCCTATCCCTAACCCAGGGTTATGATCATCTTCCTCATATTAGCCCTACAGTTAAAACTGTTGGCATATGTGCAGAATATGTTGACATGATGATATTGTGTTGTCATTGATGTCAATATGCTGAAAGAGAACCGGTAATATGATGAAGAGTGAACTGGTAACATGATGAAGAGTGAATAGGATTATTGAAGTTAAGCAACTGACAAAGTGAACCGGTATGATGTTGTGAACCGGAACTGGCATGTCGGAATGAGAACTGGTATATGGAATGTTTTGTATCAAGGGTTCATATGGCATGACTACTGGTTGGTAGTCTCAGCTTCAGGGTTTCCGGTTGAAGTGTTTCGAGCCTGTGTGTCTCAACCGATGGAATTGTGTGATGAGTTAGCATTGTAACAGAGATCAAATCGTGTTGCCACGTCAACCTCATGCACATGAAAGATCTTGCATGAAGGAGATTGATCCTATCTACCTTGGGAATGTGCGAAGTCTCTGCAAATGGTGGAGAATGCGTGATGTGTTATCACCTCCAAGAAGCGGTGAAGAACAAACGATGGAGAATGTCTTGAGATCTATTCAAGACCGTTGTATTCAAATGCAAAGTGTTCAATGGTCAGGATTGAATTGACTAAATTTCTCAACCTAAGTGTTTAGCATTTAGGGTTTATGCTATCAACCTATCTGTTTCCTATAAGGTCGATGTGGTGTTTCATGCTGAGGTTGTTGGCAAATGTTGTGTGTGTATCTATGTGCAGAGATACGTGATTCTTGCTAGACCAGTTGAGAGGATTGATACCTGCATAGTTTGTGTGCAGAAGGAAGGAACTAAAGTGGATCTGCATTGGCATTGAGTGCTATTACCAGATCATTATGATACCTGTTGATCTCTAACCACTTCAACAGTTGGAAAATCCCTTAATAGGGTAGCTTTAACTAGCTTGCTATAAATTCTTTAACAGGGTGACTCAAAGCCATTGAGTTCATAAAATCCTCTAACAAGGTAACCTCTAGTAGGGTTTAACCCTTAACTGAGTATTCTAGCCATCCCTTAACCGGGTGATCCCTAACAGGATCGGTTCCTAACAGAACCTGATGTAACAGTCTTTAATAGGACTAGGCTTCTAACAGAGCAGACTTCTAAAGAGTTCAAAACAACTTGTGGGTATTCATCCCCACCGAGGTTTTTCCCAGTTGGGTTTCCACGTGAAAAATATGTGTGTCATATGTGATGTTTTTTTTATGTGATGCTTTGTTGTTTTCTGTCAAGCGTTGAATCATGTTGATCTAGCAAGTTATTATATTTCTGATGATAGATTATCTGTTTATGCATAAGGACAAAGTGGAAATGAGGGAGTAGGTTGTATGGAAAGCTAAGAAGATTGACCGGTTCATGTCTTTCACAGTTGCACTGTGTTTAACTGGTAGTAATTTGGTTTGGACTGGTGTTAGGGATTGTCAATAGTTTACAGTTTGCAATCAAACCAGTTCAAGAATTTTTTTTGTGCCTATACTGATTCACCCCCCCCTCAGTACCGGTTTGGTACTCACTATTCATCATTGAGTTATCAATTGGTATCAAAGTGTCCTCCAGGTCCTTTGTGTTGTAAGCTTAACCACTTGAGGGAAAGATCCTATTGTAATGATGAAGAGGGAAGGTTCAAAGTTCAATAGAGACAATTTTAAAATATGGAAAGATAGAATGAAGATATACATCAGAAGCATGGGTGCTCAACACTGGAACTATGTTGAAAATGCCTATGCTATTTCTATCGGTACTCTCACCGATGATCAAAAGAGAGAGATTCAGGTGAATGGACAAGTCATGGAAGCCCTAATCAACAGCTTATCTGACATTGAGTTTATCAATGTCCAGGATAAAGAAAATCCCAAAGAAGTATGGGATACTCTTGAGAATATCTATGGCGGTGATGAACATGTAAAACAAGCTAAGGAAGAAATCCTTAGAGGGAATTTTGAAGACATGCAGATGGTTGAAGGTGAGACCATTAAACAATATGGAATAAGAATCAAGACTATTGTTGGAGACATCAAGAGTGTAGGAGGGAAAATGGAAGATTCTACTATTATTAGTAAAGTCCTGAGGTCCTTATTACCAGTCTATGCAATAAGGGTTGCTGCTATTCAGGAGTTGAGATCAATAGACAAGACTAAGGTATCCCTAGACTCCATCATTGCAAAATTAACAGCCTATGAGCTAAATAGTTTTGATGGCAGTGTTCAGTCGATTGAATCAGCTTTTAAAGCATCTGCTACAACATCCAGAAAAGGAAAAGAAGCAAGCACCAGCGGTGAACCAATACAGAGCAGAGAAATGGATGATGAGGAGATTCTGATGGAATTTGAAGCTCTTCTTGCCAAGAGACTTCCTAAGGGAATCGACAAATACAGAGGTAAGCTTCCTTTGAAATGCTTCTCTTGTAACCAGATAGGACACATCGCTATAAATTGTCCTAATGGTGATAGCAAGGACAAATCGGAAAGGTTCAAGAAATTCAAAGGAGGAAACCGGAGAAACTATTTTGTAGCAGTTGATGAAGGTGTCACAGATGAGGAATTAGAAGATGAAGAAAATGAAGATATTGTGTTTGTTGCAGTCAAGGAGGATGTGTCAGACAAGAAGGCTCTTGTCTCCTGCTTTGATAATTCTAATGAGTGGATTATTGATAGTGGTTGCTCTCATCATATGACTGGTGACGGGAGAAAGTTTATATCTCTAGAAGAGTATGATGGTGGTGTGGTTCATTTTGGTAATGATGCACCATGTATGGTCAAAGGAAGAGGGTCCATCTCTCTAAATGGAAAGAGCAGTGCTGACAATGTGTATTGGGTGGAAGGTCTTAGACACAATCTATTGAGTGTTGCCCAATTGAATGACAATGGACTCACTCTGGAATTCAAAAATAGATTCTGCAAAATCAAAGGAAAGAATGGTGAACTGATGGCCACCGGTATACAGACCAAAGGTAACTTATTTCAGCTGAATGCAAATATAAGTACATGTCTTATGGCTAAGTTTGATGATAGCTGGATATTGCATAGGAGACTCTGCCATGTAAACTTTGATAACATAGTAAAGGCCACTAAGATCAAGGCAGTTAGAGGACTGCCGATGTTGAGCAAACCAGAAAATCCTTTGTGCAGAGAATGTCAACTGGGGAAAATGTCTTCCTCAACCTTCAAAGGTAAATCTTTCACTGTTGACAACTTACTTGATCTTGTGCATACTGATTTGTGTGGTCCTATGAAAACTAGGAGTGTGCAGGGAGATAGGTATTTTATGATTCTTATAGATGATTGCTCAAGAATGATGTGGGTCACATTCTTGAGGGACAAGTTTGAAGCCTTTGGAAATTTCAAAGCTTTCAGAGCACTGGTAGAAAAGGAAAGTGGTAGAAGAATCAAATGCCTTAGAACTGATCAAGGAGGGGAATTCACTTCTGGTGAATTCAACAAATATTGTGAAGAAAATGGCATCAAGAGGCAACTGTCTGCCCCTCGGACTCCACAACAGAATGGCCTAGCAGAGAGAAACAACCAGACTGTGGTTGAAGCGTCTAGAACTATGTTGATCCAAGGAAAGGTCGCTCACACCTTTTGGAGAGAAGTGGCGAGCACTGCAGTCTACACAATAAACCAGGTACTCATCAAGAAAGGAAAGGATAAGACTCCTTATGAGTACTGGACTGGTAAGACACCTGTGGTAAGCTACTTTAGAGTATTTGGTAGCAAATTCTATATCAAGAAGAGTGAACATCAGAGCAAGTTCGATGCAAAATGTGATGAAGGAATATTCCTAAGATATTCTACAAAAAGTAAAGCTCTCAAATGTTTCAATAATAGGAATCAGAGAATTGTTGAAAGCATCAATGTTAGGGTTGATGAAAACTCTGAGAAACCAGAGGGAATCGATAGTAAGAAAGGAGGAGATGAACCGGTAGTAACTTTCTGGAAACCGGTTCCAAATCAGCCCAGTACTAGTAATTGTGCTCCTACACCAGTAGATGCTGATGCTGATGAAGATGAGGATGATGAAGAAAAGCAAGAGGAAGTTGTTAAGAACATACCTAGGTATGTCAAACTCAATCACAATCCAAAGTAGATCATAGGAGACAAAGATGCATGAATTCTTACAAGAAGAAAGGTCAGAGAAAGCTCATGTATGATCTCTGAATTTGAGCCTAAATCATTCAAAGAGGCACATAAAGATGAAGACTGGATCAAGGCAATGGAGGAGGAACTTGACCAGATAGAAAAGAATGGTACATGGTCTTTGGTACCCAGACCGGAGCACAAAAATGTCATTGGAACCAAATGGGTTTTTAGAAATAAGCTAAATGAGGATGGCATAGTGGTAAGGAATAAAGCCAGACTAGTATGTAAAGGATATGCCCAAGAAGAAGGAGAATAGTATGGTGAAACCTTTGCTCCAGTAGCAATATTGGAAGGAGTTCATATGCTTCTTGTATATGCAACTTTTAAAGGAATCAAGGTATACCAAATGGATGTAAAATCTACATTTTAAAATGGAATACTTGAAGAGGAGGTGTATATAGAGCAACCAAATGGGTTTGCCCTATCAGAAGACAGTGACATGGTGTGTAGGCTACATAAAGCCTTATATGGACTGAAGCAGGCACCAAGAGCATGGTATGAATGCTTGCATTCCCATCTTGTGAAGATTGGATTTGAAAGAACAAGTGAAGATAGCAATATCAACTTGAAATCAGAAGGAGATCAGATTCTGATCTGCGAAGTATTTGTTGATGACATAATTTTTGGTGGAGATGACAAGATGAGTCATGACTTTGTAGATGAGATGAAAAAGGAGTTTGAAATGTCACTCATAGGGGAAATTAAGTTCTTCATTGGACTGCAGATTCAGCAAATGAAAAATGGAATCTTTATTACTCAGTCCAAGTATGTCAAAGAGGTGTTGAAGACCTTTGGCATGGAAGACAGTAAACTGGTTGGTACACCAATGGTGACTAGTTGTAAACTATCAAAAGAGGATGACTCAGCATTGGTAAATGAGAAGGAATACCGATCAATGATGTTAGGACCAATATGGAAAGCTAATGTACTGAGAGGGGAGGGGTGAATGAGTACTTCAAAACTTTTCTTCAACAATAACTTTACTGTTATGCATAAACTAAATAGTGCAGTAACATAATATAAAGCTAAAACAAATAGATAACAATCATACATGATTCACTCCATAACACATATATTTTGGTTATGCAGAAACTCTTGGTTAGAGAGAAAAACTGTGGTGGGGATAGCACCCACAACTTCACTACTGCAATAATAAAGGTTGCTCGGTTAGAGCTACATGTTTAGCTATTTCTGATAGCTTACCCTATTAGGAGTATCAAGATCTGTTAGATCTACCTTGCTAAAGGATTTTACAACACTTAATCTAAATGCTGCACTTGGTTAGAGGCTTTACAATTTATAGACTTGATTAGAGTCTTTTACCCTATTAAAGGTTTCTCTTACAACTTCAAAATATTATAATAAAATTATTACAAATATCTGCAACTTTACATCTGGAATGTTATAGCAGATTATATGTGCTTAGAATAAGATTACCTTGCTTATAGCATACCTCGGTAACCCATATAGTAACTCGGTAAACCCTTCTGTTTACTCTGTTCTTTGACTGTTCTGTAAAATCCTTCTCAGTGACCTCTATGTCTTTGTAACAGTCATAACACTTAGTGCTTTCACGTGTCTTGCTTCTATATCTTCCTACATGTATTTATGCTTTCAGTCATATATTTCTATATCTTCCTTTTTGTCATGCTACATGTATTTATGATCTTAATCCATGTTGTATAAATAGATCTCTTATGTCGGTGATCCATTCATTGCTTCAATCTTACAAACATGTTTTATCGAATGAATAACCATGCAAAATATTTCATTGGTGAGATGACCTCAAAATCATACACAATCTTTAAGTGCAATTTCCAATGTGATAACGGTTCTATGTTCCTTGATCTTGTAACACGTTTCCATATGTATGTCCAAGTTCAATGAATCTGGTAAGACATTTCACTCGGTGTATATCAACTCGGTGTGACATTATTGCTGCTCGGTAGACATGGAATGATGCTCGGTAGATAGCTCGGTGCATACTGGGCTCTGTGACTACTTTCTTCTATAACCGAATGGACTGTGCATACCGATTGAATATTTCAGTAGAGATAACCGACTAGAGTATATAGAATAACTTTGAACATAAAACTAATGGCAACTTGATAAGTAGTAACAATCTCCCCTTTTGACATTAGTTGAGATGTTTGACAAAAACTACTTTCAAAGTTATAACTCAATAATCTATATACTTGCAAAATTTGACTATACTGATAGTATATACAATAGTCAATGAAATAATATATCCAAATATACTCCCCTTATCAATATATTGTACAAAACTCTGATTTTGCATGCTCGGTGATCAATGTTCTATGTGTTGCACTTGTTCTTTGCTTACTGTTCTGTTCACTGCTCGGTTCATTACTCTTGGATACTCTGCTTACTCTGCTCGGTATACTTCCCCTGTATACTACACTCCTTTTGTTTGTGTAAGGAAGTTAAGTAGCGGAAACAACTTCCTACACTAACCTTGAGAGGAGGGTAATGCAAAACTTTTTCAGATCGTTACAACAGTTACAAAAAATAGAAATAGATATAATAGCATTCATACCACAACACAGTGATTTACGTGGGGAAAACCCTTTCGGGAGAAAAACCCCACACTCCAAAAGCAGCTCAATATTTTATTCAGCAATCAAAAATAGATTACAACATACTTGCAGAGAAAGCTCTTCATAGGAGTACCACTAATCAAAGATTCAGAGGCAACTCAATAGCCATAAGACTCTTACACACAACCTCTATCTCACACACCTCATAAATAGGAGATACAATACAAGAAACCGTCAAACGGTATTACAAAACCATGGGCTAAAACCACCCAATAAGGTGTAGCCGACCTTATCTCCCTTCTAGATGCCCTATGACATGTTAAAGCACACATCAACATGTGTCGCTCCCTTTTACAGCTCATTTATGTATCCGATACAAATTATTTTTCCTATTTCAGGAGTACAAACTTCCGGAGGCCATAACTTGAGAATCGGGTGTCCGATTGACGAACCGTTTGAAGCGCCGGAAAGCTCGCGAAGTGCTCTATCACCTCGTAACCTGCCGCACCAGTTACGGCCACTTTTTAGGGCGTTTCGGAGCCTCTAAAGCCTCCAAAATTAAGTTTAAACATTTTATCGCACCCCTCCAAGACGAAAACTTTAATATCTTCAAAACTAGCTGTGACCTTGCGACGCAACTTTATCGGAATGCTTATTTAGCCAACCAGAAGCTTCAGGGAGAGTTTCGCACCATTTCGTGCTCAAATGAAAACTTACTATAAATAGTAACCTCGCATAAATGCAAGGTTGAGACACCATTTTTCCCAACAGATCTCCCACTTGTCGAACACCTTGCAGGAGCGGAAGGGAATGTCAACACAATGAATCAATTGCTAGGGGCCATAAGGCCCATAGACTCTGAACACCATCTGAACTTCTCTGTGCTCACAACCTTAGTTAAAGCATCTGCAACATTCATCAAAGTTTCCACCTTAACTAGCTTCACTCTACCATCTTCGACCATATCTCTAACAAAATGATACTGAACATCAATATGTTTGGTCCGGGCATGAAATGTCGGGTTCTTAGCTAGGTAATTGCACTCTGACTATCACAGTAAACTGTCACTGTACCTTGTTTTATTCCAATATCCGAACACAGTCTCTTAAGCCAAATGGCCTCTTTACAAGCATGAGTAGCTGCCATATACTCTGCTTCAGTAGTGGATAAAGCAACCACAGCCTGTCGCTTACTCATCCAACTAATTGCACCACCAAACAAAGTAAACACATAAGCACTAGTGGATCTTCTGCTATCAATATCACCTGCCCAATCTGAATCCACATAACCATGGATATCAAGGGAAGTCATGTCTCCAATTGAATTACCATGATAACACAAAGAATACTCTGAAGTACCCTTCAAATATCTGAAAACTCTTTTGACTACATCCCAATGAACTCTACCAGGATTAGACATATATCTAGAAAGTACTCCCACTGCTTGGGCAATGTCTGGTCTAGTACAGACCATAGCATACATCAAGCTTCCAACCGCACTCTGGTAAGGCACTCTTCTCATGTCTTCCATCTCCAATGGGGATGTAGGACAATCTGAAACAGATAGTTTCGTTCCAACTGTAAAAGGAACACTCAATGGTCTACAATTCTGCATGTTGAACCTCTGTAACACTGAATTCACATACTTACTCTGGCCTAGCCATAGCTTTCTGTTCACCCTATCTCATCTAATTTCCATCCCAAGAATGTGCTTTGCTGCACCAAGATCTTTCATTTCAAATTTAGCAGCGAGCTGAGACTTCAGTTCTGAAATCATACCTTTCCCTTTACCAATGAATAACATATCATCAACATACAATGCAATGAATAAGAAATGATCACCATCAGATTTATAATAAACACAGTGATCTGATTTAGAACGTTCAAATCCCAAACTCAACACATATGTATCAAATTTCTGGTACCACATCCTAGGACTTTGTTTGAGGCCATACAAAGATTTCTTCAATTTACAGACCAAATTACTTTTGCCTTTCACCACATAGTGCTCCGGCTGTGTCATATAAATATCTTCCTCCAAATCACCATGAAGGAAAGCAGTTTTCACATCCATTTGCTCAACCTCTAAATCATAAGCAGTAGCAATAGAAAGCAAAAATCTAATGGACGTCATTTTTGCAATAGGAGAAAATATCTCACTGTAATCAACACCCTCAACCTGAGAGTAGCCTTTTGCAACCAACCTTGCTTTATACTTCTCAATGCTTCCATCTGAACCAATCTTTTTCTTGAACACCCATTTACAACCAACAGGTTTTCGTCCTTTAGGCAATGGTACAAGATCCCATGTATCATTCTTTTTCAAAGCTGCCATTTCTTCCTCCATAGCAATCTTCCAGGATTCTGCATCATTCATACCTAATGCCTCTTCTATAGATTTCTGTTCATCCACACTAGTATTCAGAGCAAAAATACATCTCCAATCATTAGGTGAATACCTTTCAGGTGGTTGTCTATGTCTTGTAGACCTTCGAACAAGCTGAGTTGGAGGTTCTTCCTCCTCTTCTGAAGATTCAGAGCTAGACGAGCTCTCCTCAACTTCTTGCCTATCTAGGGGTCTCGATTCAACTCTTTCAGGTGTAGAAGGAAGTTGAATCACATCTTCTTTTTTAGTCTATTCTGGCTGCAATGTAACAGAAGGAGACTTAATTTCTCTAAAAATAACACTTCTACTGTGAATTACCTTTTGTGCAACAGGGTCCCAAAGCTTGTATCCTTTCACACCATAACTGTACCCGATGAAGATAGATTTCACAGCCTTGTTCTCCAACTTTGTTCGCTTCTCCTTTGGCACATGTGCATATGCCTCGCAACCAAAAACTCTAAGATGTCTAAATGAAGGCTTGTGACCTGACCATGCTTCCATAGGCGTTTTATCAACAAGAGCTGATGTAGGAGACCTGTTAATCAGGTAGCAAGCAGTGGCAACAACTTCAACCCAAAACTTTTGTTCGAGACCAGCACCACTCAACATACTCCTAGCCTTCTCCATCAGTGTCCTGTTCATTCTTTCTGCAACTCCATTCTGCTATGGAGAATACGGAGTTGTCTTCTGCCTATTAATTCCATAGTCTTTACAAAATCTATCAAAATCATTAGAGCAAAACTCACCGCCATTATCAGTTCTCAAACATTTTATTTTCTTTCCAGTCTGCAACTCAACCATTGCTTTAAATTCTTTAAAACGACTAAAAACTTCAGATTTACTCTTTAGAAAATAAACCCATGTCCTTCTACTAAAATCATCAATAAATGAAACATAATATGTGGATTTTCCAATTGAAGATACATCTACTGGACCAAACACATCAGAATGGATAAGATCCAAAACACCACAAGTTTTATGAGAACTCGAGTAAAACTGAACGCGGTTTTGTTTTCCATAAATGCAATGCTCACAGAAATCAAAGTCAAGATTACAGTCATTCAAACCTTCAACAAGGTTTTTATTTTTCAAAGTCATTAGACCCTTTTCTCCAATGTGGCCAAGTCTCTGGTGCCATAACATAGTCTTCTCTGCAGGTAACTTTGCTTCAGACGAAAGAGCACCCTTAGGTACCCAAAAACCATTTCCATCTGCTGAAGGTGAAACCATCAAATCTTCCAGTGAAGTATCCGCAGATTTGCTTTTTATAGAAGTGCTATTACATTCAACAGTGTATGCTTCAAGCTTATACAAAGTGCCAAACCTGACACCTCTAGCAACTACCATAGCACCCTTAATCATCTTACATCCTGCTTCAGAAAAGACTACCTGCACACCCGCATCTATCAGTTTGCTCACAGATAACAGGTTTCGTTTTAATCCAAGGATATGCAGCACACCATTAATCCTTTTTATTCTACCATCAGAAAACCTGATTCTAACTTTACCTCGACCAACAATGTCTAGATGTGAATCATCACCCAAGTACACCTTACCTCCATTAAATCCTTCATATTCAGAAAACCAATCTCTATTGGAAGTCATATGAAAAGATGCACTTGAGTCAATTAGCCAGACATCATTACCTGCATGAGTCACCAAAGCCGCAATAAATGCATCGCCATCTTCCTTGTAGGACTCAGAATCAGAATCAAACTTTTTCTTTTTCTTCTTCTTCTTTTCTTCTTTGCAGTCCTTACGGATGTGACCCGGTTTACCGTAGTTCCAGCAAATGACTTTAGACTTTCCAGGAGATTTCGATCTCCCTTTGGATTTGGACTTGTCGCGCTTCTCATTCTTCTTGCCTTTCTCCTTAGGTCTTCCATGAATGGTTAGGGCTTCCTTTGAACTGATGGATACCTTCCTTCGCATCTCTTCACCGAGTAGGGTACCCACCACGTCTTCAGATTTCAAAACAACAGAGGTACTACTGATAGCCATAACAAGAGAATCCCACGAATCAGGCAAAGAACAAAGCAAGATCTGACATTTCTCCTCCTCGTCCATCTTAACACCGACGGATACTAATTGAGCCACCAACATATTGAATGCTTCCAGGTGGTCTGCAATTCGTCCACCCTCTTCCATCTTCAAGGAATACAATTTCTTTCTTAAGAAAATTTGATTTAATAAAGATTTCACTTGATACATCTCACCAAGCTTAGTCCATAGCTTCTTTGCAGAGTTCTCTTCATGGACATTGATTAGAACAGAGTCTACCAGGCACAGTCTGATTAGACTCTTGACTTTTCGGTCCATAACATCATACTGAGCTGCCGCAGTAGGATCTGAGGGCCTTTGGACATTCGCATTAACAGCATCCCAAAGATCTCGATCTATTAGCAGATCTTCCATCTTCAGCTTCCACATCTCAAAATTACTTCCATTAAATTTCTCCACCTCTATTCTCCCTGACGAACTCGCCATCTGAATATTCCTGCAATAAGATCAAAAAGTGTCTTCTGCACAAGCTCCCACTCAAATCTGGATTAGTTCAAAAAACTCAACTGCCCACAATTGAAACCAAAGGTGATCAGGCTCTGATACCACTTGTAAGGAAGTTAAGTAGCGGAAACAACTTCCTACACTAACCTTGAGAGGAGGGTAATGCAAAACTTTTTCAGATCGTTACAACAGTTACAGAAAATAGAAATAGATATAATAGCATTCATACCACAACACAATGATTTACGTGGGGAAAACCCTTTCGGGAGAAAAACCCCACACTCCAAAAGCAGCTCAATATTTTATTCAGCAATCAAAAATAGATTACAACATACTTGCAGAGCAAGCTCTTCATAGGAGTACCACTAATCAGAGATTCAGAGGCAACTCAATAGCCATAAGACTCTTACACACAACCTCTATCTCACACACCTCATAAATAGGAGATACAATACAGGAAACCGTCAAACGGTATTACAAAACCATGGGCTAAAACCACCCAATAAGGTGTAGCCGACCTTATCTCCCTTCTAGATGCCCTATGACATGTTAAAGCACACATCAACATGTGTCGCTCCCTTTTACAACTCATTTATGTATCCGATACAAATTATTTTTCCTATTTCAGGAGTACAAACTTCTGGAGGCCATAACTTGAGAACCGGGTGTTCGATTGACGAACCGTTTGAAGCGCTGGAAAGCTCGCGAAGTGCTC
The DNA here is from genome assembly GCF_030272615.1 of Cryptomeria japonica. Lineage (NCBI taxonomy): Eukaryota > Viridiplantae > Streptophyta > Pinopsida > Cupressales > Cupressaceae > Cryptomeria > Cryptomeria japonica. Next base: position 650,728,686 of record NC_081406.1, on the reverse strand, counting down.
TATCACCTCATAACGTGCTGCACCAGTTACAGCCACTTTTAAGGGCATTTCGGAGCCTCTAAAGCCTCCAAAATTAAGTTTAAACATTTTATCGCACCCCTCCAAGATGAAAACTTTAATATCTTCAAAACTAGCTGTGACCTTGCGACGCAACTTTACCGGAATGCTTATCTAGCCAACCAGAAGCTTCAGGGAGAGTTTCACACCATTTCGTACTCAAATGAAAACTTACTATAAATAGTAACCTCGCATAAATGCAAGGTTGAGACACCATTTTTCCCAACAGTTTGATACTATACTTTGATGCATTGAATACTATATCACTCCCCCTTTTTGACAAAAATCAAAATTTAGTTAGCATTCGGTGGTGGGAGTTGGTCAAAAATGGATTTGTACTTTGTCTGTGCTTTGGTGAGAGCGACAGAATGGGCATCCTTTACACTATCCATTAAAGAATTTTGTGCTTGAATATCAGCCAATAATGATATTAAGCCATCTAAAGTGCTTCCCTCTTGTGTAGTAGATAAGGATGTGGCTCGGTTGATCTGTTCTTGGATGGATGAAAGATGAGGAAGGAATAATGTCTGAAGTGTCATTATGTCCATCCTGATCTTGTGTTCTTCATTTCTTAGGTCCACTTGTTGAGCCATGAGCTGTTGTAACTTTGTATAGAAATTCTGAACAGAATTGGGCTCGGTGGTCAACTTATTTGAGAGATCGGTGATCTCTTTCTCAATTGCTTCTGTTTTATTTTTGATGTCTTTAATGAATAAAGAAAATGTACAGAGTTTCTGAAATAAATAAAGAATGTGCTTGAGTTGAGGGGACAACTTAGCAATAAATTTGACAAGTTTGACTTTGCCAATAGCTATAGCTTTTTGTACCTCTTCTATCATTTTTGTAGTGAGCTCCTTATCTTTTAGCTTGCTCAAATATTCGGATGCATCTACTCTAGATGTCTCTATCTTGGTTAGGATTTCATCCAGTTGAATGTGGATGGCTGCATCTTTGGTTATTGTAAGTTCAGGTAGCATATCTGTTAAGAGTGCTTTTACCTTCTGAAGTACTTTATTTTTCTTTTGAATAGCCATTTGCTTCTCTTGTTCGGCCTTTGCTTTGCATAGTTCACCGAAATCAATGAGTGCTTGCCCCTTTAATTTGGATATATCAACATTGGGCAACACTATTGGTTTTGACAAATCTACTTTCAAACTATGCTTTTTCATCTTCTTTTCTTTACCTTTCACCGATTGAACTAAGACAATGGCTTGTGAGGCTTGATGACCCTCGGTAGGTTGCTCGGTAGAGGCAACACTTTGGTTGGTTTCTTTAGCCTCTGTAGTGTCTCGATATTCAGTATCTCAGTTGCAACATTTTCAGTGCTAGAAGGATCCTGAGACGTCTATTCTTGAGTAGTACCTTCTCCTGCTGTAGACTTGTGACCTTCAGTGCCTTTATCTGTATCCTGAGGGGCTTCAGTTGAGACAGGTTGATTGACCGGTGGATAAGGCTAAACTTGTTCCAAGATTGATTCACTAGATACAAGTTTTGCATATGCATTCCCTTCTATCATTTCCTATTCCGGTGCCTCTGTATCCATGATATCTTCATCTATTTGAATGGTGTCAGCAGGGTCTTGCTCGGTAACATCAGGATCTTGCTCGGTGACATCAACTATTTCAACTGTAGCTTGCTCACCAACATCCTTGATTCTAAATATTTCCTACCACTTTTCTTTTGTCTCATTTTCCACTTCAATATACAGACCATTCATTAGTTTTAAGGCTCTTTGTTTGATGAGAAACTTTGTGTTGTAGGTTGTCAGATGTTCTTTTATTTCAACTACTGACATGTCTGGAAAGAGATGTACCACACTTCTTTCTCTAATCTGTTTCTCTAAGTCCATTGCATACTTCCACCTATTGTCAATATGTAAATATAATTCATTTGGAAGTGACTTAGATAGTTCCAATGGAGCCAATCGGAATTTTAGAAGTGTGCAGATTACAGCTTCTTCAATTTGTCTCTTTTCATCATCATTTCTGGATTCATACTTAACATATCTGAATCCTCCAAATCCACCATATTCTTTCAGATTAGCACATAAATTTTCAACACTATGTACATTTACCTTCTTGCTCTTGACAATCTGAAATTTGCTTGCATCCTTAGATTCGGTGTCACTAGACTCTTTTGCCAAAATGAGTCTCCGAGTAGATTTCTTGTAAGTTTTTGTTACCTTGGGAATAGTAACGCTCTTTGTTTTCTTACTCGGTGAAGCTGCTGATGCTCTAGTGTTAGGTCGCTTTGCTGGAGGAGTCAGTGAGGCCTTTGATGTGTCCTGTTTCTTTCTTTTCAACACTTTTCCCTTATGCAATTCGGTGCTCAGTGTTATAGCTGCCTCCTGGGCTTCAGATTCCTCTTCGGTAATGGCTATAGTGCCTTTGACAGGTTTGGAGGAAGAATCTTCTCCGAATTTCTCTGATAATGCCTTTATCATCTTTGTTGCCTTTCTTGTAGCTTTGGGTACTACAATGCTCATTTTTACTTTTTCCTTCACTTCTTCATAGGTTCCATACCTCAGCTCGATAGCATGTCTTGGCAATGTGAGAAATGCATCAATTTGCTGTTGTGTGATGTCAAAATCAATCTCGTAACCCATAGGTGACAAAGATTGAGTTCTTGGTTCCACAACATTCACATAACAGTAATCAGTGTCTACTTCAAAACATATGTCATCTTTGTATTTCTCCACTAACTTGGGTGGAATCCGGTACCTGTTATGCATTTTCTCTTGAAACTTACTGAAGTAATCATCCATAATATCATTAAAATTATCTCCTAGCTTCTTAATGAAGTCATTGATCTGATGGGTGATTGGTCGGTGTAGTTCCCAAACAACTTTACCGACTGATGGAAATAATTTTTCAAAATAGAAAAACATGCATACAAGTAGTGATCCAAACTTTAGTGTATTAGCCGAGTTGTTCTTCTTCGGCTTCCTGATGGTGTTCAAATTCTCAAACAGGTTTTTCAGCAACACCAACACCTCACATAGATCAATTTTCATTCCCTTTTTCACAATTTTGTATGCTAGGTCTACTATTGTGTAGGGTACATTGTTTTCCCTTGCCGATTGGAAGAAACATTAACCTATTACTCTAATGGCAAATTTTAGTTCTGTATTAGTGACATTATTCAGTTTCAATCCTCTGCAATCTGATTCCACTCTGGTTAAACTGATCAATTCCTTCTGTGATATCATCTTTTGAGCTCGGGCATGATCATAAATAGGGTAATCGATAATCAGATGAATGATTTCCTTGGTAATCTTAAACGGTTGCTCTTCTAGCCACATGAAGTCATCATGAACTTTGCTCAGAACAAACTTGACCCACTGGGGTTTGAACACACGGGGATAGGTTAGGGCTTCAGTTAATCTCTTGATCTTAATGTGCTCATACTTGCTATCCAATTTACCATCGGTGCACAATTCATCATAGGTGTCTTTGATTTCAACGTGACCGAGTTCTTCAACATGACATTTGGTGAAGAAGTTCACATCCTCGACTAATAACACTCTATCCGGGATGAGTGAAAATGCGGTTTTGTCATTCGGTTCAGATGCAACTTTGGGAGTTAAAGAGTATTTTAGTGAGGTCTTTTCTACATTCTTAACAACGATGGGATCTTGGATCTTAGGTGCCATTTGTAGATTTCAGATAAAAACTAATAAAGATCCTTAGGGTTTGAGGATTTTCAAACGACGGATGCTTCACACTTAGCAAATAATAATAAGTTGATAAGATCGGTAAACCAGCTTAACAATGTGTTGAGATTGATGTAAATACCTTGAATTTTGCTTTGTAGAAGGTTTGATTGCCTTTGATTTGCTTTGCTCTACTCTTTCGAAAACTTGGTAAGTAAAAATGACCGCGTAAATGCTTTAAGTACACAATATACCTTATCGGGCTCCGTGTGGGTTAGGTTAAAACATTAAATGCACTTGGTTCCACTAAACTTTCTTCCCTTTTTTTTGCGCTTTAACCGAGTAACCAAACTTCCTTCATTTACCGACTAGACAGGTTTCTTGTATTCACTGACTTGACAGGTTTCCTATATAGTGCTCCAAAAGACTTTGATAGAATTTCAAACTTACTACTACATCTTAAATATGCATATTTTGAATTAAGTGCATAATAAAATAGGAACTGTTAAGATTTAACCTTGAGAGAATGCAGTCCCTTCATACCTTTACCGATTAATTTGGAATAGGTGCACCTAACTCGGTAGGTAAGGTGCTTTCTTCATTTGACACAATTTCCTTCTTTTTCCAAATCATCTGTAATTTACCTTTTATTTCTTCAGTGTCTCCTCTAGCTTGATCTCTGCAATCTCCAGCCAAATGTCCAACTTTGTGACAATGAAAACATTCCATACCAGGATTTCTCCATGATCTTCGGTTGTTCATTCCAAACCTTATAAAGTAGTTGGAACTTATATGTCCATATCTTCCACAACATTCACACCATATCCTTGTATTGTAATCCCATGGTACTGCAGAATACTATTGGTAAGGATCTGTGTGAGCCCGGTAACCTCTAGCATTTGCTTGGTGTGCAGACCACATATAGTTATTTTGCTTAAGCCAACACTTCTCGATACTGTGTCCATATCTATTGCAGTTTTTACAAAACCCTTTGAATTTTGCCTTCTGATAATTGTTAACAGAATTTGTCCTACATTGATTAGATGTGTGACCATATTTATTGCAATTGTAACAATAACCTTTGGACTTAGTGACATTCGGTTGCTTACCTTTTCTGATTTGGCACATGTTGGCAGTGTGACCTTGATTTCCACAGTAGTTGCAAATAGGCTTCTTTCTTTTGATGTTCTTCTTGATTCCAACTTGCTTTGATGATTCTCCTCTCTCGATAGTATGGATTCCCTTCTCGGTAGAGTCTTTACCTTTGTAACCGAGTCCTGCATCTTTGTTGGGTCTTCTTGTATTCAGTTGCTCATCCAACATCTTTGATGCTTCATAACTCTTCTTCAATGTTTCTTTGGATTTCTTCTCTATTTCAAGTTCATCGGTCAACCTTGATACTTCAAGTTTCAATGCTTGATTCTAACCATCTTTCAGATTTTCTTCATGATGTGCATAACCTAGTTGATCTGACAAGTTTTATTGAATTCTAGTCAACCTTGTGATTTCATCATTCTTATCAGATACTAAGACTTCAAGTTGTTGTTTCTCTCTTTCTAGATCTCTTACTTTATCCTCGATTATCCTCAATGCATCAAGGTTCTCAGTCATCTGTGTGCTGAAATCTTCATGTTCTCTTTTCATTGCTTTTAGTTGATCAGCGAGTGCTTTGTTCTTTTCTTTCAATACTCCAATCATTTCTTCAGTCTATTTAGATATACTGTTTTCAGATGATGTCTCAATTTGTTCCACCAGCTCTTGAGAGTCCTGCAAATCATCAGATAATCTTCTTCTCGCTTTAAGAGATTTTTGCATTTGCCTTTGCATGTCTACAATCACTTGATTAGCATGATCCAGCTCTTCTTGTAGATACACAATCCTCCAAGATTGTTTATATCCTTCCATTGATAAGATCTTTCTCTTTAGGCAGTTAAACCCTTTTCCAAGATTGAAGCTTTGATACCAATTGTTAGGCCCAATATGGAAAGCTAATGTACTGAGAGGGGAGGGGTGAATCAGTACTTCAAAACTCTTCTTCAACAATAACTTTACTGTTATGCATAAACCAAATAGTGCAGTAACATAATATGAAGCTAAAACAAATAGATAACAATCATACATGATTCACTCCATAACACATATATTTTGGTTACGTAGAAACTCTTGGTTAGAGAGAAAAACTGCGGTGGGGATGGCACCCACAACTTCACTACTACAATAATAAAGGTTGCTTGGTTAGAGCTACATGTTTAGCCATTTCTGATAGCTTTCCCTATTAGGAGTATCAAGATCTGTTAGATCTACCTTGCTAAATAATTTTACAACACTTCATCTAAATGCTGCACCTGGTTAGAGGCTTTACAATTTATAGACTTGATTAGAGTCTTTTACCCTATTAAAGGTTTCTCTTACAACTTCAAAATATTACAATAAAATCATTACAAATATCTGCAACTTTACATCTGGAATGTTATAGCAGATTCTATGTGCTTAGAATAAGATTACCTTGCTTATAGCATACCTCGATAACCCATATAGTAACTCGGTAAACCCTTTTGTTTACTCTATTCTTTGACTGTTCTCTAAAATCCTTCTTAGTGACCTCTGTGTCTTTGTAACAGTCATAACACTTAGTGCTTTCACGCGTCTTGCTTCATATATTTCTATATCTTCCTTTCTGTCATGCTACATGTATTTTTGATCTTAATCCATGTTGTATAAATAGATCTCTTATGTCGGTGATCCATTCATTGCTTCGATCTTAAAAACATGTTTTATCGAATGAATAACCATGCAAAATATTTCATTGGTTAGATGACCTCAAAATCATACACAATCTTTAAGTGCAATTTCCAATGTGATAACGGTTCTATGTTCCTTGATCTTGTAACACGTTTCCATATGTATGTCCAGGTTCAATGAATCTGGTAACACGTTTCACTCGTTGTATATCAACTCGGTGTGTCATTATTGCTGCTCGGTAGACATGGAATGATACTCGGTAGATAGCTCGGTGCATATTGGGCTCTGTGACTACTTTCTTCTATAACCGACTGTACTGTGCATACCAACTGAATATTTCGGTAGAGATAACCGACTAGAGTATATAGAATAACTTTGAACATAAAACTAATGGCAACTTGATAAGTAGTAACAAATGATTGGTAAGTTGCATTATGTAGTGCATAGTAGACCAGACATTGCACATGCAATGGGTATTACCGCTCGGTTTCAGCAAAGCCCAAGAGAATCCCACTTGGTAGCAGTCAAGCGGATTCTTAGATATCTAAAGGTAACGATTGACTATGGGTTATGGTATCCATACAATAATGATTTCAACTTGAAAGTGTTCATAGATGTTGATTGGGCTGGTAATGTAGATGATCGGAAGAGCACAACCGGTGGTGCATTCTTTCTCAGTGGTAGACTGGTCTCATGGATGAGTAAAAAGTAGAGTTGTATCTCTTAGTCTACAACAGAAGCAGAGTATGTTGCAGCTTTTATGAACTGTACCCAGACTATTTGGATGAAGCATGTATTGAATGGCTTCAAAGTTCCTGTATCTGAATCGGTAAGTATATTATGTGACAATACAAGTGCAATTAACATATCCAAGAATCCGGTTTTACATGCTAGAACCAAGCACTTTTAACTCAAGTATCATTTCTTGAGAGAAAAGGTTCAGAACAAAGAGGTGGTATTGGAACATGTTTCCAGTAAGGAGCAGTTAGCAGACATATTCACCAAGCCTCTACTGAAGGCTACTTTTACCTATCTGAGAGGTGAGTTAGGGGTGCTGCCCCTTCAAGAGGTAATCTAAAGGTTTGTGCTCCACATCAGTTAGATCTTACTTTGCTATATCTTTTCAGGATTGATGTGTTGAAGGATGCTACTCCTCAGGGGGAGCAACATAGTGGAACAAGGAAGCTTGTGCCTCCACTTTGGCATTGTTGTCAAAGGGGGAGAAGATGTGAAGTGAAAAATATATCTGCAGTATTAAGGAGAAGATGTGATGCAGAAAGAGAGATATCTTTGTATATTGTCATCAATGCCAATGGGGGAGATTGTTGGCATATGTGCAAAATATGTTGACATGATGATATTGTGTTGTCATTGATGTCAATATGCTGAAAGAGAACTGGTAATATGCTGAAGAGTGAACTGGTAACATGATGAAGAGTGAACAAGATTATTGAAGTTAAGCTACTAACAAAGTGAACCGGTATGATATTGTGAACCGGAACCAGTATGTCAGAATGAGAACCGGTATATGGAATGTTTTGTATCAAGCGTTCATATGGCATGACTACCGGTTGGTAGTCTCAGCTTTAGGGTTTCTGGTTGAAGTGTTTCGAGCATGTGTGTCTCAACCGATGGCATTGTGTGATGAGTTAGCATTGTAACAGAGATCATATCGTGTTGCCACATCAGCATCGTGCACGTGAAAGATCTTGCATGAAGGAGATTGATCCTATCTACCCGAGGAATGCATGAAGTCTCTGCAAATGGTGGAGAACACGTGATGGGTTATCACCTCCAAGAAGCGGCGAAGAACGAACGATGGAGAATGTCTTGAGATTTGTTCAAGACCGTTGTATTCAAATGCAAAGTGTTCAATGGTTAGGATTGAACCGACTAAATTTCTCAACCTAAGTGTTTAGGGTTTAGGGTTTATGCTACCGACCTATCTGTTTCCTATAAGGTCGATGTGATGTTTCATGCTGAGGTTGTTGGAAAATGTTGTGTGTGTATCTATGTGCAGAGATACGTGATTCTTGCCAGACCAGTTGAGAGGATTGATGCCTGCATAGTGTGTGTGCAGAAGGAAGGAACTAAAGCGGATCTGCATTGGCATTGAGTGCTATTACCAGATCATTGTGATACATGTTGATCTCTAACCACTTCGACAGTTGGAAAATCCCTTAATAGGGTAGCTTTAACCAGCTTGCTGTAAATCCTTTACCAGGGTGACTCAAAGCCATTGAGTTCACAAAATCCTCTAACAAGGTAACTTCTAACAGGGTTTAACCCTTAACTGGGTATTCTAGCCATCCCTTAACCGGGTGATCCCTAACAAGATCGATTCCTAACAAAGTCAGATGTAACAGTCTTTAATAGGACTAGGCTCCTAACAGAGTGGACTTCTAAAGAGTTCAAAATAGCTTGTGGGTATTCATCCCCACTGTGGTTTTTCCCAGTTGGGTTTCCACATGAAAAATATGTGTGTCATATGTGATGCTTTGTTGTTTTCTATCAAATGGTGAATCATGTTGATCTAGCAAGTTATTATATTTTTGATGATAGATTATCTGTTTATGCATAAGGACAAAGTGGAAATGAGGGAGTAGGTTGTATGGAAAGCTAAGAAGATTGACCGGTTCATGTCTTTCACAGTTGTACTGTGTTTAACTGGTAGTAATCTGGTTTGGACCAGTGTTAGGGATTGCCAGTAGTTTACAGTCTCCAATCAAACCGGTTCGGGAAAAGTTTTTGTGCTTGTACTGATTCACCCCCCTCTCAGTACCGGTTTGGTACTCACTATTCATCATTGAGTTATCAAAAACTTCATATCAATTCTGCAAATTATCTATTTATATTCATGTTTATGCCAATTTTTCATATTTAGCCCTAGATCTGGCATTCAACTTTCATATTTTTGATATCCAATTCAATCCCCACAAAGGAAGCCACTTGAAATTAATCAGAATTCATCCCCTTGGGAGTGAATCAGTTGATTCCAATCTCCTTTTAAATGTGAGGATTGCATGAAATAGGTTTATTCCTTGTTTACATGGCCAAACTAGTGAATCCCTATATTTCACCACCTTACATTTTGGTGAACCCGACTCCTCTTACACTTGCATATCTTTTGATTTTTCATAATTTCATTTCATACACTAAGTGAACATTGGTTTGGTTATATCTTTATTGATTAGTATGGCATACATTAGTATCTTGTTTGATCATAAATGCATTTGGTTAAATGGAATTGCTATCTTATTTTGCTAGTTCAATTTTAATTTTTATTCAAGATGTTCATGATGTTCCCTTTCATGCATATGATGATAATCTATCTCTTCCTTTAATCCATAGCTATGATTTACCCTCTCCCAAATTTGGTCCCACCCATGAGGACATCTCGATTCAAGAAGAGACTATCAACACTTTTTCAAAGATCTCCCTCCCAAGTATGAAGCTTTGAAAAATGATGTTGTTCTTTCTCCTAGAATGTATCTCCCCCACAAGGGTCATTTGGTGCAAGAGGATGATGTTGTGGCTATCTTTTTAAATGATACCTTATCCTCTTTTCATTTCAATAACCTTCCCTCTAGATATGAAGCATTAATGAGTTATGTTCATCCCTCTCCTTAAGTTTGTCAAGTACTCATGAGAATACCCTGGAGCAAGAGGATAAAACCATTGAGACCTCCCTTCATGACAATTTTTATAATGCTCTTTCTTTTTACCAATATCAATCTTCTTCAACAATCCTTTCTCTAATACAAAGAAATGCACCATCTCCTACTAAGGAAGGTACTCTTGGAGGATGATTGGGGGTCATTAGAATTCACACCCTCTTTTGTGATAAATATAAAGCCTCTAATGAGCTTAGTGTGTCATTTATTCAAGATTCTAATACATTTCTAAATGTTGATTATGTTTCTTTAAATTTTAATCCAATTCAACCTAATAATTAATCCTCTCTTCTAGAAATTTCAACACCTACATTCGATTCTAAACATGGATACAATGGACATGATTTAGGATGTGTGCAACAAATTGTTGAGGCTCATGATAAATCTACATTATATTTTTCCAAAGAAGTTATAGGTTTCCATCCTCCTCGCTTGTTGACATCCGATCCCCCAAATTATCTAGTGCATCTATCTCTTCTTCTTATAACTTTTCATCACAACAAGAGAGTATTTTGTATGAGCTTATTTAAGCCAACTTCATTACTCTACCTTTGGAAATCAAAGAAATAATTGTAAAAAAAATTGACACAATCCTTCTTTTTTCTTGAGTATCATCAAATCCATGGCCATTCTACCAATGAATGTCACGACTAAAATTCAACAATAAATTGATACTAGTATCATTTAAATACTAGATGATAATGAGTTGGATTCTTATCTTATCTGTTCTACATAACATTTAAGTTCCTATTATGTTTCTCCTAACTATGTGACATTGGTAGTTTACCTATTAGGGGCTCTTTTTTATTCATGGTGGTACAAATTTAGGTGCAATCATACTTAGTGAGAAAAATAACAGAGTATTTACTCTTGTCTCTATTCTTAGGGGGCAAGAATAGTTTTTCAACCATTTAGTTCTTTCTAAGGATCCACTTTTCCTTTGTTCAGTTGCATCTTTCAAAATTTGATGTCCTTTCTGTTAGAGTAAAGTAATTAATTAACTTTGCTCTCCTCTTAAGATTTCCCTTTATGCACATATTAGTCATTTAATAATTAATATTTAATTATTAAATGCTCACACCTTAGGGTTAGGTTTTCCTTTTGGTGTTGATCTCCTTTATAAGGATTGATCTCTTGTATTATTGATATTCTTGATTCATTTTTCTCTGATAATACATCTTTTCTCTTTGTCAGAGCCAAAACCCTTGTATTCGTTCTCTCTCTTTCTCTGTGACAGGTTTCTTGCATGCAGGTTTCTTTTGGGTTCTGTGGATTTGTATTTTTCAAATCCTACATGGTATCAGAGCCAGATCTGCTGCAGCTTGTTCAGACTTTTGAAAGATTTTGAGATCCAGGTTTTGGTTGCATCAGATCTGTGTTTGTATTCTGTTTTTTATTTTGGAATAGGGGGTATTTTTTTTTCGGTGCACTTTGAGCCCAAACGGACCTCACCGTTGAGCTCGTAGCGCCCAAAAACCCCTATTTCCATATAAAATTCGTCCGATTTGGACACAGTTGCACCAGGTGGCAAATTTTTTTTGGCCCCAAGGCCGTACGGCCCTAGGGCACGAAAACCGAGGCAGAAATATTCAAAAAATCAAAAAAATATTTTAAAAAAAGCATTTTTTTATTAAACGCAGGGCGCAGCCAGTGAAATTGCTTGCCCCGCCGCTAAGCAGCCCAGCGGCCACCCGACGGCCACCGCCGCCGGCGGTAACCCGCCCACGCGCCGCCCTGCGCTACCCTGCCGCCTGCGCGCCGCCAGCCGCCCGCCCGCAGCCTGCGCGCCGCCCGCGCCCAGCTAGTGCGCCGCCCGCCACCACAGCGCCGCCCCTGCACCGCCGCCCCCTGCGCCCGCCCCTGGTCGCCCAGAGGACCAGGGGCTTATTTTTTTTAAGCCCTTGAGGGCTTAAAGGGCCTATTTGGGCTTTTTTGGAGCAGTTTTACTAAATCGGGTATAACTCGGGCATTTTAGCTCGGATTTTTGAATGAAAATAGGCGTTGGAAAGCTGGTTCCAAGCCCGATCTAAAAGATGCACATCTTTTTTTCTGATTTTTCCGTTTTGTAGTGTTTTTTGCTAGTCGAAGTCAGAACAAGTTTTTTGCACTCCAGGAGCCATATCTTTTGCATACGGACTCCGTTTTTCGAAAGCGAATAGGCGTCGGAAAGGTGGTTCTGTGCTCTTTTCAGATCTATAGTCTATTTCATCAGAAAAATTTTCAGGTGCTCCAAATTTTGTCTCAACCCGTTATTGCTTTCTATCATTTTCTGGCTTTCAGTTTGTACTGGGGATTAGTTTTTTGCATTGTGGGGGGGTGTTTTCTCTTGCTTTCTGTTATTTACATCAGAAAACTAGAATTTACAAACACCAATACACAAAAAAAATCAAACCCCCTTCTGCATCTTCTGTCTAGTTCTGAAAGACCACTTAATAATAATTAAAAATTCAGAGCAGTTGAGGCACAGTTTACAGGATGGCAGACAGACCTATTGAATCTCTCACACCGCATAATTACCACACTTGGAAGGGTCGCATGATGACTCTTCTCCAGTCAAAAGGGTTATGGTCCTGTTTGGATGAGGTTCAGCCTCAGTTGACACGTCCTTTTGAGATTATGCAGCACAGGAACAATATGGATCAGGCTATGGGATTGATGGCTTTACACATTTCTGACAGTCTTCAGTTTCATCTTGAGGGTTGTCTCACTCCTCGAGCCATTTGGACCAAGTTTGAGGGACTTTTTGGTACTGTCAACGAGTTCAGAGCTTTGCAGCTTGAGGCAGAGTTAACTTCCTTGGTACCTGATTCATTTCCTTCTATTAAGGACTTTCTGATGAAGTTCAAACAGCAAAGATCTATCTTGCAAGGTTGTGGTAAGACTAAGACTGATACAGAGTGCATTTTCCTGATTCTCTCTAAGCTTCGGGGTCCATTTCAGATCTTCTCTTCGACCTTCTATTCCACCATGGATGCCTTGGGTGCTCGACATGTCATGCCTTCTTTTGAGGTCTTTTGTGATCGTCTGACTCGTGAGCAAGCTAAGCTTAAGCAGTTGGATTCACTTTCAGGTTCACAGAACCAAGCATTGGTAGCCCAGTCCTCCAAAGGAAAACAGAAGCAGAAACCGAAGCCTAAGAAAGATTCAGAGGCTAGTGAGAATCCCTCCAAGCCACCACCTAAGTCTGATTCAAAACCACAATTCAATTCTAAACAGGGCAAATCTTCAAAGTCTGGTGAGTCTTCCTCCAAGACTAAGAAGAAATCAGGTGATCCTTGCAGTTTTTGTGGCAAGGAAGGACATCCCGTTTCCAGGTGTTGGAAACGTTTAGAGGCTTTGGAGGAAGCCATGCAGCAGCATAATATCAGTGCACCACAGCCTCCTTCACAGCCCACAGGGAAAGGTCATGCTCTTTCTGCACGAGCATTGTCCTCAGCGTCCACTTGGATTCTAGATTCTGGTGCCTCTCACCATATGACACACACACAGGATTTGGTCACCGCTCTTGCTCCTACAGGCACTCGACATATTGCAGTTGGTGACTCAGCACAACTTTCCGTTCAGGGTTCTGGTACTATTTCATTGGATGGTGGTTGTCTTCAGGATGTGCTTTTGGTTCCTGACATTTCGACAAACCTTCTATCTGTTTATCAGATTTGCCACTCTGGCTCTGGTAAGACAGTTGAGTTCTCTCCACATGATGTGGTTATTCGAGATCTTCATGATCCTGACTTGGCTGTGGCTACTAGGAGTGTGGATTCTGCATCTCACTTATATAGTTTTGATGGCTTTGAGAGTTCAGACACTGTTGGTTCCTCTCTTATAGCACATGCAGATTCAGTGAGCAGGCTTTGGCATGAGCGTTTTGGTCATGTCAATTACAGATATCTACAGCAGATGAGTACACAGGCACTTGTGATTGGGCTTCCACAGATTTCTTGTACAGATGGTGTATGTCGTGGTTGTGTCCTTGGCAAACATCATCGAGATCCTTTTCCTAAGGGTCGAGCCTCTCGTGCTAGGGCAGCCCTAGAGTTGGTACACAGTGATCTTATGTCCTTTCCGACTCCTTCTTTTTCAGGGGCCCGTTATGTACTCACTTTTATTGATGACTTCTCCAGACGTACATGGGTGTACTTTCTTAAGTACAAGTCTGATGTCTTTGACTCTTTCAGAAAGTTTAAGACATTTATGGAGAAGCAATCTGGACTTTCTATCAGGAGGATACGCACAGATAATGGGGGGGAGTATGTAAATCAGGCTTTCAGAGATTTTTGCACTGAGCATGGTTTACAGCATCAGTTTACCGTTCCTTATACCCCTCAACAGAATGGTGTTGCTGAGAGAAAGAACAGAACCTTATGGGAGATGGCAAATTGTATGATACAGTCTCGAGCTATGAGTTCTTCATTTTGGGCTGAGGCAGTCAATTGTGCCAATTATATTCAGAACTGGATGCCCCATAAGGCATTACGACATATAACTCCTGAGGAGGCTTGGACCCATGTCAAGCCTGATGTTTCTACATTCCGAGTTTTTGGTAGTGAGGTTTGGGCATTTATTCCTGATGCTCAGCGGATAGCCATGGAGAGGAAGAGCCGACCACTCATATTTGTTGGCTACTGTGAGGATGTTAAGGCATACAGGTTGTTTGATCCTGATTCTAGAGAGGTCTTGTTTCGGCGGGATGTCCAGTTTGATGAGTGCTATCCTCAGATGGATTCTCCATCACCAGCTTCTCCCTCATTGCCTACTCCTTCCTCTTCATCTCTTGAGGATTACTTATCTCTTGAGGATGATGTAGATCATGATCCACCATCTCCACCACCACCAGTTGCTCCGTCTTTGCCGAAGTGGGCCCGTGATACTGTTGATGCAGCTGGTTCTTTGGTAGGTGATCCTTCAGATACTCGTCGCACTCGTGCTCAGACATCTGGTTCTAGTCTTTTGAGTCATACCCTTTCAGATGATCCTCAAAAGTTTTCAGAGGTGACAGGACACCCAGAGTGGGATGGGGCCATGGATGAGGAGTATTCTTCTTTGATGAAGAATCATACTTAGGATCTTTGTCCTCTTCCTAAGGGAAGAAAGTTGGTTCGGTGCAAGTGGGTGTATCGTACCAAGTATGCTGCAGATGGTTCTATTGATAAGTATAAGGCCCGTCTTGTTGCGAAGGGGTTTTCTCAGGTAGAGGGTATTGACTACTCTGAGACCTTTGCTCCTGTCGCCAAGATGAATTCTATACGCCTGGTACTTTCACTTGCAGCTTCACAGGGATGGACAGTGTTTCAGATGGATGTGAAGAGTGCCTTCTTGCATGGAGACCTACATGAGGAGATCTATATGGAGCAGCCTCAAGGTTTTGTGCAAGACACTTCTTTGGTTTGTAGACTTCGACGTTCATTGTATGGTCTCAAACAAGCCCCCAGGGCTTGGTATGAGAAGATGGACTCCTTCTTGCTTTCCTCGCACTTCACACGCTGTCATTCCGATCACACAGTCTATATTCAGCGTCAGGAGGGTGATCTTTTGATTCTAGTGCTATATGTAGATGATCTCATCATTACAGGTAGCTCATCCTCCATGATTCAGAGTGTTCAGAGAGCTTTGATGGAGCAGTTTGAGATGACCGATCTTGGTCTCTTGCACTTCTTTCTGGGTCTACAGGTTATTCAGTCTTCGGATGGGATTTCCATTTTTCAGGAGAAGTATGCTCTTGATATGCTTCAGCGATTTGGCATGCTTGATTGCAAGTCTGCCCCCACTCCATTTCAGTCAGGTGTTGTTTTGTCTTCCACTTGCTCTACTCCTTCAGTAGACCCCACTTTATACAGGCAGTTGGTTGGCAGTCTGTTGTACCTGACACATTCTCGTCCTGATCTTTCCTTTGCGGTTGGCCTTGTCTCTCGGTTCTCCCATGATCCTCATGAGAGCCACTGGCAAGCAGCCAAACGTATTTTGAGATATATTCGGGGCACCACACATTATGGCATTCACTACTCTTCAGGATCCCCTCACATCATTGGCTTCACTGACTCCGATTGGGCTGGTGATGTTAATGATCGGAAGTCTACTTCTGGCTTCGTTTTTTGCCTTGGTTCTGGTCCTATCACATGGTCTTGCAAGAAGCAATCTGCTATTGCATTATCATCTACCAAGGCTGAGTACCGTGCAGCAGTGTTAGCCAGTCAGGAGGTTTTATGGCTTCGAAAATTGATGACAGAGTTTGGGTTTCCTCCAGATTGTCCCACTATTCTTTGGTGTGACAACCAGAGCGCCATTCACATTTCTCGCAACCTAGTGGAGCATCAGCGGACAAAGCATATTGAAATCCACATGCACTTCATCAGACAGTTGATTCAGGATGGTTCTCTCATCTTGGAGTATATTCCTACAGAGGAGCAGGTTGCAGACATCTTCACTAAACCCTTGGCATCTCCGCGCTATCTTCAGTTGCGCTCAATGCTTGGGGTGAAGGAAGTTGTCCTTGGGGGGTCTCAGTGAGGCCTTCCTTCCTTCATGTTTTCTTTTCAGCATGATTCTTTATCTCTTTTTGGAGAGGAGTTTTTTCCCACTGGGTTTTCTCCTTTACTCCGCTTTATAGAGATTTTCTTGTATTCGGGTACCTCATCAGGCCTTGTTGCCGGGACCCTCTTTCAAAGACATAATCTTTATTAAAGATATCCTCTCTTTTCATAGGTAGAAATCCTTTGGAAAAGATCTCTTCCTCCTTTCAATATGAATCCTTAAAAAGGATCCCTTTGAATGTGTTGCAAGATATCTCTTTTACAATTTTTTTTTCTTTCTTGAATAAATGAAGCCTATACATGCATCTTTCTTCCTATCTTGGAATGCATGCATTGTTGACTATAGGGTATCTTCTTGCTGATGAAGGTGTTTATCCTTGTCTTTTATTGATACCTTAATATATAAACATAAGGATATGTTAATGTCTTAAGGGGGGCACATATGTGGCCTCCTAGTTGCATTATCAATTATCTTTGTTTGATCATTTCTCTTATACGGGTTGTTTCATCCTCAAGATTCATTCTTGAAACCAAAACCATTTTTTTAATCTATCATTTGTCTCAGATGGGTTGTTGCATCTTCATGTTGCATTCCCAAAACCAAACATGTGTCTTGGACAAGTTGTTTCATCCTCATGCTTCATTCCCAGAACTAGACATTTGCGTTGATTGATTGCCTTGCAATAAGAAAACTTTGCTTGGCACCCCTTTTGCCAGATGAGTTGAATAGCATAACACAACTTGATATACTATTTGACTCTTCCTTTTATCTTTGTAGAATTAGTGGAACTAGCAAAACATAACTCGCTAAACTATTGTGGCTCTTCATTTCTCTTTCCACATGGATCACATAACATAACACAACTTGTTATCCCATGAGAATCTGTGCTCCCATGGATCACCTAGCATAACATAGCTTTCTAGCCTATGGAATCCATGTTTCCTTTCACTTCCCAATGAACCCATAGCATAACATACCTTTCTAGTCATTGCATCATGGTTCATCACTCGATGCATGCTCTTTCTCTTTCCATGTGACCACTTGTGCTCTTGCAATAACATTCGGAGAATGATATTAGCGGTTGAGACATTTTGATTATCAAGGTTTCTTTAATTAGTTGACTTGTAGCCTTTGTTTTTAGTACTAACTTTTGTGTGTCATTTATATTTGTTTTTTTGTCTTGTGTTTATTTTTTTGTCTTGTTTTGTGTGTCCTTTTATGTGATTATGTGAATTAAGATCCCAATCTTGGGGGCTTGTTCCCTCAAATTTAGTGACGTCTTATTTGCTCTCTCTCTCTCTCTCTCTCTCTCTCTCTCTCTCTCTCTCTCTCTCTCTCTCTCTCTCTCTCTCTCTCTCTCTCTCTCTCTCTCTCTCTCTCCTACTTTACCATGAGTATATGCATAGGCTCATACTCCCACTAAATTGGGAGCTAGATGTAGCATTGTAAATTGGAACCCTGTACAATTTACACTTCTTGTTTCCCTACCTTAGTGTGACCCATATTTTCTTTCATCCAAGACTATCTTCAACCTTTTACCTCAAAATCAATGTCATTTGTTCACATGGTGGTTCAAACCTCTGTCTTGAGCTATCTGCACACCATCCTTAGTTTGTTCACCTAGTTTTGGGTAGACAATGACGCCTAGGGTGCTTTTGTCTTGGATAGTGGCGCTCGAGGCACCCTTGTCCTCCTAAATTGGGCCAAATTTGAATAGGTTGATGCATTCTTCTTTCCCATTGGTTTCATATCACGATGTCTCAATTTGGTCATTGAAGGTTGTCCTAATTGAGAAAATACCTTGACAACCCTATATAAGAGTACTCTTCTAATTCATTTGATCATCACAAGCACTCAAATCATCAAGCATTCATAGATAATTAAGGTAAAATTTCATCCCACCATATCCTTAAAGCATTCTTCAAGATCTACACATCATGGAGCAAGTAAATTACATCAATCTTCATGCAAGCATGTGTTTATGATTAGGCCCTCATGTCTTGTCATGTTATTGCATCAATAGTTGTGATCACATTGAAAGGGCATTTCATCATCAATCTATTATCTTCTATATCAAATTTGAGGTATATTATTCAACATTTTACTTTTCTATTTCAATTTATTTCAAGGGTTAATCCTAAACTCGGGGTTCGACCTAGGAAAATGCCTATTCCCGTTTTCCTATTCCCAACATATTTATTCTCCTTTTGTGTGTAGGTGACAAGTTCAACAACTATAAATCTAGGATCAAGTAGAGTAGATAGAGATCGTTAGATCCCAACTTTTACATGCAAAGGAAGCAGAGGACAAATTTTCTCCACACTACATTATTTGACGAATTTCCTATGAACTTATAGGGTAGATTTTAAGCAACATTCTGGTTCCAGATCAATTAATTTTGTCCACACTTGACATTTGGGGGACAAGGTCATTTGGAGCTACTTTGTTCCAACTTTTCAGGTTCGAATTCTAGTTATACGTTCTAATCATCTTCCTCGTATTAGCCCTGTAGTTATAGTTTCATATCAAATCTGTAAATTATTTGTTTATATGTTCATTTATATCAATTTTCCATCTTTACCCCAAGATCTAGCATTCAACTTTCATATTTTTGGTATCCAATTCAATCCCCACAAAGGGAGCCACCTAGAATCAATCAACATTCATCCCCTTGAGAGTAAATCTATTAATTCCAATCTCCCTTAAAATGCGAGGATTGAGTGAAATATGTTTATTACTTATTTACATAGCCAAACTAGTGAATCCCTATTTCACCACCTTGCACAATAATTACATTTATTCCTTTACCATTTTGATCATTCGAGTCTATCCCCCCTCCTCCACCAAATGACCCCAAATTCTTAAAGCTAATTTCACTACATTTTAGATAACTTCCATCATTCCTGCTAAATGATGCCTCCATATAGAAAGGGCATAACGTCTATCTTAATGCATCCAGTAAGCCATCATTGTTTAATATAATAACAAAATCACCATCTTCATCTGCATATCTTAAATTAAACTCATTGACAAATCCCTTCAACTTGAAAAGATTAAAAATATCGGGTTTCGGATCATGCAAAGAAATACACACTCCCCCATGCAAACCAATTGCCAACTTAAGCCATGCGATCATGTCTTCATATTTCACTTGAAAATAATAACCATCATATTAATGAGTGCAAGAAATATATCAATATTTCCATAAGACCATCTAAGAAACACCAAATATTAAACCACAAAAAAACATCTAATGAAGAACCTAAGTTATCTTAACCAAAATCTTCAAAAATACTATTTTGAATAGTCCTAGATGGGCCCAACTAAGTCCCTTACATTTATTACTTTTCTTGACATCTTTTAGCTTCCAATCGAAACTGATATTGAAATTGCATGACAAACTTCTCAAAAATAGTGGAAAAGCAAGAAAATACTAATGAGTATGCAATGCATGCAAATTGTTTTCAAAATGCAAGAAAACCTTCCAGAATTACCACTGAATGGAATTAAAAAGTTGTAAGGAAGTTAAGTAATAGAACAAATTCCTACACTAACCTTGAGAGTAGGTTAATGCAAAAACTTTTACAAATCGTCACAACAGTGAAAGGAAAACATAAATAGACATAATAAGATTCAAACCATAACACAATGATTACATGGGGAAAACCCTTTCGGGAGAAAAACCCCACACTCCAAACGCGACCCACTATATTATTCAACAATCAAAAACATATTACAATATACTTGCAGAGCAATCATTTCGCAAGAGTACCACTAATCAGAGATTTAGAGGTAACTCAATAGCCATAAGACTATTACACACAACCTCTATCTCACACACCTCATATATAGGAGATACAATACAAGAAATCGTCAAACGGTATTACAAAACCATGGGCTAAAACCACCCAATAAAGTATAGCCGACCTTATCTCCAATATAGATACCATATGACGTGTTAAAACACACATTAACATGTGCCCCTCCCTTTTACAACTCATTTATGTGTCCAATACAAATTATATTTTCTATTTTAGGAGTACAAACTTTCAGAGGCCTTAACTTGCAAACCATGTGTCCGATTGACGAACCGTTTGAAGCACTGGAAAGCTCGAAAAGTGATCTATCACCTCGTAAATTGGTACACCATTTATGCCCACTTTTCAAGGTGTTTAAGAGGGTCTAAAGTCCCCAAAATTAAGTTTAAACTTTTAATCGCACCCCTCCAAAACGAAAACTTTAATATCTTCAAAACTAACTGTGATCTTGTGACGAAACTTTACCGACATGCTTATCTAACCAACCAAAAGCTTCTGGGAGAAGTTCACAAAATTTCATGTTTAAATTAAAACTTACTATAAATAGTAACCTCATGTAAATGCAAGGTTGAGACACTGTTTTCCCAATGAAAGTTAACCATTCCACATGAATTTCTGAGACCAAAAGGTTGATATTGTATAGTAACATGCATGGAATATTTTGTAGCATAGGCTTATATAAATGCAAAATGAGGAAACATAGACTCAGAAATCGAATGCCTTTTATAATTTCATAAAAGGAAGTAGGTCTCTACTCCATCAGAGAATCTCAAATTGGATTGAAAAATGATTTTAGAAACATTTGAACAAATAAATTGCATTGAATAGACATACAATATAAACATTGGGTTCTAGGGATTCAATAGAACATAAAGTATAACAAAAACACAAGATCTTGTAATAGAAGTTTTCTACATAATTTCAATAATCATAACTACATCTTATGACAAAGACCGAAATATCTACATCATAACAATAATTACAAGAAAAATGCTTCAATATAGAAACTTAACATACCTGAAGATCATATCCTTTTATATACTCAAATGCTCTATAAATTCATCTTCAACCAAATCTTTGTCATCTCCTACGCGACATGGCAATACATTGTGGCTTTGTGATTTTCGTTCACAAGGGCATTTTGTGGGAGCTCATAACACTTATATCCATTTTACCCATTTTTGTTTCATGGTCAACTTAAGTACAACAACCATTGACCCAATCTCAAAATCCAAACCTTGGTTCTTACTCTCCACTCTTCCTCCACCTAGATTGCATGCCCTCCTTCCAAATAAACTATATCAACTCTACATATACGAATATACCAAGTCTGTTCATTCCAAATGAGAGGAAGGGCATTTCCATTTATTATAGCATCCATCCATATGTGATTGAAATAACAAAAAAAAGTAAAAGTAAAAGTAAAACATAGAACAAAATCTTTAAATAATATAATATTATAATTTATAATAATTTATATCATTTTATAATATTTATTATAAAAATATTAGTTTAATTTATTTTAAAGATCTATTGAGTGAAAATTTATTATTTAATATTGTAAATAAAATTCCATTTTTTGGAAGGATATCTTTATTCACATCATTTTTATGTTTTTTTTTAAAACTAGCATATCTATCTTCAGAGAAATATAGTAGAAATGACATTTGTTCATTATTCCACTTAAAAAATCATTATATTATTATATTGTAATTAATATTAAATCATTATTATTATTGTAGTCACACAAATCTGTCCAACTTAATTAAATAAATATTCGCTATTTATTTGATTAAAAATCCACTAGCCATCAATTAATTAAATAAATATTTAATTAATTCATCCCCAAACATTCTTCTATTAATTAAATAAATTATTCAATTTATTTTAATTAATTCATTAAATCAAATTTCAAATCAATTAAATAAATAAAATCTATTTATTTAATTAAATCCCCCTATTCCTCTTTTAAATAAATTAAATAAAAACATTTATTTAAATCATTATCCCCCCCCCACTTGCATTTTCCTACAAATGCAACTTGCACACATTTATTGAAATAAATGAATTTTTATTTTAATAAAATCCTATTTTCCCTCACCCACCAAATCCACTTGCAAAATCTGATCCCCTTCTAGATTCTTCTAACCCCTTCCCAATTAGCCTAATCCATCCCCTAATTATTGTCACATTCCTAAGCAAAATGGAGTCACTTGTCAAGGACTCCAAAGTCTTTGAAAAACATTTAATGCTTTGTGTGTTCAACAAATTAACCCCCAAAAGTCTTCTAAGACCACTAATGGCTCTTACATGACCATTTATGGCTCTTACATAACCATTTATGGTTATTTCAAACTTGTTCCCCCAAACATTTATTGTTTTGACCATAT
This sequence comes from Cryptomeria japonica, assembly GCF_030272615.1. Taxonomy (NCBI): domain Eukaryota; kingdom Viridiplantae; phylum Streptophyta; class Pinopsida; order Cupressales; family Cupressaceae; genus Cryptomeria; species Cryptomeria japonica. The sequence continues at coordinate 650,705,825 of NC_081406.1, read as the reverse complement.
TCATCCATTTCACATTTGCACAAGAGTTTATCCATTGGATAAGAGCTTTATTATTTGAATAAAGAGTTTATTCATTCAACCAACCTTGACTTTAACTCTCAAAGTCATGTCAAGCATTTAATGCTTATTCCCTCCCCTCTCAACCTATCTCACATTGACACTTGTCATCCTAGGATTGGGTTGAAAGCCCTCACATGGATTTGAAATCATTCAATCCTGACCCTTGTTGAGATTGCTCAATCTCAACCATCCATTGCTCCATTTTTCCTATAAATAGAGCCCATTTCTTCATAATCCAGATCCTGAAAATTTGTATGCATTTAAGCTATACACATTTTAGAGAGCATTTAGCATAATTAACTCATGTATTGTTATTTTGGCTAAAAATAAATCATTTTTAGCATCAATAGCATAGTATTAGCTTTTCATTTCACATTTTGGAGCACAATACTACAATCTCAATCCTCCATAAGCATCCATAGTGCAAAAAGCTGCTGAGAGCTACACTATTTTGGAACTTGGAGAGGAGAGGAACAAGAGAGAAGAAGTCAAGAGCATGTTAGGAGGCATTTGGAGATGCCTCATCATATTTACCTTCCTAGTTAGATATTCTATCATGCTTTTGGTATCTCTTTTGATATGCTTGTTTAGGAAAGTATTTTGTTTATGATTTCTAACACTAACAACTTGGCTTTTCTTCTTGTTTGTGTTTTGTTATCATTCACTAACCTTCCCTTTTTACAGAGCATCAATTATATTACAATATTGTGATCAATATTAAATCATTATTAAGATATGATTTATGATTGTTTTAATATATTCTTGTTATTATTATAATTTTATATTTCCATCAAACTTTTTAGAAAAGTAAAAAAACTTTTAATATCAAATTATTATTATATTATATTTTTATATTCCTATTAAAATTTTGACAAAAGTAACAAAATATGAAAAACTAAAAACTTTGCATCCATTCTATGAGGATAATAATGACATAATATTTTAATATTAATAAAATCTTTACAATTAAAAAAATTAAAATTTAATTTAAAATAAATAATTGACTACATTATAAAAAACATGAGTTTCTGTTTTTATTGAGGGAGGTTCTTTTAAAGTTAGCATGGGTTTCTCTTGTTTTTATTGAGCGAGGTTAAATTCATTCTAGAGTTTTTATTGAGGGGGGTTCTTCTCAATATTCTTCTCAAATTTTTATTGATGGAGGCTCTTTAACTCATTCTATACCTAATAACTATAATTCTTATTGCTTAGCCACTTATTCTTTAATTTGTCTTCTTCAAATTCATTTTAAAATTTCATTACATTAATTATTTCTCTTTTCAAACTTATTTTAAAATTTCTTTCTATATTATTATAATTATTTTTAAATTTGTGACTAAAGAAGAAAGACAATTTGTAAAAAATAAAAAATATATCATATATATTTTATATATTTATATTTATTATTCAATATTATATTGTTAAAAAATAATAGTATGTTTATTAATATATTAAATACTTTGAGATACAAACGAACCTCAAATTTCATGTAAAAGGTAAAAGATTTTGTTAACACACTCATGCTATTACATTACGCCTTTGTAGAACGCTTCTCAACATAACTATGGCTTATCTTAATTTTCTTAGTATTTAATTTTTGAAAAGATAAAAAAGGCCTTAATTAATTTAAATGTATAAAAAGAAAATTTTAGCTTTTTAATATTAATGTTATATTTAAAAGTTTGATTGCTTGCATTAGAAATTATTTGTTCATACATATTTTCTCATCATTGGGATGATGTATTTTGTATGTTTGTTAGAGTTACCTTGACCTTTTTCTTAACGAGGATTAGTATCTTTCTTGAGGACATAAGTGTGGACATAATTGCAATACTTATACATGGTTCTTAGTCACCTTATGATCAAACTAAGGTCATAATGCTCACATGCTTCTCAACGACCTTAAGCATACAACCCGAGGTCATAATGCTCACGATTGACCTTGTCAACTTTCAAACTAAATAAAAGAATGAATATTGACTCCAAAATCGTTGACCTCTTTCTTAAGGAGGATTAGCATCCTTCTTGAGGACTTAAATGTGGACATAATTATAATAGTCATGCACATGGCTCTTAGTCACCTTAATGATCAAACTAAGGCTAGAATGCTTACATGCTTCTCAATGACCTTAAGTGTACAACCCAAGGTCATAATGCTCACAATTAACCTTGTCAACTTTCAAACTAAATGAACAAACTAATATTGACTTTGAAATCGATGATTGTAACTTGCCACGCCCTCCCCCACGCCCCTCTCTCTCTCCCTCTTATTAACAACTCTATATATTCTTATTGCTTAAAAACTTATTATTTTATTTCTCTTCTTCAAATTTATTTTAAACTATACTCTCTAACATATTATATATATAATTCTTCATGCTTAACCCTTGCACCTCCCTAGGTAAACGCTAGTCAATAACTATAATTCTTATTTTTTAAAAACTTATTCTTTTATTTGTCTTCTTCAAATTTATTTTAAAATTTTGTTACATAAATCATTTCTTTTTTCAAACATATTTTAAAAATTCTTTACACAAAAAATACTATTCTATTTATAAGATATTGTAAATAACAACAATTACTAGTTATTATCAATAATTATAATTGTTATTGCTCAACAACTTCTTTTATTTATCTTCTTCTAAAATTATATTATCATATCATTATATTTTTATTTTATATTCGCTTTTATTCTTAAGGAAAAAAATTGACTTAGCCAAGACTAAATATATGATTAGAGAGAAAAAAAAAACTTGTCAAGGATGTAATAATGACATTATTTTAATATTAATAAAACTTTTACAATTAAAAAAAAATAAAAAATTTAAAACAAATAATTGACTTAATTATTAAAAATAAAAAAAATTATTAAGAAAGATTCTTATAAATTTTTTATTATTTGAATTTTTTTATAATTTTTATTCCTTACCCATGTCCCCATGGCGCTGATAAATTGAAATCTTTTCTTATTTAAGTGGAGCAACAACTCCTTAATACTTAAAAATAAGCTTTGAAAAAAAAGAGATATGAAAATAAACAGCCCTACCCTTAAAATTTATCTTTTATTTATCTTCTCCAAATTTATTTTAAAATTTCATTATATAAATTATTCTCTCTTTTCAAACTTATTTTAAAACTTCTTTCTATATTATTATCTTTATAGAAAATAACGACAGACTCCGCACAAACAGAGAAACCAAATATTGTCTCGATTTGCGCGATCTGGCGGGGAAGTTGAGGACATTTTCTTCAAAAAATTCATGAAAACGCACTCAACAATTTAGTTCCAGATTCCTCCCTTGCCAAGCAACAATGGCCATGGCATTTTCAATGCCAGACTTTTGGCCCACGGCAATCGACGCAGGTCACGTAATGAGGGCTGCAACAATTGCAGGCGGATCCGCAGGACAAAGCGCACCGCATCCGAATTCGGGCTGCGTCATAGCGCGAGGTCCAAAGGTCATATCCGAGGGCTTTCTGAGCGCCAGGGGAGGCAAAAGCGCGGAAATAAAGGCCATTGAGAAGGCTAGCGAGCACGCAAAGGGAGCAACGGCGTACCTCAATTTGGAACCCTTTACGACGGAGGCCCTAAATGCTCTCTGCGAGGCAGGAATAGGCAGAGTAGTGGTAGGGTTAAAGAACCCCGTAAAAGATCAGAAAGGTAAGGGGATTGAAACCCTAAGAAGGGCGGGGGCAATTGTGGACATTGTTACAGATCTGCAGGCAGTAAAAGCGTGCCAATCTGTGAATTTGCCGTTGATTTACAGTAGCCTTTACGGGATCCCCTTTTCGGTGCTCAAGTATGCCATGACTTTGGACGGTAAGATTGCCGCTAGCGGTGGTCACGCGGCCTGGGTGAGCGGTCACATGGCGAGGAGCCGCGTTTTTGAGCTTCGTAGCCGCTGCGATGGCGTCCTCGTCGGCGGAAACACAGTACGCCGCGATGATCCGTTGCTGACGACGCGGCAAATCGGCGGGCACAAGCCGGTGCGTATTGTGATGTCGGCGTCGTTGGATCTGCCGGAAAATGCAAAGCTTTGGGATGTTTCCGCGGGCCCTACGATCGTTGCCACGGCCAGGGGCGCCCGCAGGGATTTTCAGAGGGTTTTGGTTTCGAGAGGCGTGGAGGTTGTGGAGTTCGATCCCGTGACCCCCCGGGCTGTTATGGAGTACCTTTGCCGCCAGCGAGGGTTTCTTTCGGTTCTATGGGAATGTGGAGGGGGGCTTTCGGCGCCCGCCATTTCGGATGGCGTTATTCATAAGGTTGTGGCGTTCGTGGCTCCTAAAATTATAGGTGGCGCCGCTGCACCGTGTCCAGTTGGCGAGCTCGGATTCGTCAAGATGACGGATGCGCTCAAACTTGCTGACGTGTCGTTCCAGCAGGTCGGGGATGATATGCTTGTCACTGGTTACCTGCACACCATTCCAATGAGTTGTTGATGTGTCTTCATGTGTTGTTCCATGGTACGGATGAATTGTTTTGAATAAATATTTTTTTGTGGAGAGTTTTTTATATCAAATTCTCAATAGTGATATGGGAGTTGGAGTCTTAGGTTGAAAACTTTGTAGTAGTCAAAGATTGAGGCATTCTATTTGTCAAGTTGTCGGATGCATTCAAACTTGCCAACGTGTTGTTCCAGCAGGGCGGGGATGATATGCTTGTCACCGGTTACTTGCACACCATTCCAACGTGTTGTTGACATTTCTCCACTTGGCATCCTATGGTAAGGATAAATCATTGGAATGAATAAATTTCTTTTGGGAGAGTTTCATATCAAATTCTCAATAGTGTTATAGGAGTAAGAGTCTTAGGCTGAAAACTCTTCACCCAAGAGTCAAAGAGGCTTTGGTTTAAAATTCTTCACCCAAGAGTCAAAGATTAGGGGTATTAAGAGAGTTTTGTATGGAATTCTTGATAGTGGTATGGGAGTAAGAGTCTTAGGTTGAAAACTCTTCAATCAAGAGTCAAAGAGTCTTAGATTGAAAACTCTTCATCCAAAGTCAAAGATTAGGGGTTTCATTTTCTTAAAGTTAAGAGTCCAATCCGGACTAAATAACATCCAAGAGACCAAATACTTTAAGGGATTATGAATTACAAGAGCCATAATAAAAATGTGTCACATCTATAAGATATTCTGAAATTTCAAGTGATGCTAAGTCAATGCTCTTGTTTGGAATTGTTTTTCGTGAATATTGTTTTCATAGCTATGATACAATTTTGAAATTTCCAGTACGAAATGTTAAGTCAATGCTCTTGTTTGAAGTTGTTTTGCTTGGAAAATAAGGCTAATCAAAATATTAGAATTGTACTTAAAAATAAATAAAATTTAACATTGTTTGCAAGTTTATGACCCTTTAATGAAGTTTTTAGATGTCTTTAAATAATTAAAAAAATTAAACCAAATTTTGCATCTTTTGGATCACCATGGACTATTAGGTAAAAGTTATTCTCTATAGCTTTTATCTTTATAACTGATATTTATGTGTCCAAACAATTTGCAACATGTATGATTTAATGACAAATCATTATTAAAACCAAATCATGATTATCAAACCCAAAATTTTTAATGACTTCAAAATATCCTTCAACAATCAACCTATAGAGATGGTTAAGTAGTATAAATATTTCAATATTGATCTCAATTAAAATCACAATATTGAAAAAGATTTCTTGTGAGTTGGAATGCACATCATGCTACGAATTAATTATGGTTAAAACTAAAATCATAATTATCAAATTCAACAATTCAGTTGACTTCAAAACATCTTTCAACCATCAACCTATAGAGATGGTTAACTATTATAAAATTTTAATATTGATTTCAATTAAAATCACAATATTGAAAAATGTTTTTTGTGAGTTGGAAGACACATTATGTTAGGAATTAATTATGGTTAAAACCAAAATCATCATTATCAAACCCAAAAAATCAATTGACTTCAAAATAAACAATCAACTTATAGAGATGATTAACTATTATAAATATTTTAATATTGATCCCAATCAAAATCACAATATTGAAAAGATTTTTTGTGACTTGGAATGCACATTATGCTAGGAATTAATTATAGTAAAAGTTTTAACTTTGTGATGAACGAAAAAACACTATGATCTAGCCTCCTTAGATTATGAATCTTTTATAATTGTCACTTTTGAGACAAAATCATGTTTCAAAAAATATGGATTAAATTAAGTAAATTAAAAAATATTTTTATAACTTTAAAGTTAATTGGAGTGCACATTGCAAAAATATTTAATATTGAAAAAAAATTAGTATAAAAAATATTTAATTTAGGGTCATCGTTTAGTGAGTTCATGATTTTGAGACACATGGTTTATATAATAGCACTTGATTATTTTTTGCAAGCTTTTCTTTATAAAAACATGCACATGAGTAAGTGTTGAGATTGATTGGTGGAACTTTTGATTTGTGGGTGACACAAGGTACTCCCCACACACACCATTAGGAATGAATGAATAAGAAGAAATTAAAAAAAAATTAAATTCAGCAAGGTATACTCTCCCTCTCACAAGCTAAATCAAATCAATTTTTGAATTTCAACACACATAGGTTAACAAGTTGAATCTAATTTTCATTTAACAAATCCATGCAAATTTGTTAGTACAACAATATGTGGTTCCAAAGACCACTCATACAATAGCAAAGATTGTAAAACAACCCACTCAAATCACTCACCCACAAATTTTAATGACTTCATTATCCTTCAACAATCAACCTATAGAGATGGTTAAGTAGTATAAATGTTTTAATATCGATCTCAATTAAAATCACAATATTGAAAAAGATTTCTTGTGATTTGGAATGCACATCATGCTAGGAATTAATTATGGTTAAAACCAAAATCATAATTATCAAATTCAACAATTCAGTTGACTTCAAAATATCTTTCAACCATCAGCCTATAGAGATGGTTAACTATTATAAAATTTTAATATTGATTTCAATTAAAATCACAATATTGAAAAATGTTTTTTGTGAGTTGGAAGACACATTATGTTAGGAATTAATTATGGTTAAAACCAAAATCATCATTATCAAACCCAAAAAATCAATTGACTTCAAAATAAACAATCAACTTATAGAGATGATTAACTATTATAAATATTTTAATATTGATCCCAATCAAAATCACAATATTGAGAAGATTTTTTGTGACTTGGAATGCACATTATGCTAGGAATTAATTATAGTAAAAGTTTTAAACTTTGTGATGAACGAAAAAACACTATTATCTAGCCTCCTTAGATTATGAATCTTCTATAATTGTCACTTTTGAGACAAAATCATGTTTCAAAAAATATGGATTAAATTAAGTAAATTAAAAAATATTTTTATAACTTTAAAGTTAATTGGAGTGCACATTGCAAAAATATTTAATATTGAAAAAACTTAGTATAAAAAATATTTAATTTAGGGTCATCGTTTAGTGAGTTCATGGTTTTGAGGCACATGGTTTATATTATAACACTTGATAATTTTTTGCAAGCTTTTCTTTATAAAAACATGCACATGAGTAAGTGTTGAGATTGATTAGTGGAACTTTTGATTTGTGGGTGACACAAGGTACTCCCCACACACACCATTAGGAATCAATAAACAAGAAGAAATTAAAAAAAATTAAATTCGGCAAGGTATACTCTCCCTCTCACGAGCTAAATCAAATCAATTTTTGAATTTCAACACATATAGGTTAACAAGTTAAATCTAATTTTCATCTAACAAATCCATGCAAATTTGTTAGTACAACAATACGTGGTTCCAAAGACCAGTCATACAATAGCAAAGATTGTAAAACAACCCACTCAAATCACTCACAATTGAAATCACAAAACTTTGTCCAAACTATGCATCTAAACTACAACCTTTTTTTTATCAAAATCAACGAGACAGGTACCTAAATCTACAAACTCAAAATACAACTTATAAGAGTACATACAACAATAATAGGGGTTGTAAACAACTCTAAAAATCAGTCCTCATTGGCTGACAAAGGATATCCTTAGTGCCCACCTTTAGTTTCATTGTAAAACATGTTGAAATTTTTAGCTTCTCCCACAAACCAAATCTCCCCCCAATTTTTCCTTGTACCTACTTGAGCAATAATTCTATCAAGTATGGAGGTTAAGATGGCTCTCTTCCAGTCTACAAGGTGCCTTGGAATGTGACTCTTTAAATCCCATGACAAAATTGGGAAATTCAAGAAATTGCAAATGGTAATTTCCCTCATTAACACTTGTTTGGCACCTAGGAGGTCTTCCAAGAAATCCAACAAGATAATTCAACTTTTTTAGGTGGGAATATGGTCTATGGCGTCACTTGTCATCTGCAAAAAAAACTGAATCATTTAAAGAACTTGATTGGTTGTCCTTTTGTAACTTTTGTTGCCACTTGTCGAGAAATGTTAAAACCATTGAGCCCCCAATTGATCCTCAAAATCCAACACCCTAGAATAGATTTGGAAATAAAATATTAAATAATAAAATTATTTCCAATATGGTGACAATAACAGGACTCTGGGTTACCATTAGTAAAAGTAAAATTTCAACTAGACAAAAAAATTATTCAACAACTTGAAAGCAACAAAATTAAAATAAACAAGCAAGTATTGGAAATTATTTTTTTGGTTAATGCAAGATTGGCCTAACACCTAGGATTATCCTACAACAGACTCTTAAGGTAAAAAATTGTGACCTTGAGCTCACAAAATGGAGTTGGGTAGCCCTTCTAAGTTGCAAACAACTTGCGACAAACTTCGTTACTACAATATCTGCACATCTGAAGTCTTCTTCTTCCTCCTCTTCCAACACTTAGCTTAGACTAACTCAACTCTCCTCCAACAAGTTTTCTTTTCACTCTTTTTCCTTTTCACAAAATTGATCCACCAAATTTTGATTCTCTCCTACAACTGCTCTTTTCTATCTTCTTCTCTCTTTTGGGATTCATCCCACCAATATTTGACCTCCTCCACCAAAAAGAAATGGATCTATCCCTTACAACATATACATATAACTTAGTATCTTCATCAACACAATGAAAACTATCAACCTTTACCTTCACTTTCACCTCTTCTCCTCTCTGCTTCTCTTGTATTGGCATTCCACAAATCAATATCATAATCAATGTGAAATTTTGAGATTTTTATTTTATATCATGTCCTTTCTTATCCTCTTCCTTAGCCGCTTCATGGCTTCCACAAGATATGTTCTTGCTGCTACAACATCTTCTTAAAGAGCCTCTTTCATATCTTCAATATTTGCAACTTTTTCATGGACCTCTTTCACAACTTCTTTAGTTTCTTTGTTCATGATCTTCTTTTGCAACTTCATTCACCACTTTCTCCATTGCTTCAATATGTCATGTTGTTGCAACTTCATCTTTTTGTCTAGACCACTCTTCTTTAACCCTCTTAAATCCTGCTCTTATTTCATTCAACTATTGCTGCATCTTAGCTATCATTTTATCCCTTAATTTTCTTGCTCTTCTCACAAATACATGAATTATTAGAATGCATCCAATCAAAATTTCATTTTCTTCTTTCTCTTTTACATGTTTACAATTAGCAACCTCTCAAAACCTTTGTAGAGCTCCTCTTACCAACACCCTCAAGTCCTAGTGCAAACTACCTCACATTCAGTGATCTGTTTGCTCACTAAAGAGCTTCTGGCTTTGATACCATTCAACACAAGTGAGGTTAATCCCCTCAAATCAATACACCATTACGAATCATCAATTAAGGTGAAATCAAAATCGTAATAAATTCAACATGGGATGCTCTCCCTCTTACAAGTTGAATCATATAAATTTCTCAATTTTAACATGCATAGGCTAATAAGATGTATCTCATTTTCATTAAAGAAACCCACTCAAATTTGTTATTACAACAATATGTGGATCCAAAGACCACTCATACAACAACAAAGACTGTAAAACAACTCACTCAAACCACTCACATTGAAATCACAAAATTATGTTCAAACTATGCATCTACACTACAGTCTTTTTCATCAAAATCAATGAGATAGGTGTTGGTAATATGAAGGAGTTGATTATGTGTTGCATTGATGTTTTGTTATTGATGTCAACACTAGTTGTTATGATTGGTTACTGACAGACGGATTTTGGTTACTGGTAGAAGAACTAGTGTTACCGACAGAAGGGACTATCAGTTGGATACTACCGACATGTTTGGATCAATGGAATATGTTTGGTTTGATGTGTTGCATGTTTCTGGAGTATGTTTTGGTCAGTTGGTATTGACTTGATGATCGGATTCTATCATACACTCTAGTAAGCCTATACCGGTAAGGGTTTAGGGTTTTACCGACAGAGCTTTTAATGAGAGTCTTTGATAGGATGCATAAGTGGTGTTGGTGCGGCTTCTAGATGGAATTCATGATGCAGAAGGTGATCTTTGTTCATGCCTCGACTAATTGGAGGCATTGCTTTGGCGTGTGTGGACCCAAATTAGGTTTGGTACCTATCCAAGTTATGGACCAGTATCATGTTACGTGTTCTCTACATGTTACTAGGATGATTTATGGATCGGTTAATGTTGTTTTGGTCTAAAGCCGACATGGTATATCATTGTAATGTGGATGTATGTAATGATCTTAATGTAATATCTTTTAGGTGGCCAACCTAATTGGTTTAGGCCTTAGGGTTTGTATAAATTGATGTAAGATCTCATTGTAGATTGTGGTGGTCATGGTCATGGAATGAAATATCATAAGCGAAGGAGATTTGGTCGATCATAGGTGATCGAATTGGGTTTATGTAAGAGGTCAAAGGCCTCTGGTATTGAGCTTAACCGAGACTGTAATCAGGCATGGTAGATGCTATCATTAGCAGTTCATTCTTCTGGATTGTTGTCCAATTATTGAGGTGGTTATAACCTCTCTGTAGTCAGTGAGACTCCTTTGTAATGAGCAGTATGCTCTAGGCAGTGTGCCTTCCTGCATGTGCAAGCCCCTTATCGTATCACATACTTTGTGTAGAAGTATTATCTGACTATGGCTAGACTTCCCACCATGGTTTTTCCTTTTACCGAGTTTTCCACGTACAAATCATGGTGTTATGTGGTATGGTTGCATTGTGTTGATTCTCTGTTTCATTCTTAAGTTTTATTTCTTACCGGCATCTATTTTTGCTATTCTGGTATTTAATGTTTATGTGCTTCGGTTAAAGGTTATAAAGTGGTTTGATTAATATAATATATTGACAATTGATTCACCCCCCCTCTCAGTTGTCCACTGGTTATTCTAACAATTTGTATCAGAGATTTGGTCCTCTTTTTCAGAAGCTTAACCGCTTGAGGTAGATCCTATGGCGACTAATAATTCAAATCCACCGGCAGCTATTTTCAGAAGAGAAATCCCTAAGCTTGATGGAACAAACTATGGGATATGGAAAATCCGAATGGAGACTCATCTTAGATGTCTTGGCAAGGATATTTGGGAGATCACTGAGAAATGATATACACCTTATGATCCGACATTTGACAATCCTGCTCCTGTAGACTTGGACAAAAATATTGAAAATGATTGCAGCGCTAGAGAAGCCCTCTTGTGTGCACTCACTTATCAACAAATCATGGGATTGACTGATAAATTATCTGCAAAGGTTATGTGGAGTAAATTGCAAACTCTGAATGAAGGTGACCCTACTGTCAAAATTGCTAAACTGGCTGGTTACTGGGTAAGATATGAGAACTTGAAGATGGAAGATAATGAAAAAAATTCTACATTTATGGAAAGAGTAAATGAGATTGTCATGAGAATTCAATGTTGTGGAGGATATTTGAGTGAAGATGAAATAGTTTCTAAAGTTTTGAGAGCCCTACCACCGGCTTACAAGATGAAGGCTACTGCAATTAATGAATTGAGAACAATGGCAAACACTTCAATTAACAAAGACATTCTGATTGGGAAATTATCTTCTTTTGAGCTTGAAGAATTTGGACCCTTTGGAGCTACAAAGTCTGAACCTACTTTTCATGCATCATCATCTACCGGAAAAAGTGATTGGAGAGCCTTATATGCAAAAGAATTGGAAGATATGAGGAAAGAGGATGAAGAATTTGAGCACCTTGAAGCCTTATTTGCTACAAGAGTACCTAAAGGACCAACATGAAGTAAGTATGAAGGAAAAACACCTTTTAAATGTTTTGCATGTAATAAGATTGGTCATTTTGTATCTAGATGTCCTAAATGGAATGCAAGATTTGAAGAAAGAGTTAAGAAATCATTTAATCCTAATCAGAACAAATAAAGATTCAAGAAAAACAAACTATGCTACATAGTAGATGAGGAAGGCATTACTGATTCAGAGGATGAACCAGTAGAAGACTCTGCTAGTGGATTCGGCAATGGAAAGGAATGGGTGTTCTATGCTATAAATGAAGATAAACCAAAACCGGTTATCAAGAATGAAGAAAAGGCCCTAGAAGAAAAAGTTGAAGACAAGGATGAATGGGTAATTGATAGTGGATGCTCACATCATATGACTGGAGATAAAATAAATTTTTTGTCCCTGCAAGAATACAATGGTGGTCAAGTCAGATTTGGGGATGAAAAAGCATGCATGATCAAAGGTAGAGGTATTATTTCTCTAGATGGCAAGAATACTATTGATTATGTTTATTATGTAGAAGGTTTAAAGCACAATCTTTTAAGTGTTGGTCAATTGGTGGATAGGGGATTCCAACTTCAGTTCAAACATAGAAAATGCAAAATCATTAACAGAATTGGTTTGGAGATTGCAACTGATACTCATACTGGAGGTAATATCTTTCACTTGAACACCGATGATAAGACATGTTTGATTGCTCATATTGATGAGAGTTGGTTATCGCATAAGAGGTTTTGTCATGTTAATTTTGATTGTATTGTTAAGATTAGTTCAACGAAGGTAGTTAGAGATATGCCTAAGATTATAAAGCCTTATAATCCGGTATGTAAGGAATGTCAATTGGGAAATCAAGTTAGAAATTCTTTTAAGAGCATACATGATAAATATAATGATGTGCTTGATTAGATTCATACTGACTTATGTGGTCTAGCAAGGACCAGAAGCTTTCAAGGTGATAGGTACTTCATGCTAATAATTGATGATTATTCTAGAATGATGTGGGTGACTTTTCTAAGGGAGAAGTCTGAAGCTTTTGAGAAATTCAAGGTCTTTAAAGAAAAGGTGGAAACAAAAAATGGATTGAAAATCAAATGTCTGAGATCAGATCAAGGCGGCGAGTTCACATCTCATGAATTTAACAATTATTGTGAGATAAATGGAATTACAAGACAATTATTTGCACCTCGGACTCCTGAGTAGAATGGAGTAGTGGAAATGAAGAATAGAACCATTTTGGATGCAACAAGAACCATGATGATGGAAGCCAAATTACCTCACATCTACTGGAGAGAAGCAGTGAGTACATCAGTCTACACATTCAACAGAGTTCATATCAAAGGTGAAACTGGTAAGACTCCTTATGAATTATGGTTTGGACATACACCTACTCTTAAATATTTTAGAATTTTTAGAAGTAAATGTTATATCAAAAGGGATGATTCAATTGGGAAGTTTGATCCTAGATGTGATGAAGGGATATTTCTTGGATATTCAATTCAGAGAAAAGCATATAGATGTTATAACAAAAGATTGCAGAAAATTATGGAGAGCACAAATGTGAAAGAGGATGAGCAATACATAGATCAATCTATATCATATGATAGAGAACTAGTAGTGGGAGTGATCATAACTGATCCAACAATGCCTCAACCGGTACAAGACACTGAGATAGTTACACCGGTACAATCATAAAATTTAATTGTGACTAATGATCAAAACAGAGAACTTGAAGTTCAATAGACACCAAGGTATGTAAGATTAAATCATTCTGAAGATCAAATCATTGGAGACAGGAACTGTTACTACTTATCAGATTGCCATTAGTTTTATGTCAAAGTTATACTATATACTCTAGTCGGTTATCTATTACTGAGATATTTAGTCGGTATGCATAGTCTAGTCGGTTATAGAAGAAAGCAATCACAAAACACAGTATACACCAAGCTGTCTACCGAGTATCTTTACATGTCTACCGAGCAGCAAAGATGACACACTGAGTTGATATACACCGAGTGAAATGTGTTACCAGATTCATTGAACCTGGACATGCATATGAAAACGTGTTACAAGATCGAGGCACATCTAACCGTTATCACATTGGAAATTGCACTTAAATATTGTGTATGATTTTGAGGTCATATAACCAATGAAATAATTTGCATGGTTATTCATTCAATAAATTGTGTTTGTAAGATCGAAGCAATGAAAGGATCACCGTCATAAGAGATCTATTTATACAACATGAGTTAAGAGTTAAACAAGTGTGTGCATGAGTGTAAGAAGACTGTTACAAAGATACAGAGGTCACCGAGAAGGTTTTCAGAGAACAGTCGAAGAATAGAGTAAACAGAAGGGTTTACCGAGTTACTGTATGGGTTACCGAGGTATGCTATAAGAAAGGTAATCTTATTCTGAGCACATAGAATCTCCTATAACATTCTAGATGTAAAGTTGCAGATATTTGTAATGATTTTATTGTAATATTTTGAAGTTGTAAGAGAAACCTTTAATAGGGTAAAAGACTCTAACCAAGTCTATAAATTGTAAAGCGTCTAACCAGGTGCAACATTTAGATGAAGTGTTGTAAAATCCTTTAGCAAGGTAGATCTAATAGATCTTGTTACTCCTAATAGGGTAAGCTATCAGAAATAGCTAAACATGTAGCTCTAACCGAGCACTCTTTATTATTGCAGTAGTGAAGTTGTGGGTGCCATCCCCACCGCAGTTTTTCTCTCTAACCAAGAGTTTATGCGTAACCAAAATATATGTGTTATGGAGTGACTCATGTATGATTGTTATCTATTTGTTTTAGCTTTATATTATGTTTTTGCACTATTCGGTTTATGCATAATAGTAAAGTTATTATTGAAGAAAAGTTTTGGAGTATTGATTCACCCCTCCCCTCTAAGTACATTAGCTTTCCATATTGGGCCTAGCAATTGGTATCAGAGCTTGAATCTTGGAAAAGGGTTTAACTACCTAAAGAGAAAGATCTTATCAATGGAAGGCTATAAACAATCTCAGAGGATTGTGTATCTGCAAGAAGAGCTGGATCATGCTAATCAAGTGATTGCAAACATGCAAAGGTAAATGCAAAAATCTTTGAAAGTGAGAAGAAGATTATTTGATGATTTGCAGGACTCTCAAGAGTTAGTGGAACAAATTGAGACATCATCTGAGAACAATATATATGAAGAAACTAAAGAAATGATTGGAGTATTGAAAGAAAAGAACAAAGCACTGGCTGATCAACTGAAAGCAATGAAAAGAGAACACAAACATTTCAGCACACAGATGATTGAAAATCTTGATGCATTAAGGACAATCGAGGATAAAGAAAGAGATCTACAGAGAGAGAAACAACAACTTGAAGTCTTAGTATCTGATAAGAATGATGAAATCACAAGGTTAACTGGAATTCAACAAAACCTATTAGATCAACTAGGTTATGCACATCATGAAGAAATTCTGAAGAATGATGAGAATCAAGCATTGAAACTTGAAGTATCAAAGTTAACTGATGAACTTGAAACAGAGAAGAAATCCAAAGAAACATTGAAGAAGATTTATGAAGCATCAAAGATGTTGGATGAGCAACTGAATACAAGACGACCCAACAAAGATGCAGGACTTGGCTACAAAGGAAAAGACTCTATCGAGAAGGGAATTCATACTACTGAGAGAGGAGAATCATCAAAGCAAGCTGGAAACAAGAATAACATCAAAAGAATGAATCCTATTTGCAACTACTGTGGAAATCAAGGTCACACTGCCAACATATGCCAAATCAGAAAAGGTAAGCAACCAAATGTCACTAAGTCCAATGGTTATTGTTACAATTGCAATAAATATGGTCACACATCTAATCAATGTAGGACAAAGTCTATTAACAATCATCAGAAGGCAAAATTCAAAGGGTTTTGTAAAAACTGCAATAGATATGGACATATTACCGAGAAGTACTGGCTTAAGCAAAAGAACTATATGTGGTATGCACACCGAACAAATGCTAGAGGTTATCGAACTCACACAGATTCTTACCGACAATATTCTGTAGTACTATGGGATTACAATACAAGGATATGGTGTGAATGTTGTGGAAGATATGGACATATAAGTGCCAATTGTTTTATAAGGTTTGGGATGTACAACCGAAGATCATGGAGAAATCCTGGTATGGCATGTTTTCATTGTCATAAAGTTGGACACTTAGCTGGAGATTGCAGAGATCAACCTAGAAAAGACACTGAAGAAATAAAAGAAAAATTAAAGATGATTTGGAAAAGGAAGGAAATTATGTCAAATGAAGAAAGCACCTTACCTACCGAGTTAGGTGCACCTATTCCAAATTAATCAGTAAAGGTATGAAGCGACTGCATTCTCTGAAGGTTAAAATCTTAACAGTTCCTATTCTATTATGTACTTAATTCAAAATCTGCATAATTAAGATGTATTAGTAAGTTTGAAATTCTATCAAAGTCTTTTGAAGCACTTTACAGGAAATCTATCAAGTCGGTGAATACAGGAAACCTGTCTAGTCGGTGAATGAAGGAAGTTTGGTTACTCGGTCAAAATAGAAAAAGGTGAGTAAATCGGTTAAAGAGGAACCGAGTGCATTTAATGTTTTTGACCTAACCTGCACGGAGCCCGATAAGGTATTTTGTGTACTTAAAAGCATTTTTGGGGTCATTTTCACTTACCAAGTTTTCGAGAAAGAAGAGCAAGCGAATCTAAGGCGATCAAACCTCCTACAAAGCAAATTCAAGGTATTTACATCAATCTCAACACATCGTTAAGCTAGTTTACCGATCTTATCTAGTTGCCATTATCTGCTAAGTATAAAGTGTCTGTCATTTGAAATCCTGAAACCCTAAGGATCTTTTGTTAGCTTTTATCTGAAATCCACAATGGCGCCCAAGATCCAAGATCCCATAGTTGTCAAGAATGTAGAAAAGTCCTCACTAAAATACTCTTTGACTCAAAAAGTCACTTCTGAACTGGATGACAAAACCGCCTTTTCACTCATCCCAGACAGAGTGTTACTAGTTGAGGATGTGAGATTCTTCACCAAATGTCGTGTTGAAGAACTCGGTCATGTTGAAATCAAAGACACCTATGATGAGCTGTGTACCGATGGTAAATTGAACAACAAGTATGAACACATCAAGATCAAAGGATTAACTGAAGCCCTAACCTATCCCCGAGTGTTCAAACCCTAGTGGGTCAAGTTTGTTCTGAGCAGAGTTCACGATGATTTCATGTGGCTAGAAGAGCAACCATTTAAGATTACTAAGGAAATCATTCATCTGATTACCGGTTACCCTATCTATGATCATGCCCAAGCCCAGAAGATGATATCACAGAAGGAATTGATCAGTTTAACCAGAGTAGAATCTAATTGCAGAGGATTGAAACTAAACAATGTCACAAATGAAGAATTAAAATTTGCCATTAGAGTAATGGGTTACTATTTCTTCCAATCGGCAAGGGAAAATAGTGTTCCCTGTGCAGCAGTAGACCTGGCCTACAAAATTGTGAAAAAGGGAATGAAAACTGACCCATGTGAGGTGTTGTTGAAGAACCTATTTGAAAATCTGAACACCATTAGGAAGCCAAAGAAGAACAACTTGGATAATACTCTAAATTTTGGATCATTACTGGTATGCATGTTTTTCTATTTTGAAAAATTCTTTCCATCAGTCGGTAAAGTTGTTTGGGAATTACACCGACCAATCGCCCATCAAATTAATGACTTCATTAAGAAGTTAGGAGACAATTTCAATGATATTATGGATGATTACTTCAGTAAATTTCAAGAGAAAATGCATAACAGATATAGGATTCCACCCCAGCTAGTAGAGAAATACAAAAATGATATATGTTTTGAAGTTGACACCGATTACTGTTATGTGAATGTTGTGGAACCAAGGACTCAATCTTTGTCACCAATGGGTTACGAGATTGATTTTGACATCACAAAATAGCAAATTGATGCATTTCTTACATTGCCTATACATGCTACTGAGCTAAGGTATGGTACCTATGAGGAAGTAAAGGAAAAGGTAAAGATGAACATTGTAGTACCCAAAGCTACAAGAAAGGCAACAAAAATGATAAAGGAATTGTCAGAGAAATTCGGAGAAGACTCTTCCTCTACACCTGTCAAAGGCACCATTGCCATTACCGAAGCGGAATTTGAAGCCCAAGAGGTAGCTATAACACTGAGCACTGAATTGCCTAAGGGAAAAGTATTGAAGAGAAAGAAACATGACACATCAAAGGCCTCACTGACTCCACCTCTAGTAAAGCGACCTAACACTAGAGCATCTGCAGCCTCACCGAGTAAGAAAACAAAAAGTGTTATTGCTCCCAAGGTAACAAAGACATACAAGAAATCTACTCGGAGACTCATTTTGGCAAAAGAGTCTAGTGATATCAAATCAGAGGATGTAAGCAAATTCCAAATTGTCAAGAGCAAGAAGGTAAATATACATAGTGTTGAAAACTTCTATGCTAATATGAAAGAATATGGTGGATTTGGAGGATTTAGATATGTCAAGTATGAAACCAGGAACAATGATGAAAAGAGACAAATTGAAGAAGCTATCATCTGCACACTTCTAAAGTTCCGGTTAGCTCCATTGGAACTAGCTAAGTCACTTCCAAATGAACTGTATTTGCATATTGATAATAGGTGGAAGTATGCAATGGACTCAGAGAAACAAATCAGAGAGAGAAGTCTGGTTCATTTATTTCCTGACATGTCAGTAGCTGAAATAAAGGAACATCTGACAACCTACAACTCAAAGTTTCTTGTCAAATAGAGAGCCTTAAAACTGATGAATGGGCTATATATTGAAGTGGAAAATGAGACAAAAGCAAAGTGGCAGGAAATCTTCAAAATCAAGGATGCCAGTGAGCAAGCTACAGTTGAAAT
This sequence comes from Cryptomeria japonica, assembly GCF_030272615.1. Lineage (NCBI taxonomy): Eukaryota > Viridiplantae > Streptophyta > Pinopsida > Cupressales > Cupressaceae > Cryptomeria > Cryptomeria japonica. The sequence goes on along the minus strand of NC_081406.1, from coordinate 650,686,679 downwards.
CGTTGATGTCTCCGAGCATGATCCTGATGTCACCGAGCAAGGTCCTAATGCTACCGAACAAGACCCTACTGACACCATTCAAATAGATGAAGATGTCATGGATTCAGAGGCACTGGAACAGGAAATGATAGAAGGCACTGCATATGCAAAACTTGTATCTAGTGAATTAGTCTTGGAACAAGTTCAGCCTTATCCACTGATCAAGCAACCTGTCTCAACCGAAAATCCTCAGGATACAGATCAAGGCACTGAAGGTCACAAGTCTACAACAGGAGAAGGTACTACTCAAGAACAGACATCTCAAGCACCTTCTAACACTGAGACTATTGCAACTGAGACACCAAGAACTGAGACACCAAAGGACTCTACAAAGGATAAAGGAACCGATCAAAGTGTTGCCTCTACCGAGCAACCTACCAAGGGTCATCAAGCCTCACAAGCCCTTGTCTTAGTTCCATCGGTGAAAGGTAAAGAAAAGAAAATGAAAAAGCATAGTTTTAAAATTGATTTGTCAAAACCAATAGTGTTGCCCAATGTAGACATATCAAAATTGAAAGGGCAAGCACTCATTGATTTCGGTGAACTGTGCAAAGCAAAGGCCGAACAAGAAAAGCAAATGGGCATTCAAAAGAAAAATAAAGTACTTCAGAAGGTAAAAGCACTCCTAATAGATATGCTACTTGAAGGTACAGTATCAACTGATGCAACCATCCACATTCAATTGGATGAACTCCTCACAAAGATAGAGACATTTGGAGTAGATGCATCAGAGTATTTGAGCAAGCTGAAAGACAAAGAGCTCACTGCAAAAATGATAGAAGAGGTACAAAAAGCTATAGCTATTGGCAAAGTTAAACTTGTCAAATTTATTGTTGAGTTGACTCCTCAACTCAAGCACATTCTTTATTTATTTCAGAAACTCTGCACATTTTCTTTATTCATTAAAGACATTAAGAATAAAATAGGCAATTGAGAAAGAGATCACCAATCTCTCAAGCAAGTTGACCACAGAGCCAAATTCAGTTCAGAATTTTTATACAAGGTTACAACAGCTCATGGCTCAACAATTGGACCTAAGAAATGAAGAACACAAGATCCGGATGGACATAATGACACTCCAGACATTATTCCTTCCTCATCTTTCATCCGTCCAAGAACAGATCAACCGAGCCACATACTTATCTACTACTCAAGAGGGAAGCACTCTAGATGGCTTAATATCACTATTGGCTGATATTCAAGCACAAAATTCTTTAATGGACAGTGTAAAGGTTACACTCTCTGTCGCTCTCACCGAAGCCCGGACCAAGTACAAATCCATTTTTGATCAGTTACCACCCCCGAATGGTAATTAAGTTTTTGATGTTTGTCAAAAAGGGGGAGTAATATGTTACAGTACTAAGGGAATGATATAGTAATATGATAAGGTCTTGGGGGAGTAATATGAAGTGATACAGTATTGAGAGAATGGTATAGTATTCGGAGTATAGTATACAGGGGGAGTACACCGAGCAGTAAATAGAACACTAAGCAAAGTATAGAATAGATCACCAAGCATGCAAAATCAGAGTTTTGTATAGTATATTGATAAGGGGAGTATATCTGATATATTATATTGTTGACTATTGTATATACTGTCAGTATAGTCAAATTTTGCAAGTATATAGATTTTTGAGTTATAACTTTGAAAGTAGTTTTTGTCAAACATATCAACTAATGTCAAAAGGGGATATTGTTACTACTTATCAGATTGCCATTAGTTTTATGTCAAAGTTATACTATATACTCTAGTCGGTTATCTATTACCGAGATATTTAGTCGATATGCATAGTCTAGTCGGTTACAGAAGAAAGCAGTCACAAAACGCAGTATACATCGAGCTGTCTACCGAGTATCTTTACATGTCTACCAAGCAACAAAGATGACACACTGAGTTGATATACACCGAGTGAAATGTGTTACCAGATTCATTGAACTTGGACATGCATATGAAAATGTGTTACAAGATCAAGGCACATCTAACCGTTATCACATTGGAAATTTCACTTAAAGATTGTGTATGATTTTGAGGTCATCTAACCAATGAAATAATTTGCATGGTTATTCATTCAATAATTCGTGTTTGTAAGATTGAAGCAATGAAAGGATCACTGTCATAAGAGATCTATTTATACAACATGAGTTAAGAGTTAAACAAGTGTGTGCACGAGTGTAAGAAGATTGTTACAGAGATACAGAGGTCACCGAGAAGGTTTTCAGAGAATAGTCGAAGAACAGAGTAAACAAAAGGGTTTACCGAGTTACTATATGGGTTATCGAGGTATGCTATAAGCAAGGTAATCTTATTTTGAGCACATAGAATCTGCTATAACATTCCAAATGTAAAGTTGCAGATATTTGTAATGATTTTATTGTAATGTTTTGAAGTTGTAAGAGAAACCTTTAACAGGGTAAAAGACTCTAACCAAGTCTATAAATTGTAAAGCCTCTAACCAGGTGCAACATTTAGATGAAGTGTTGTAAAATCCTTTAGCAAGGTAGATCTAACAAATCTTGTTACTCCTAATAGGGTAAGCTATCAAAAATAGCTAAACATGTAGCGCTAACTGAGCACTCTTTATTATTGCAGTAGTGAAGTTGTGGGTGCCATCCCCACCGCAGTTTTTCTCTCTAACCAAGAGTTTCTGTTTAACCAAAATATATGTGTTATGGAGTGAATCATGTATGATTGTTATCTATTTGTTTTAGCTTTATATTATGTTTTTGCACTATTCGGTTTATGCATAACAGTAAAGTTATTATTGAAGAAAAGTTTTGGAGTACTGATTCACCCCTCCCCTCTCAGTACATTAGCTTTCCATATTAAGCCTAACAATTGGTATTAGAGCTTGAATCTTGGAAAAGGGTTTAACTACCTAAAGAGAAAGATCTTATCAATGGAAGGCTATAAACAATCTCAGAGGATTGTCTATCTACAAGATAAATTGTGCATGAAATTCTCTAATAATATGAACAATGAATTTGAAATGTTTATGACTGGTGAGATGAGATTTTTCTTAGGTTTGCAGATTACTCAAACTAACAAAGACATTTTTATCTATCAAACTAAGTATCTAAGTGAATTGTTGAAGAAGTTTGGTATGGATAATTCCAAACCGGTAAGTACTCCTATGGTGACAAGTGAGAAATTATCTATCAAAGACACATTTGCATCGATAAATTCGACAAGGTATAAGTCTATGATTGGTGGCTTTTTATATCTAACTCAGACTAGACTGGATATTATGAATGAAATAAGTATTGTTTCAAGATATCAAAGTAATCCTAAAGAAAATCATGAATGTGCAGTAAAGAGGATATTTTGGTATTTGCAAGGAACAACAGAATAAGGCTTATGGTACTCTAGAGATGATAACTTCACTTTATGTGCATATACAAATGCAGATTGGGTAGGAGATACTGATGACTGGAAGATCACTTTTGGTGGAGATTTCTTTCCTGGAAAGAAATTGGTTTCATGGATCAACAAAAAACAGTCATGCATTTCTCTATCTATTGCAAAAGCTGAATATGTTGCAGCAACAACTAATTGCACTCAAGTCTTGTGGATGAAGAAAATGTTGAAGGATATCAAGGTAAATTGCAGTGAACTGGTAGTTATCTATTGTGATAACTCTGCAGCTATTGACATATCTAAGAATCTGGTATTTCACTCTAAGACTAAGCACATTTCAATAAAATATAACTTTCTGAAGGAAAAGGTGGAGGAAACGAATGTCAAATTGGTTTATGTGAACACTAAAGAGCAGATTGCAGATATATTCACTAAACCGTTGTCTAATGAATCATTTGAATATTGAGAGACAGGTTAGGGGTATCTACCCCTCTGGCAGAAACTTAATTGATGGAGCAGAGTATCAGTCCAGTACACATCATCAACTTTATCCTTTGCTTTGGATTGATGTAGTGGTGCTACTACTCAGGGGGAGTAGTCAACTTTGCGAATCACAGGATTTTGATATCTATGTCATATCTTTGGCATTGATGTCAAAGGGGGAGAGTTATATGTGAAAAATAATGTCATAATATGTCATATGGGAGAGATTCAGATCAGTTTCAGATTGGACTGCACTCCTCAGGGGTAGTTGCTGGGATTTTTTTGTTTTTCATTGTTATATTTTCTATGAGAAATTTTTGGCATTTCTTGGCACTTAGATGTTTTCTTTTTCACATATAGTGTTGCCATCAATGCCAAAGGGGGAGATTGTTGGCAATATGAAGGAATTGATTATGTGTTGCATTGATGTTTTGTCATTGATGTCAACACTAGCTATTATGATTGGTTACCAGTAGAAGAACCAATGTTATCGGTAGAAGGGACTATCAGTTGGATACTAATGACATGTTTGGATCAATGGAATATGTTTGGTTTGATGTGTTGCATGTTTCTGGAGTATGTTTTGGTCAGTTGGTATTGACTTGATGATCAGATGCTATCATACACTCTAGTAAGCCTATACCAGTAAGGGTTTAGGGTTTTACTGACAAAACTTTTAATGAGAATCTTTGAGAGGATGCATAAGTGGTGTTGGTGCGGCTTCCAGATGGAATTCAGGATGCAGAAGGTGATCTTTGTTCGTGCCTCGACTGATTGGAGTCATCGCTTTGGCATGTGTGGACCCAAATTAGGTTCGGTACCTATCCAGGTTATGGACTGGTATCATGTTACGTGTTCTCTACATGTTATTGGGATGATTTATGAAGTGTCTAATGTTGTTTTGGTCTAAAGCCGACATGGTATATCATTGTAATGTGGATGTATGTAATGATCTTATTGTAACATATTTTAGGTGGCTGACCGAATTGGTTTAGGCCTTAGGGTTTGTATAAATTGATGTAAGATCTCATTGTAGATTGTGGTGGCCATGGTCATGGAATGAAATATCACATGCAAAGGAGATTTGGTCGATCATAGGTGATCGAATTGGGTTAATGTAAGAGGTCAAAGGCCTCCGGTATTGAGCTTAACCAAATTGTAATCAAGCATGGTAGATGCTATCATTGGTAGTTCATTCTTCTGGATTGTTGTCCAATTATATTGAGGTGGTTATAACCTCTATGTAGTCAGTGAGACTCCTTTGTAATGAGTAGTATGCTCTAGGTAGTGTGCCTTCCTGCATGTGCAGACCCCTTATTGTATCACATACTTTCTACAGAAGTATTGTCTGACTGTGGGTAGGCTTCCCACTATGTTTTTTCCCTTTACTAGGTTTTCCACGTCAAATCATGGTGTTATGTGGTATGGTTGCATTGTGTTGATTCTCTATTTCATTCTTAAGTTTTATTTCTTACCGGTATCTGTTTCTGCTATTCTGGTATTTAATGTTTATGTGCTCCGGTTAAAGGTTATAAAGTGGTTTGAATAATATAATCTATTGACAACTGATTCACCCCCCCCTCTCAGTTGTCCACTAGTTATTCTAACAATAGGTACCTAAATTTGTAAACTTAGATAATAAAACTTATAGGACTAGACACAAAAACAACACAGGTTGTAAATGACTCTAAAAATTAATCCTCTTTGACTAACAAATATATCATCGGTGTTCATCTTTAGCTTCACTTGCACGACATGCTAAAAAATTTCATTTTTTTCCAGGAAACCGAATCTCTCCCTATTTTTTCATATACTTTCTTGAAAATTTTTGTCAAGTTTGGAGGTTAAAAGAGGCTTTGTCCAATGCCACAAGTTTCCATAGAATGTGACTCTTCAAATCCTAGTGCCTCAAAATTAAGAAATTTAAGAAATTATAAATTGTAGCTGCCCTCATCAATGCCTATTCAATGCCTAGGAGGTCTTCCAGGAAATCCAATGATACAATTTAGACTATTTTAGGTGGTAATTGTAGCATCCTAAATTGTACTCGCCTATAATTTTTTCCTCACTTGGACCTCACTTTGGTGCTTCGACTTTCAAGGCCTAACTGAAGTACCAATTCTTCTCACATAACCTATCAAACATGAATTTTCACTATCTTTACAATCTCCCCCAAAACCTAGAGTCTTTATTTAAAGGACCATGGTGTTGGGTGCCTTGGTCTTAAATAAGGACCATGACACCTAGCTCAATGGTCCTCTAAAAAAGGGCCTAATTTGGGGCCTCATAAACATTCACATAATTTTAGTGGTGACCTAGATCTCGTGTTAGCCTGTGTCAGAAATTAAATTTGTTTTTCAACAAGCAATTATAAAAGGAGGTCCAGGCCTCTCATTTTAAACCTAATGAATTGAAATCAAGATCTACACTCTAGAAAATTCAAGTGAGCAAGCAATCAATCTTTCATCAAGCATTGGAGTAGAAGTGAAGTCAAGTTTCAAACATTGAAGATGACAACCATGATCTATGTTTTATGAAGACAACTCACATGAAACCCTAATTCTTTTATGAAGGTCAAACAAAACTTCATTGAGGTATATCATTAGGTTTTTAATAATTTTCAGCCTTTCCCTCAAAAGGAAATTATTTTTCTACAATCTTTCATTATATTTATCAATTCAATTTCATGGTTAATTCCAAAACCAAGGTTTGACCTAAGGCAAACCCATATTCCCAACAATTTTCCCTTTCTTTCTGTGTGTAGGAATAGGTACAGAGTTGCACTCGAGAGGATTGACAGAGTTCATAGAGACATATAGGTTCAACTTTCGACAACGAAAAAATTAGAGGACCATGGCGAATTGATACTACCTAGCCCCGAAAAATCAAGCCAAACTTCTGAGAGCGGATTCTAGATAACTTATATTTCCCTGATCTAGGTTAGTGGCTCCATGTGACATCTACTGCTTATTGTTTCTATCAGAATACTTCAATTATCACCTATTTCGCAATCATCAACAATCAATTCAATTCAATTTTAGGAAGGAGAAAGCCCCTACCAAAGGAGGCTAGAATCTAATCAAAATCTCAATCTTTTGAGGCTATATCTATTAGATTCCCTCTCTTTCCAAATGTAATGGTTAACTAGGTCATTTAATAGTTTTATTATTTGAATTTAACCCTAACCCTAATTTCACTACATTACAATAATATGTTGTACGATGCCACTTATCATCTGTAGAAAAATATAAATCATGCAAAACATTTGATTTGTTGTCCTTTTGCAACTCTTGTTGCACTTTTTGAGAAAGATTCCAACCATTAAGCCATCCGTTGCTCCTCAAAATCTAATGCCACAACATGAATTTGGAAATGAAATATTAAATAATATAATTATTTTTAATATGGTAATAGTATTGGGGCTCTATATTATTGTCAATAAAAGAAACTTTTAACTAAATAGTAAATTTATTCAATGTACTTGTAAACAACAAAATTAAAATAACCAAGCAAGCATTATTTTTTTTTGTTGATGCAAGATTACTATGTGTGTGAAAAGTGGATTTGTGTCTATATCTATATTTGAATACACAACACTTCAATTAAGTCATGCGATGCATGGTTAGTAAATCAATAATCAACAATGAACAATAAACCATTACAAAACGACCTATTGCATTCTAGTAGATGTGAGTTTAGTTTTGCTCTTAGATTTCTATATGCAACACCAGTGACTAGACGACACCTAAACGAAGGATTTAATCTATATGAGTATGAAATTGAGGTAAATGGATGCAAGATTAAGCTAGATATGCATGATTAAGCTAACATGATTTTAAGCAATATGAATGAACATTAAATATGCAATAACTAATATGTAATATCTCAATGCACAAATCTCAATAAGCCTAGAGCAAAAACATCATAATAACAATAATCTCTAGGGGTTTTTTTTATGAGAGATGAGGGCCTAAATTTATAGAAAATCCAGAGAGAGACCAATGGTCAAGATCGATCAACGATGAACTACAGAGATTCTCCAAGAGGAAGCACAATCCAGGTGAATTGATGTGATTGGTTGCTTTTCTCAGCTTTAAAGGAAATTGAACTAATTTTAAGATAAAATAAAAAAAACTTATTTATTTCATATTTTATTCAGTTTTGATATTTAATTGATTTAATTGCTTTTCTGAGATTTTTCAATTTAATTTCATTTTGATTTCTTTTCTCAATTTTAATTCTTTTTCAAATTAATTCCTTTTTTGAAATTAATTCCATTTTGATGATTTAATGGCAAATTGATTTATTAATTAAATATACTAGGATATTTAATTAAATAAATAGGATAATTGATTAAAATGATTTACTTGGAATGATTACTTAATTAAATGAATTATTTAATTAATATTGAGTGATTTATTTTCCATGTGACATTGATGATAGAGAATTAATTAATTAGGTGCTCACGATTGATTTAATTTTCCTTTGGTTAAGATCTTGGTGATGTAGCTGAGATTAGGGGCCTATGGTTTAGGTGACCATTTTTAGGGTATTACATTTGCCCCTCTTTGAATTGATGTGTGAGCAGTGCATTGATTCAAAGAAAATTTAATGTCAAACAGATTATCAGTTCTGAACTTGATGGATCACAAACCGATGAAGAGCAAGATGTTCAACTTGATTTGAAGTGATGAAGTTGAATAGGTTGATTAAAGAGACACCGATCTTGAACTTGATTGAACTAGGACCGACAAAGAGCGAGATACTGATCTTGAACTTGATGGATCAAGAAACGAGTATCGATCTAGAACTTGATTGAACTATACTGAGCAAAGAGATAAAATCGATTCCAAATTTGATTGAACAATAACCAATTAGAGAAAATGTCCAGCTTGATTTGATGTGATGAAACTGAACACCTATTTGGATTGAGCGTGCGATCACTGTAAAAAAGACTCTTTAAACCCTTGATTAAGTTTAAACAAATAACCAACTTGATGAGATGCGATGAAACTGATTACTGTTAAGAGACTGATTCAGATGAAGACAATATCAGCTTGATTTAGTGCGATGAAACTGATATGCCCCTAGAGATTGATTTGATTTTGAAGAACAATAAGGTTTTATTTGATTAATCTTGGATTAAAAAGATTTTCTGCTCGACTTTAGATGAAGATTTGAAAAATTTCTCAACTTTTTTATGATGTAATCATTGATAATGATGATGCCCCCTTGAGAGTGAAATCGAAAGACGACAAGGTTACAATGAGTTTAGGCAATTTTGAAAGAATAAAAAGATTTAGCGATGATAATTTGAGCACGAAGATGTATTGAAGATTTAAGTTGATATTAGAGTTGATTTGAGTGAAAAATGATGAGAAAAAGGTGATCGAAAGATGAAAGTACCAAGTGGTCAACGTTGTGAGATTTTGACTAGAAAAATGATCTCAGATTTTGATCCCGAAAATGGACTCAGGACGGGTGATTTAGTCAAGGGTATAAGTTTCACGTCCATTGGAGCAAGTTGAAAAATTAGGGTTTTCTATATAAGGGGTGAAAAGGGTCATTTTCATTTCATTTTCAATTTTCAAAGTTTAAAAATTCAAAAACCTTCTCTGGAGCAAAATGGCAATTCCTGAGCATACGCGTCGATTCGAGCTGCAAAGACGACATAATCAACCTAGGAACTATCCCCCTACGGTAAATGATCGATCTTGAGCTGATTAAATTTCCAAATTTGTGAATTTTTTTTTATGAATTTCTCATTTGAAATTCATTTTGAACTCGTTGTCAGTCGTTTCGTTGCTCTACCATGTAGGGTTTGTCATACGAGTAACTGCTAAAAGAATGTTTACTCATATAAAGTCATTTGTTTTGTCATTCGGGAGGCACCCTTAGGTCGTACGAGCATGTTCATCAGGGTATGTTTAGTCGTTCTGCATTGTGTAATGACTCATATGATAGAGTTTACTCGTACTATTTGCTGCCCCTCTATGTTTATTCGTTTAAAAAATAGTGAACCTTGTTTAGCATTGAAGCTTGAAATTTTGATTTCCATGATGGAGTAGTTGGATTCATGGGCACTTTTGACAGCTTTCTAACTCAATGTGTATGGCGTACTGATGAGTTTTTGTTCAATTTTGCAGGTTATCTTATTGGACATACAGTTTTGGTGTACCTATCCACCGACCATAGGATTAGTTAGACAACTCTCAGATGCTCATAGGGCTTATATTGAGGCATGTGGTTTTGGACACTTATTGCAGATGCCAGATACTCATGTGAATCACAAATTACTAAGTGCATTAGTGGAGAGATTTCACTCAGAGCATAACACATTTCACTTGCCTACCAAGGACATCACTATTACTCTTGAGGATGTATACAGGATTGTAAGGATTCTGTTTCTAGGTAACAAAGTAGATTATGATGCATCTCCACAGGTGGGGATCACAACATTACGCAGGGTCTTCTAGGTCGACAGTCTGATAGTCCAATCTATTTGATGGGATGACCTGATGAGAAGATATGGAGAGAGATTTATCATTGCTTGTGTGATGGCTGGGTTGATAGGATGTTTTGTTATGCTAGAGAGAGGTTAGAAGGGATTTTTGTGTGGCTCAGGTAGGATTTTGGAGATGCTAGTGGCTTAGCCTAGGAGATTAGGTTAGAGATCTTGCTTGCTGGCACACATGTACCATGAGATGCATGAAATTGCATATCGAGATGTGAAGAGCATGGTTGCAAGAGTTCTTGTTTTACAGATATGGGAATGGGAGCATATCCCAGTGTGTAGGCCAGTAGTGGATGATTCATGAGAGGCACATCAGCCCATCATGTGCCAATATTCAGGTTACTTGACACAGCCCCACTCGGGCAACACAGGTTTCTAGAGACATCAGCTGGATGATTTGATTGCGGTTGTTTGGAGGCCATACAAGGGGTTAGAGGAGTGAGATGACTGGAGGAATGAGCAGAGATTGATGTTCATGACATGTCCACTCATCAGGAGATCACAAATGATGATCGAGCAATTTGTTGTTAGCTGGGTGATGAGGCTATATCTCAGAAGTTTACTACGTATGCTCGGTTCAGAGATGAGGAGATGAAGGGATGGGGTCCGAAGTTATCATACACTTTAGCAATACAGGAGATGATAGGCCTCCAGCGACAACACTGGGATTACCTAGAGGATATTGTTGATGTGGGGGTGACCCTAGATTATAGAGATGATTCTTTGAGACATCCATTCCTGCGGTTCACAGACCCAGGAGAGCGATCACCTCAGATTGATGAGGGTGGAGAGGATGCACCAATGCAGGCACAAGGACTAGTTCAGGTACAGGGACAGGTTCAGACACAGGGACGAAGAGAAGATCCACCGAGGCGGACATGAGGTGATCCTGGTGCGAGTAGTAGCAGGGCACCAATGACTGGGCAATAGAGGAGGAGGGGAGAGGGTGGCTCATTAGGTGCAGTTAGAGGTGAGGGAGGGGGAGCTCCAGGTGTAGAGACTAGAAGTGATATTGGCAGTGAGGGGGAGATGGGAGAGAGAGCAGCCTCTCGATAGGTGCGACAACAAGGAGATGAGTCAGCTGAGGGAGGAGAGGAGGAGATACCTCGGGAGTAGACTTTAGCGGATATGATCTGCACATTGATAGGGAGAGTGAGGACTCTCCAGACATAGTTAGTAGTTGCGTAGACTCAGATAGCGGAGAGAGATCAACAACTACAAAGTATGAGAGCAGAGCGTGACAACCTCCAGCATGAGGTTGTACACCAAACGAGCAGGGCAACATATTACGTGGCAACTTATAGTACAGTGGTGCCAATAGATAGGCATTTGTGCCTTATTCATAGTATATGGCTCAGTTAGAGGGAGCTAGGGCACCTAGACAGGATGATGCCCTTGTTCAGCAACCACCACCTCCTCCTCCAGGTGATGAGGGAGAGGTGAAGAGTTAGATTTTTAGATGTCTCCTAGATTTTGTACCCATTTTTGTACTCAATATATTTCTCCTAGATTTTGTGTCCTTTGACCTCGATATTTTTGATGAGATATATATATGAGTCCATGATTCGATCTTATTGCTCTTGTGTTGAGTTATATGAGATGATTTATGAGATGTCATTCTATATGTAATGCAGATGGATATGAATGTTTTTGTTTCTTTTTCATATGCAATAAACGATAAAAATGATGAGCTAAGGATGTAAATGTATATTTTTTTTGTTTTTCATGCAATAGTATGTGTTGTTGTAAATAAATATTCATTATGGATATTATTACACTTTACCTAAGTTAACTTAGGATTATGCATCTCTTCGTAGTTTGGATTTGAGACACTTAGGGAAGTGTGCACATAGGGATATAGCTTGTAGGAGAAATTCCACCTTTTGTGGTCTTATTTTGCTGTTACACTCCACATTCGGTGAGTCATCCACCTCTTGTGGAATATTATATTATTTCTCCTACCTACCCTAGTATTTCTTACCTACCCTTGTTTCTCATTGAGCCACATTTCATGATTGTGTGCTCATATATCCATATGGCCTTGCCTATATAAGCAGGCCCATATTCATTGTATTGGTTAATCCAGTTGATCATTTGCATATTGATGAGAATACAGTTTGTTCTTGTCATTCTTTTGTCTCTCTTTTATACTTTTCATTGTGCCCTTGATCTTGGAAAATTCTCACATGGTATCAGAGCCTATAGGGCTTCATTGATTAGTCTTTTGGAGACATTTTGGAGGCTTCAATTTTTTGGATTTGGAATCTTCATTTTTTGGAGGTGCCGTACAACGCTTTGGACATCATGGTTGAGTCCGGGAGGCCGTTTCCATGAATTTTGACTATAAAGTCGATTATATTTGGTGATAATTTTTTTTTGCCGATTTTGGCTATAGTCGTATGGATTTCATAATGTTTTTTTTTAAATATATTTTCTGAAAAAGAAATTTCGGAAAAAAAAATTCGAAAAAAAATTTCAAAAAAAAATTGTTTTTTGGGGGTCCGAAGACCCCCCCGTGATCTCCGTATGCAGTCTGCATTTTTTTTGCAGGGGCCGATCTCGTACCCCCTGGTACTCCCACTACTGCAGACCCATACCAGATGGCTCCCACCGCTTGTGCCTCTCCTACCTACCGTGGTTTGCTTGCTGTCGGCCGCTGCACGTTGGACTCCTCCGGCTCCCGCGTTGATCAACACTTTTCCCCCGCTAGCTTCCGTCCTCTGTTCGCCAGACTCTTGGTCTTCCGGCCCCCTGCTGTGTTCACTTCCGAATTCCCCGGCTCCGGTCGGCAACAACCTACCACCGTCGGCGACTGTTACCACCGACTCCCGGTTCTTGGCGGCGAAAACCTCCTCGTCCGGCTCCCTCTTGCCGGATGTTGCAACCCGACCGCTACCTCAGCAGCTAGGCCCATCGTCCTTTGCCACCTACCGGGCCCATCCACCACATGGACTGACCACGTCAGCTACACAACATCTGCCACGTTAGCACCGGGCCGACCTCCGTGTGCCAGGCAGGCAACCCAGTCTAGTTGCCTGCCACGTCACCTGCAGGTGCCCAATTAGCACCACCTGGCATTTTTTGCACAATCAACATTTTTTTTGCACAATCAGTGTTCAGTCAGCACCCAGTCAGCATTTTTTGGAAATTACTTTTAGACCCCTCTCCGTTGAGCAGTTTGGATTTTTGAGTCAACTTTGGAGGCTCATAACTTTCTCAATTTTGCTCCTTTTTGGGTGCAATTTTTTTTGATTTGGGATAATTTTTCATGCTCTTTGCAGTGGTGTGGTTATTTTATGATTTTGGTGCATAGGTTTTTCAGAATTTTAGGATTCTCTCAACTGTACCTATCCAATCCTCAATTTTGCAACTTCAAAGGCTTCGTTTGAGCTCATACGACCTCCTTTTTAGGTGCCATTTTTTTTTAAAGTGCATATTTTTTTGTCTAATTTCATAATCTATGATCAGTTTTCAGAGATTTTGAGTGGATATAGTACTTTCAGATATTGGTCCTTTTTTGGCCTACTTGGTACTTGTAATTTGCTTGGATCTTAGTTTAGATCTCTTGCATTATTAGTTTGAGTCTCCTTTGGCCTTATTGAGGTAGTTGTAAAGTTGAAATCAGAATTTCACTTTGCCATTTTTTGCAAGTGGCGCATTGTACACGCACTAAGTATAAGGTGCCAAATCATCATTTTTTTCTAGGGGGGGTTCTTTGATTGAGTGAATTTGGAGGGGTGTCTTGTGTGATTGTGCCTCTCTTTCCTTATGCTCTTTAATTTTTGTTGCAATGAGTCCTCATAAATTTCCACCTTTAACTCCACATAATTATGCATTGTGGAAAATTAAAGTATGGAACAAATTAATGGAAAAAGGTCTCACGCATTACATAGATGGAACAATAGCAACACCACCCGATCCTAAGGCTGATACTAATGCTCAGTTAGAATGGCTCACTAAGAATTGCATGGCTCTTGGAACTTTGCGTAAGTATGTATCAGATGACTTCATTTTTCACATTGAGAAGTGTACAACAATCAAAGAGGCTTGAGATATGTATCAGAAATTGTATGGTCAAGTTGATGAAATCAGAGGTTACAAGACTGACAATGAGCTCACCAACTTGGATCCCAAGAGTTTTGATACAATCCAATATTATGTCACCAAAGCAAATGAGCTAAGAGCAAAGCTTAAGGATTGTGGAATTAACAAAAAGGATGCTCAGTTGATATTCAACTTGTTGGAAAATCTTGCACTAGAATATGCAACATTTGTGTCTAGCTTCTAAACTCATCGTTTGACAGTGGGGAGTTCCTACATTATGCCTTCATTTGATGCTTTCACATAAATATTGATATTGGAACAATCTAAGTTGTTGAACATCGGGCTTCTCAAGTCTTCGAAGTCCAAGGCTTTGGTGGCTAGTCAAGGGAGTCAAGGAAAAGATTCCAACAAGAAGAATAAGAAATCTAAGTCAAAGCCACAACAGGAAAAAGGGCAATCATCCTCTCCATCACAAGGCAATTTTTCATCCTTGTCTAAGAAGGGGACTCCACCTAAGAAGGATAAACCAACTTGTGCATATTGCAAGAAGTATGGTCATGATGAGCATCGATGCCACACCAAGCAAGTTGATGAGTTGAAAAATCTTCTTAAGAAAAACAACATCAACTTGCCATCCTCCTACACAAAGAAGGATTCATCTCCTTCCTCTTCCTCATAGTCTAAGGGAAAAGGGCAAGCATTTGTGGCTACAATAGGTTCTTCACAACAGTGGATACTTGGTTTGGGTGCCTCTTATCACATGGGTTCTACAAAGGAGTAGTTTTCTTCATTGGAGCCATCTAAGGTACCTCACATTTACATAGGTGATGATACACAAGTAGAGGCCGAAGGGAAAGGTTCAGTTGACATGGATGATGGAACATTTGAGAATGTTCTTTATGTTCCTAACTTGTCTACCAACCTTCTCTCTATCTACCAAATCACTCACTATGGGAATGGGAAAAAGGTTGATTTTGCACCTGATTCAGTTGTCGTAAAGAAAATTGATGATGATGCCTTGGTAGCAGTGGGACAAGTCAATGACAACTCAAGGCTTTATTCATTCTCCCACTTTGTGCCAAGATATCCTTCTAGGGCCTTGCTTACTCATTCAAATTCAGAAAGTAAGCTATGGCATGAGCAATTTGGTCACCTCAACTACTGCTATCTTCAATAGCTCAACACTAAAGACATGGTCACAGGTCTACCTTGAATCAGTTTTTTAGAGGGTGTATGTTCAGGTTGTTCCATGGGCAAGCATCCCAAGGAGAAGTTTGATAAGGGGAAATCTTGGAGAGCTTTGGAAGTTCTTCAACTTGTTCAAAACGATGTAGCAGGTCCATTTCCAACACCTTCATTTAGCAAGGTCCACTATGTCCTCACCTTCATTGATGACTACTCCTGCTTCACTTGGGTCTACTTTCTCATTCATAAGTGAAGTATTTGACAAATTTTAGGACTTCAAGACTCGTGTGGAGAAGCAATCTAGGAAAGTGGTCAAGATTCTTCATACAGATAATGGAAGGGAATATGTGAACAAAAGACTTGAGGATTTTTGTACATTTGAGGGGATTGATATTAAGCATTCTATTGCATACAGTCCACAATAGAACGGAGTTGCAGAACACAAGAATAGAACTCTCAAAGAAATGGCTATTTGTATGATACATGCACATTCTCTTGATCCCGCCTTTTGGGCAGAGGATATTAGTTGTGCCTCACACATCCAGAATCAGGTTCCTTACAAAGATCTGCAAGGTATTAATCCTTTTGAGGCTTGGGCTTGTAGGAAACTGATTGTGAGACATTTCAGAGTCTTTGGGTGTCCAACATGGGCTCGCATACCTCCGCAGAAACACAAGGCATTGGAACCTTAGAGTAGGCCTTGCATATTTGTTGGATATCCTGAGGGTGTGAAGGCATATAGATTGATGGATCCTGAGACACATGAGGTGTTTATTGAGAGGAGTGTTCACTTTGAGGAAAGCTCTCCTAGCTTATCCTCTCTCCCTCCTCGACCTCCACCTAGACCTCATTGGGCTCGATAGACACTTGAGTTCGTAGGTTCTCTTGTTGGGGATCCTTCAGATACATGAAGGACTTGATCACAACATCAGGATCTTCCACATGCATTCATTGCTACTGCTTTCAATCCACAGACATTTTGGGAAGCATTAGGGGTTCCTAAGTGGGACCAAGCTATGGAGGAAGAGTATAGTTCCTTGATGAGGAAAAACACATGGGATTTAGTCCATCTCCCTAAGGGGAGAAAGATGGTTCGGTGTAAGTGGATCTATCGAACCAAGTTTGCAACAGATGGTAGTGTGGATAAGTATAAGGCTCAGCTTGTTGTGAAAGGTTTCTCTCAGGTCCTAGGTGTTGATTATACTGAGACCTTTGCGCCCATAACCAAGATGAACTCCATTCGCTTGACACTTGCTATTAGTGCAGCTCATGGTTGGGCTGTACATCAGATGGATGTGAAGAGTGCTTTTCTTCATGGTAACCTTGATGAGGAGATTTATATGGGGCAGCCACAGGGTTTCATCCAGGATACTTCCTTGGTTTGTAGACTAAGGAAATATCTCTATGGCCTCAAGCAGGCCCCTAGGGCTTGGTACGCCAAGATGGATTCCTTTCTTCTCTCGGTAGGGTTCACCAGGTGTCATTCCGATCCGAATGTCTCTATTTTGCGACAAGATGACTCTCACTTGATACTTGTGCTCTATGTTGATGATTTGATCATTACAGGGAGCACCACACCCATCATTAGTAGGGTCAAATCTGCTTTGCATGACAAATTTTCTATGATTGACTCGGGTCTTTTGCACCACTTTCTCGGGATAGAGATTTCAAAGTCACCTTCTAGGATTACACTATCGCAGCCCAAGTATGCTCTTGATCTACTTGCATGCTTTCATATGGCTGATTGTAAGCCTACACCAACTCCCTTTCTTTCAGGAGTCAAGCTTGAGGCTTAGTGTTCTTCTCCACTAGTTGATGCCACATTGTATCGTCAGCTTGTGGGTAGTCTCATCTACTTGACTCATACACACCTTGATATTTTATTTGCGGTTGGCATGGTTTATTGCTTCATGCAAGAACCACATGAGATTCATTGGAAAGCCACCAAACACATCCTTCATTACATCTAGGGTACACATCACTATGGGATTCACTATGCAATCGGCATAGGACTTCGCTTGGTTGGTTACACAGACTCCGATTGGGCTGGTGATCTTGATGATCGTAAGTCTACTTTAGGTTACAGTTTTCACCTTGGTTTAGGCCCCATTTGTTGGCAGAGCAAGAAGCAGCATGCTATTTCTCTCTCTTTGAACGAGGCTGAGTATTGAGGAGCTATTAACTTAGAGACTGAGACCATTTGGCTTCAATAGATTCTCACAGAGTTTGGGTTCACCACTCCATGACCGACAGTTCTACATTGCGACAATTAGAGTGGTATTGCAATCTTGAAGAACCTGGTACAACACCAGCGGACCAAACAGATCGAGATCCATATGCACTACATCTGAGAGCTGATTCAAGAGCAGGTCATTGATTTGTAGTATCGTCCTACAGAGGAGCAGGTTGTAGACATATTCACCAAACCTTTCACCAAGAGTAAGTTCCAGCAGTTACAAGCTCTCTTGGGGGTGCGGGATGTCTCATTAGGGGGGGTCAGCTGACTTCTCCTTCCTCTCTTATGGGGAGAACTTTTTCCTCTTGAGGTTTTGTCCTTCTTCTTTGAGAGTCTTTTGTACATTCATCTCTCTTTTGGGGGGGAGTTTTTTCCCACTAGGTTTTCGCCCTTTCTCCGTTTGTGAGAGATTGTATTGCATAGTTTTGCTTGCATGTGCATATTGTACATGGGTATATATCATGACCTAGTAGCTGGGACCCATCTTGAATTGTTTACTTGAGTCTTCATTCCCCTAAGTTGCACTTAAGGGGGGGTGTTGGTGTAAATAAATATTCATTATGGATATTATTACACTTTACTTAAGTTAGCTTAGGATTAGGCATCTCTTCGTAGTTTGGATTTGAGACACTTAGGGAAGTGTACACATAGGGATATAGCTTGTAGGAGAAATTATACCTTTTTTGGTCTTATTTTGCTGTTACACTCCACATTCAGTGGGTCATCCACCTCTTGTGGAATATTATATTATTTCTCCTACCTACCCCTAGTATTTCTTACCTACCCTTGTTTCTCATTGAGCCACATGTCATGATTGTGTGCTCGTATATCCATATGGCCTTGCCTATATAAGAAGACCCATATTCATTGTATTGGTTAATCCAGTTGATCATTTGCATATTGATGAGAATATAGTTTGTTCTTTTCATTCTTTTGTCTCTCTTTTATACTTTTCATTGTGCCCTTGATCTTGGCAAAATCTCATAGTATGAATGCAAATGAATGCATATGCAAACTAGGATTGAGTCACTAGAGTTTAATTTGCTTTTTATCATCACTGAGCATTTTACAATGTCGGAAATAGACATAAGCATCAAGGCACGAAGAGCCAAGATGACCTGAATGTCATGTCCATTAAAACACACCAAACAGAGCAGCCTTCCTTCCTTTTCTTATGCAATATTATTTTATCTTGTCCGCAATGACCCTTGTATCGTTCATATCCTAGGACAGATTAAGCATGCATCCAGATTGCATAATAAATAAATTTACTCAAAATAGACAAGGAAATGATTCCAACCTCCCTATAGCATACAAATAAATGGAGTCGAGGTATGTGTGGCGATTTCACCTTGATGTGAAGGCACTTATCATAGACACCCAGCTTATGAGATGTTTTTAGATCATTAGAATCATCCCTACAAGAAGAAAACAAAGAAAAGTATCATGCCCCAGTCCTTGTTCCTCTTAGTCAAGATAGACTTCCTCGAGTTACTCAGAGAGAATAATAATAAAAAACCAAATTAAAAGACAACATTCAAAGAAAATTTCAATCAGAGCTCAAACAGTTTTTAGTGATTGTTTTCAATGTTCTTTCTTTGTGTGTTTATTTAGTGGTAAAACTTAGTAGTGGATAGGAGATAGGTGACTGACAAATCGGATGACTTGGTACTACTGACAAAAAGATGACATGGTGGAATTGATTAGGACATTTAAATTGATCAATTGGTTACCCTATTTCAAGCCATGAGGGTTCCAAGAAGAACCAAGGTGTTATGAAAGCGACTGAAGGATATATACAAGCTAAAGCGAAGATGCAAAAAATTAGTACAAGAGATAAGACTAACTTGGACAAAATCTAGCAGCCATACTGATCTATGTCATTGTTTTGATTTGTGTGATCATTGATAGGAATGTCTGGTTTCAAAGAGTAAGTACCCCATATAAGACTGATCTGTCTAGTTTCGAGTGTACCCTTCCTTGTATAATACATGTTGATGTTTGATAGAGTTTGATAGATTGATTAACAAGACATGCAATAAGTTTGATTGTAGACTTTGAGAGTTCATCTATTGTTGATTCTTTGATTGATGGTCTATGATTTCTTGCTTTGATTTTTCAGTTTTTGGATTTTGTGTGTTTTCAATTTTTTGGATTTTGTTCAGGACATTTTATGATTTTTAGGATATATTTAGCTATGCCCCCCAATATGTATACCTATATGACTTGATGATCTGCAGAATGCATGTGGAGACAATGAATTTTCTATATGACCTATTTTAATGCAATATGCATGATGAAGATGCATTTCCTATTCGAACAAGGATGACTGTGTTTGTTTATCATTTCATAATACACCAATTGAATGGGAGGTACAAAATGTTTTATAGATAAGCGGTCAATTGATCCTTAAGGTCCCTTAGAACATCCAAATTAACACACTTAGTGACTAGGATTTACAAATGGAGATGCGTAAAACTTCCCCATTGGTTCTTGAAACTTTGATATTCTTTTTCCCATGTGAGTGCAAATGAGTTAATTCCCGCTCTTGTGTTCACTAAAGATCCTTAGCATCCTATATGACTAGCTACGTGGATTATTCTAACTTCAAAAAAATCCTGAATAGAGCTGTTTTGCTAGCAAGATTTTAGAGCTCCGACGAGGTTATAGACTGTAATTTCTCAAATATTGCTCCATTACCAACAGGCGTCCACAACCTTGATAGAGTTACTCACATGTTCCCATAGTCAAGCTTTTTGTCTCACTTGTATGCATGATATTTCAGTTATATATCATTGCTCTTTTGCCTTGAGATGAATATCTGGCATACCACTTTTTTTTTCTTGCCTTGATTTGTAAGTAATGAAACCTACTTGGGCATGACAATTACAATGGCACTGAAGTAGAATTTTAGATTTTTCACTAGTCATATAATCAACTAGGTGTCTAGAATGAATTAGAGATTTTGTTAATGTGTTTGAGATATAGCAATTGATAGATTTTGGGTTAACAAGTCTCAAATAGTGAAATCACTACCCAACCATAAGTAAAGCGTCGTCACAGAGTAATGTTGAAAATGAATGACCTTAGGATCTCAAAGACTTCATGTCCGAATATCTAAGAAAGGAGATGAACCTTGTTTGTATTGAATGCAAACAAATGATAAACTTGGACAGTTGACATGTTTTATTAATGCTGCTATATGCAAATGCATAAATTTTGTGAATGCGTTGCGTTTGAGAAAGAAACTATATGTGATGCAGTGCTTTGAATAAAAATGAGATGCAATGCAAAAAGCAAAACCGAAACTAACCCAACCCTTAGATATAGTATCATTTAAGGTGCATGTTGTTCATAGGGTTAGGGAGTTTTGTGTAGGTAGTTCATTGGTCTTTGTTTGAAGAGTTAGATAAAGATGTCTTTCTAATAGGATATAAGGACTCATCTAAGTGTACATGTTCAACATTTCCAATGTTGATTTCCTTAGTTTTTGGATTTTATGATGAAACTAGGGTAAATTCTTATGCAAAGGATTGGATAAGGGGGATGGAAGAGCGAGAAAGAGGTGCTGGATAATGGAACAGATATTTAATGTTTGGTGCATGAGTGAATGGAAATGTTGGCGGGATCATCATTGGCACACATCTTGAGGTGTGGTGTGATGGAGGAAAAGTGGATCTCAAATGTTGAGATTTGGCTGAAGGAACAACCAGGGATTTTGGGACATAAGTATCCAAAATGGATGAAGGAGGTGATGAAGAAATAGACCTAGTAGCTTTGGATGGAGGAACAACAATTTTGGATGCCAATTTGTATTTTTCTTTAGATTGTTGTGCTTCAAGGAGCCGCTTAGGGATCCACATGGTTTTTTATTTTTCATGCTTTTGTAGTTCCTTGGAACGGATTGCTTCGACAACTGTCTTAGGAACCCATATAAATTTTGATTTTGATTTTCTTTTGCTCAATGGGCCTTTGTGTCTTTTTAGATGGATAGAAGGTGTGCGAAGATGTATGCTTTTGTTGATCCTACATAAAGGATGGAGGGATATAGTGTCCTAAAATGGATGGAAGAGATGAAGAAGAAGGCGTGTATTTGGATTTTGGCTTGTTAGGGATACCAACATTTTGAGGAATGTCACTAAGGCCATGAACCTTAATATTTTCTTTAATATGGAGGGGTTCTTGCTTGCGAAGGTCTACCCTTTTTCTTTTATAAATATTTTGACTTGTAGGATACACTTTGCTTTGGGAAGAAGACACGAGTCCATTATGAGGTATGCAGGGAATGATAGGGTCATGAGAGGGCTTTGTAGGCATGATGGATCCTTGAGGTGAACATGAAGGATTATGACGAGGAGATGAAGAGATAGTTTGATCTTGACATGGAAGAGGACCATTGGATAGAGTAGGAAGGGTGGTTAACTCTTCATTTTGAATAGGATCATTTGAAAAGGTGGAAGAGGCATCATGATTTTGTTTAGGAAGTGGATTAGAAATCAGATTTGGAAAGATGCTTTTCTCTTGAGATGGAAGAAGATCATCTTGGAAGAAATGGAAAGGTATAAGGGGATCATCATGGGATTCTAGTGAGATAGGATCTTTTTCAACCATTGGATGGGATGGCCCTTGAGATAGTCCTTGAGGTTCAACATGAGAAGTTTCATCATTAGGTTCATCATTTAAGGGATATGGTATGGATTTTTGTTGAGAAGCCTTAGGAGATGTAGGCACCATGGAAGAGATGAAGGATACATGTGGGCCATTGCTTGACACAGGGTAATCATTTTGATCATGCTTGATAATGATATTTGGTTTCTCCTTAGGTGCATTTTTATGATCTTCAATTTCAATAACACCATCATCAAGGAGGTCTTGAATTTTATGTTTTAATTCCATACAATTAAAGTCTTATGTTTGTTATGTCTATGATATGCACAATAATTACTCAAAAATTCACATCCCCATGTGGTCTTGTTAGGAAATATGATAAGAATGTGCTCAAGGAGCTCTTCCAAAGCTGAATCAATAGATTTCCCCAAAGGTGTAAATTGTTTATCTAGAGGATAGATGTCTTTTTGTCTTGGTGAAGATGTCTTGTGATCTTGTATGAGATTTGGCTTTTGATTTTCAATTACTTTCTGTTCCACCTTATATAATTGTTTTAGCATTTCTTGAAGTCTGGTGTTCCTGATATCATTAAATTGTATCTCAAGAGGTGTCATTGAATCTTTTTGTTGGGCTTGAATGTCGTATATTTCTCTCGTGAGATCTTGAATTTGTTAGGCCAAGGTAGTCATAAGCTTCTTACTTTCATTAGAATTTTTATAAGATCTTATGGTTTGAATAGGCATTTACAATCGACGTGACTGAGAGCTAGAAGTGATACAGAAGTCAAGATTAAATCAAAGCTAGTTGTTCATTTGAGGTTTGATTAAGGAGATGAAGACCAAGTCTGGTTTCAGGGATGATCTATCCTGCATAAGACATGATCTAAGCAGATCAGATTGATCAGATTGATAAGTGACTGATTGAACTAGGTGAGATATAAATGACAAAGTCGTGTAACACAACAACAGGGGTGTGTGGGGGAAAAAGCGAGACTAGGTTAACATGCCCTAATCCTACCTTTTGACAAACATTACGGAATACGAAAGAGCCTAGAGATATCGGACAATTGGCTACTTCTTTTGGTGAAAGAGAGAGCCATGGGATATCTATTAGGATTTCTATTCCCTTGTTGAAATTGTAAGATCAAGTAATGCAAATTCAAACCCTAATCCCAAAATGCAAGTATGAACTAATAACAAGATTGCAGAATTGAGATTAAACAATGAACAACCGTAAATACAAGGATGAAATAAGAATGCAGATGTGTACCCGGAGTCAAAATCAGACTGAAAATGTTCGAGACGGGGGCGCGGGCGCCACTGTCCTGAAAACTGCACCGGAAACTGTTGTTCTGCACTCTGGAACACTGTCGGAAAGATGTCTGAAAGCTGTCTGTCCGAAGGACCAGGGCGCCCAGCGCCTCTGTCCCAGGGACCAGGGCGCCCAGTGCCCCTGTCCTGGTAGGACCAAGGTGCCCAGCGCCCCTGTCCCAGTCTTCTGCTCTGCAATTTGATACAGAGTGCTGTCTCGACCTTCTCTCTCCGGATCTGTATCCCGCGGAGTCGTCCGAATCCCGAAACCTGCAATGATATCTGAAAAAGGGTGTATGGATGGCTATATAGGGTTTTGCCTTAGTCAAACCCCTGCTTCGGTGATTTCCACCTCCACGAATAGCCAAGTTGTTTTGTAAAATGTATTGTGTGTGCAGACCTAGTGTGTGTGCAAGGTCCTAAAATGCAAGAAAGCAAACTAGAGCAACCTAGAAAGTAAACCCTAATTGCTTGTAAATGATAATGTAAATGCTCTAAATCAAGATGCAATGTGATCTAAAGCATGAATAAATGATGTATTGAAGCTTATGTAAAGACATGAAAACAACATGAAATCATACCCAACCCTCAAGGGAGGAGTACAAGCCAATCTTCAGTCGGTAATCTCCTATTGTTCTTCAATGTCTTCCAAGCCCTAAGTGGATGAATGAATTTGATTGATGCTTGATAGAAGGATGTTGTAAGATGTTGAAGTCTTCAAAAATCTGCTCTTTTTCTGCATATGAAGTTCCTAAAAACAAAAATCGGATCCCTTCAAATGAAGAAAGAGAGCTCTTATGTAGGAAACCCTAGATCGCAAATTCGTATTTTGGCCGACCTAGAGATTGAATATCCCACCAATTTCTTGGGGTTAAGCTTTATTTTATGATTGGATCGTGCTCCCAAAATTTTGGGAAAAATGTCCGGGACCATGTGCACTCCGGGCGCCACGGTCTCGACAACTTTTCACCAAATTTTCAGGGCCGTCGGATATGATGATTTTAGAGAGAATCTCGAAGTTACAGGTGATTTTGAGATGTTTTGACCCCGAAACCAAGCCCCCAAATTCGAAATAGGACTTAATTAGGGTTTTTTGATTGAGTGATGTATTGGAGGAATAAAATGCGAAGGGCACGCTTTAGTGAAAGGGCCCAACTTCATGATGTAGAGAATGATGAGATAGGACCTTAGACCTAATTAATTTGATTAATTAAGTGCTTAAGGAGAAATGCAATGCAAAATGTAAAATGCACTAAGGCGGGTGCGAAACTAGGTGTTAAATTGTACCGCTTTTAGCAAGTGCGTACAATTTATGACGTTACATTTAGCCCCCACTTTAGCGGTCATATGAGTACTACGTGCATATGCAAGCTAAAGTACAGAAAGTAAACATTATTTGAAAAAAGGATATATCCATAAGTTGTCGGACGAAGCCCCCAGTGGTATCTGCAGTACACAGTTAGGAACCGCACCCTACAAAACAAACGTTAGATCACAAAAATCACCTAATACTTACTAAGGAAAGTGATGAAATTTGTGAGTAGCTGTATGCCCCCCCTGTTTTGACTTGCTTATTAGGGAGGTGAAACAGGGTAGCATGTTTACTTGCGACAAATTATGTAAGATAGTATTGATGAGGGGTGTTCACTAAATAGGCTTCATCAGAGCACTTTTTGGAACATCCTGAGAGTAGGAGAAGGAAAATACGATTCCAACGCAACAAACGGCTTGAAAATCGCATCTCCCAAACCCAAGTTATGATAAAATGAATGATAGAGGAAAATTAGGGTTTCAAAAAGTGAAGATAAACAAATGAGAGTATATACCTTGAAAGTGACACTTGCATTTGTCACTTTGTTGATTTCAGAATACTATTCAGTGCAGTGGAGCCCACATAGCCATCATCATGCCTTCACGACGACCAGAGCGTCCCACAAGGATCGAGATCCTACGTCAGGCCGTGATCGACGACGAGCCACTGGACGAGGTGAGTTGACTGAACGTTTGACTTTTGATTTTTCGCATGTTTGACTTTTTTGTGATCGTATGCGGGCCTTGAAGGCTGACTGGGGCCCACCCAGGGCACCATGGTCCCTGTGGGGCGCCCTAGTCCCCTTAGGGTGCCATGGTCCCTGACAGGGGCGCCATGGTCCCTTCAGGGCGCCATGGTCCCTTCAGGGCGCCATGGTCCCTGACAGGGCGCCATGGTCCCCAATCAGGGCCTGGTGAAGGGTTTCAGGGCTAGCATACAATGTGCGACAGTTTGCATTTGCGATTTTGATGATCGAGTACTGATTACGGTCATGTTTTTGTGTTGCAGGGCCTTCCGTACATGAGAGAGCATACAACGGGACATATTCTTCACAGTTTGCGAGATCAGATTCCGCGGCTGACTCAGTCAGAGAGAGACACACTATCGATTGTGGGATTGTGGTATGTGATCCTCATGCCAGCTATTCGGTTCCATCCTACAATGCTGATGGCATTGATGGAGCGATGGGATCCTGACACATGCACTTTTTACCTTCCAGTAGGAGAGTTGACAGTCACACTCGAGGATGTGTACCGTATACTTCATCTTCCTATCAGAGGAGCGACTGTTACATACGCGACCGATCGGTCAGCGGAGGATCATCAGAGAGAGCAGGTGTATTGCATAGGGAGAGTCATGCCGAGCGAGATGAGAGGTTGCATCATGGTCAGCTGGCTCTTACATCCTATAGGGGAGGTACCCCTTCTGAGATGCCTTATGATAGCCATCATAGCACTAGCCGTCTGCCCTAATGGGCGAGGGACACATATGCATGGGGGTCTCACATGGTGTATCAGAGCGATGGAGAGACATAGGAGAGTGTATGCTTGGGGTCAAAGTATGCTTGCACATCTCTATCACGACCTTGAGGAGTATGTATTCGGACAGGGTTGTAGTT
Source organism: Cryptomeria japonica (assembly GCF_030272615.1). Taxonomy (NCBI): domain Eukaryota; kingdom Viridiplantae; phylum Streptophyta; class Pinopsida; order Cupressales; family Cupressaceae; genus Cryptomeria; species Cryptomeria japonica. The sequence goes on along the minus strand of NC_081406.1, from coordinate 650,659,975 downwards.
TGATGACATGCACACTTCTGCAGGTGTGGATTTTAGAGCACTTCACATGCACCAGGCCCGTCGGCTTTTCGTTGAGTACAGCGAGCGAGCGACCTAGGGTGTTCGCTTATCCACTTACCAGCGAGTGGAGATTTGGAGATTTGTTATATTGGAGAGTGATTTTTGACAGACTGACAGCCGAGGTGACAGTGTGGAGACCTTACCTACGGATGCACAGATGGGATGGGATGGAGAGACAGTTAGCATGCCTATAGAGGAACCGCCTACTGCGGGGATGATATGCACACATCATAGTCCCTTTCTACTTCGATCGAGTACGGAGGCAGTTCGGGCTAGAGCAGTGTGTTCCAGCCGATGTGCTCATCTATACTCGACACTCGTGGGTCCTTCCCAGACCTAGAGCAGTAGCGAGACTGACGATAGATGACATCGAGACTACAGACTTAGAGGGATCTGATCAGGATGTAGTCACTGATTATTCTGCAGAGCCTGGAGCACAGAGGAGGTACATCTCATGGTTTATGAGATCATATCCAGGTCCTATCTTTCCACCAGATCATCCGACAGGTTATCTAGGCCCATGGAGACATGGAGACCAAGACGAGGACCAGGGATCCAGGTCAGAGGAGCCAGAGGAGGGAGAGGGTCATGAGGAGGCGGGAGATCCTGATCCACCTACAGGCGATCAGCCCAGTGCCGAAGAGGAGGAGGAGGATATAGATAGAGAGGAGGACGAGGGAGATGCAGGTGATGATGCGGATGAGGACGAGGATGAGGATGATGAGGAGGGTGATGAGGAGGAGGATAGAGATGATGAGGAGGAGTCAGATGCAGCTCCCCACCATTCAGGAGACGATACCATAGCTCTGGATCCACCTCTTATTCCCCAACAGGGGGAACATGAGGTGATACGGAGACCTGTTCCTAGTACCGTCCAGCCCACACCCATCGTGCACAGATTATTCGAGCGAGGGGAGCCTAGTGGTGCCCAGGAACAGATGCTACCATATCATGATCCCTACTGGCGTGAGGGAGATCCAGGTATAGTAGTTTTATATTGATTGATTAATGTTTTGATGATATAGAATGGTACTAACAAAAATCTGTTCTACTACCATAGCTAATGTGCAGGAATGGCGTTCCCTGATTCAGCAGGCAATGACAAATATTTCCATGATAGCACAGATCCCCAGTTCCTCACAGATTGCCTATAGGCCTCAGGGGAACGCAGGTCGGCATGAGGATTTGTTTTTCCCATTCCGATTATAGGTAGATATATGGAGGGAGAGAGAGAGAGTCCTATCAGAGGACCTCCAGCAGGTGCGACAGAGAGAGAGAGTCCTATCAGAGGACCTCCAGCAGGCGCGGTGAGATCTAGCAGCGGCTCAGACCGAGGCTACCACCTATCGCGCGATCCTTATGGATAGGGATCGTAGGAGTTCCTCTCGGAGTCACTCATGATCTGTACCGCGCTACACACCCATGGGTCCACCTTCATGGCCAGATCAGGAGGGAGCGTCCAGTCGACACTCTCCAGCCACTATCCCTAGGGATAAGAGATGATTTTATGATGTAAAAGAGAGGTCACATTTTGGATATACAGTGACCTATATTTGTATACGATCCACACATATATATATATATATATGTATATATACATGCTTCTCTTTTGTCTCAAATGTGTTATCTTTAATGCTTAAAACAATGTATATTTTGTTTTGATTAAATCTAATACATCTGGTAAATGTACATGTATGTTCAGAATTTAATTTCCATGTGATTGATTTCTCAATGCTCCATGATTAAATTGATACATGTGTGACTTAATTAAATATTTAATCAAGTACTACATTGATGATAAGGAAGACATATGCATTAAGTCTAAGAATCATATAACTAATGTGATTTAATTCCGAACTTAAACACAACATGATACGATTCTACTTAACACATAAAGACACTGTATAATATGCTAGCATAATGGAATGTAAATCTTTCACAATTTACATAAATGAATTCAAGACAAACTATAAAGTAAGAAGACACGCTTGTCAGGAACGAAGCAATATAGATTAAACAATATAATATTTAATTCTATTTTGCTTTAATCAAGAAACACTAACATATTATCCAATGTTGAAGAATTGAAAAGAAGATAGATGAGGGACGAAGAATTAAGCATAATATCTACGCAAGTGCATAGCATTGATAGGTTCTTTAAGAGGTGTACCGTCTACATCCGCTATTTTGTAAGCACCTGATCCATAATCCTCAATAACGATGTATGGTCCAAGCCAATTAGGATTGAATTTTCCCTTTTCTGCAGGTAAGGCATTCACATTGTGCTGATTCTCATAGAGGACTAAGTCACGTACTGAGAAGGAACGTTGAATAACCTTATCATTATAGCTTCGTTGTAGAGTTTTGTGATATGCTTGAATATGCTCAAGAGTGTTTATACGCTATTCATCAAGCATCTCAAGCTGTTGAAGTCATTGTTCTCTATAAGAGTCATCATCTACTATACCTTTGAGAGAAACCCTAAGTGATGGAATCTCTAGCTCTAAAGGCATAATAGCGTCAGCACCATAAACAAGATTATAAGGAGTAGTTCCTGTGGCAATTCGTACACTCGTTCAGTAAGCCCAAAGAGCATAGATTAGCTAGTTACTCCAATCCTTACCATGCTTATTCATGGTTTTGCGAAGAATTTGTTCAATTATCTTATTGGATGATTCGGCTTGACCATTTGACTGAGGATAGTATGGCGTAGAAAATCGATGTTTGATATGATACTTATCGAGGAATTTCTTCACGTCCTTGTTCTTAAACGATGTCCCATTATCTGAGATTATAGTGGAAGGTATCCCAAATCGAGAAATAATGTTTTCTAGAAGAAATTGACAAATCACTTCAGCAGTAGTAGAGCAAAGGGGAATAGCTTCTACCCACTTCGTAAAGTAATCCGTTGCGGTTATAATGAAGGTGTGTCCTTGAGATGAAGGAGGGGAGATTTTTCCAATAAGATCCAAACCCCATGTGGAGAAAGGCCAAGAAGCTACTTGAGAACGAAGTTCTTGGGCAGGAGCATGAATCAAATTATTGTGTTGTTGACATTGATGACATTTTTTAACAAATGAAAAGGAATCCTTCTACATAGTTTGCCAATAGTAGCCCATACGAAGCAATCTATGAACTAAGGATTTGCCCCCAAAATGCCCCCCACAGGCACCTGAATGTGCCTCTTCAAAAGCAACAGGGATTTCTGACTTGTTAAGACAACGAAGGAGAAGACCATCATAACCCCTTCGGTAAAGGACATTAGAAAGAATGATATACCTAGCAGACAGCTTGCAGATTCTAGCCCTAGTGTTCCTATTAGCAGAATCAGGAAAGGTACCATCGGTCAAATATCTTACGATATGCGAGAACCATTCATCTGAATCTACAAAGTCACAACATGTTACCAAGCTAGAATCATCTTCAATAGCTGGAGAAATAAGATTGTGAATAACGAATTTAAGATCGACCATAGGGTCCTCTAAAGATACTAGAGAAGCCACACATGCCATTGCGTCCGCATGTCGATTATCTTTTCGAGGAACGGGTTCCATGGTATAAGAATCAAAATTTTGTAATAAAGAAATAGCAAGGTCTTTATATTGTGATAATTTATCTTGTTTTGCTTGATATATTCCTGTTACTTGTCTTATAATCAATTGCGAATCTCCATAGATATGTATGTGTTTTATATTCAGAGCTAAGGCTGCTTTTATTCCTACTATAAGAGCCTCATACTCAGCAATGTTATTGGTACACAGGAAATTTAGACGATAGGATAAGGGAATGGGTTTCTTTGTAGGAGAAACCAGAACAACACCTGCCCCCGATCCCGTACGACACTTAGAGCCATCAAAGTATAACTCCCAAGTTTCATCTTTCTCTATAGAAAGAATGAAGTCGTCAGGAAAGGACTCAAGGTTAGGGAAGGAGAAAGGTGAAGGGGCCTCAACTAAGTGATCGGTCAATGCTTGTCCTTTAATTTCTCTTTGTGAAACAAATTTAAGGTCAAATTCAGTTAACATCATAACCCACTTAGCTAGACGTCCTGATAAATCAGTTTTAGAGAAAAGATGCTTCAAAGGATCAAACTTTACCATGACGTGGACTTCTGAATTTAAAAGATAATGTCTCAATTTCTGAGTCGCAAACACCACGACCAAGCATTGTCTTTCTATCGCAGAATATCGGGTCTCATAATCGAGTAAGGTACGACTTATGTAATAAACTGGACATTCCTTACCATCTTTATCATGTTGTGCCAACAATGCTGTGAGAGCATGAGAAGAAGCAGCTGTATACAGAAGGAAGGGTTTAGAAGGTTCAGCAGGTTGAAGAATAGGAGGACTAGCCAAATACACTTTTAAATCTTCAAATGCTTGCTGACAATCCTCATTCCATTGAAAAGTGATATCCTTTTTAAGAAGTTGAGTAAAAGGAAAGGTACGATCCGCAAGCTGAGACACAAACCTATGAATAGCTTGAATCTTTCCTTGTAAGCTTTTAAGTTGAGACACATTTCTAGGAGGTGGCATGTTGACAATAGCATCTATTTTCTTAGTATCCACCTCAATCCCACGATGCGAAACTATGAACCCTAATAGTTTTCCACTATCCACACCAAACACACATTTGCGGGGATTCAAGCGCATGTGATATTTACGAATTCTTTCAAAGATTTGACGAAGGATTTTAACATGATCCATGCGAAGAAAGGATTTGGCCAAAATATCAACAACATAATCCTCTAAAATCTTATGCATATAATCATGAAAGATAAGGGTCATCGCTCGTTGATAAGTTGCACCGGCGTTTTTAAGTCCAAAAGGCATCATTATCCAACAAAACGTACCCCAAGGAGTGGTGAAAGCAGTTTTGAATTGATCTTGAGGGTTAATAAAAATTTGATTGTAGCCTGAAAAACCATCCATGAAGGATAACAAGGCATGTCCTGCCGTAGAATCAACTATCATGTCAATGTTTGGAAGAGGGAAATCATCTTTTAAAGAAGCCTTATTTAGATCCCGAAAGTCGGTACACATTCTTATTTTGTTGTTTGGTTTAGCCACAGCGACAATATTTGAAATCCATGGGGAATAGTCAATAGGGCGGATAAATCCAGCCTCCAATAATTTTTCAATCTCAGCCTTAACAAGCAGAGCCACCTTAGGATTCATTTTTCGAATCTTTTGTTTCACGGGCTTAGCATCAGGAACTAAGACAATATTATGAGTAATGATCTTAGGATCTATACCAGGCATGTCAGAATATGCCCAAGCAAAGATCTCAAGGAATTCATGAAATAGTTCTTCATATTGTTTCTGTTCCTCTTCATCCAAACATTTCCCAATTTTAATGACTTTCTCTTTATTGCAAGGATCCATCTTAACATCAGTGGTGTCACTTATGAGAAGATTACTTTGTTGAGGAGTATCCTTTAACTGAGGGAATTCTTTCACAATCTCGTCATTATCAATCTCTTTTCCAAAATAGGCTTCAGTGTTCAAACAATAAGGGAGTCCCCTATTGTGATGATAACGAGGAAGAGTGTCATAGGCTCCCAAGAACTCAGCTAAAGCACCGTCGGTAGGGAAGACATCCAAAGCACAGGCACACGAAGGATCCCCATCAATATACTCAGGGTGTTGTATTGATAAAGATGTAGAGATAGCATTAACACTAATGCATGGTCTTTTAGAAGCTTTAGTATGTTTTCAGGGATTAAAGCCAAGTCCAAAGGCATAATTGTGAAAATTAGTCTCTAGAGGAACTCTTATCCCTTGTTCATGAGCACCACAACATTTTCCATGATACCCATGCTTAGCAAAAATGTGAAAACCACGACCATAACGATCAGCCATTTCAGGAAGAGAAGGTGGTTTTTCATAAGACAAAGAATCAAACTCTTCATAATTAGAGATGTGAGGAGAAGAAGTTTGAAAGGTGGCCACAAAATTATTACTCATAGATTCAGGTAAGGTTGATTGATTTTTAGTTTCTTCTTTCTTTTCAACTTTAATTTCTCTAGAAGGAACCTTATATTCACCCACAAAGGTAGGATTAAAATCAAGGGATCCCCAATCGTCGTCTTCGAGGATCTTCCCAGGATCAAAATCCTTCTTATGTGTAGTTTCAAGTCGAGAAGAATCTTCTCCAAGAGCTCCAGACTCATCCAAAGAATTTTGATCATCGGAGAGCGAGGATTCACCGATAGGTATCTTATTTAAAGATTCATCACTAGATGAGGACGGCTTAGAAGAACCCCCCTTAGAAGTGGATGTTTGCAAACAAGCTTGAAAATTAGTATCACCTATCAAGGTATATGTCTTATTGTTATAAATAAATTTAACTTGTCTATGCAATGTAGAAGGGATAGCTTGCATACTGTGAATCCAAGGTCTCCCCAGTAGCAAGTTGTACGTTAGATTTCCCGACATAACATGGATAGGTGTAGGCAAAGTAACAGGCCCCACTATGATGGGTAAGGTGATAGTACCTAATGAAGTTTTAGCCACATTATCAAAGCCTCGAATAGGACGAGAGTCCGGTTCAATTAAGGATGTATCCACATTCATCTTATGCAAAAGATTAATGCTACACACATTAAGACCAGAGCCATTATCTACTAGTGTTCGCCTTATAGCATTGTCTTTCATGATAACCACAATCATCAAGGGATCATATTGATGTTGGATTTCACTAGTAGGCAACTCATCTTGGGTAAACACAATTTGAGCTTTAGGATTCATCATAGAGTTAACCAAAGATGCTATATTACTAGATGCATTATGCGGAGGAACATTCAAATCTTTCAAGGCATCTTGTAACATTCCATGATGAGCGGAAGAAGTTTGAATCAAATCCCAAAGGGATATCTTAGCAGGGGTAGCTTTAAGTTGTTCTATGAGATCATATTCCTTACTAAGAACTTGCAAAATACGTGGAGCTTGTGGAAGAACCGGTTGAGGATTCGGAAGGGAAACTGGGATAACAGGAGGAGGACTAGGCTGCCTATTATTTTTGGTATGATAAGTATGGGCAACCGCATGATAACTCTCTCTAGTTATTTGCTTTGCATAATTATAAGGACTTATAGGTTTTCTTCCTTGCACAGTGATGATTGGTTTATTCGGAGTACGAAAGGAATCATGATCATACCCTCCTTGGATAGTAAGGAGAGGTGACTTAGAAACTTGAAAGGTGGGAGAAGGATAAGCTCCTTGGACTTCAAAGAGAGGCTTTTTATGCTCATTCAAGTTTATCATGTTAACTAATTTAGAAGTTTTGTTCTTGTTTAAAGATTTCGATAAAGCCACAAAGTCATCAAGAGCATCATCCAACAAAGCATGATCATATCTATTGAAAGGTTTATCTTTTGATTCAAAAGGAGACATCTCCTCATAGAGGGGATTGGTGAAAACAACCATGTTACTAGATTTAGTGGAAGAGTTGATAGGAATGTACCCTTGAGAGGACTCATTCAACTTATCTTTCTCATCACAACGAAATGGCATAGTAACAAGGTTTATGAGTTTTTGGTAAAATGAAGGTTTTCCATCTTTAGGGTTTAAAAACTCATCTAAAGCTTCATCTAATTCGTCTTGGCTATACTCATAATAATCATCGAAAGCATGAACATTTTGCAAATAAAAATCTGACATTTTGAAAAGATTACACAAAACTTAAACACCCAATGCAAAGAAACACACTTTTTTTTTTTTCTTCTTTTTCTTTTTAATGAAAATGAAATGAAAACACACTAAATCTAGATCTAGATCTAACAAATGTAATGAAAGAGGAAGCAATGATAGATTCACGTCGGGTTCACCAAAATGTGTGGGGGAAAAAGCGAGACTAGGTTAACATGCCCTAATCCTACCTTTTGACACACATTACGGAATACGAAAGAGCCTAGAGATATCGCACAATTGGCTACTTCTTTTGGTGAAAGAGAGAGCCACGGGATATCTATTAGGATTTCTATTCCCTTGTTGAAATTGTAAGATCAAGTAATGCAAGTTCAAACCCTAATCCCAAAATGCAAGTATGAACTAATAACAAGATTGCAGAATTGAGATTAAACAATGAATAGCCGTAAATACAAGGATGAAATAAGAATGCAGATGTGTACCCGGAGTCAAAATCGGACTGAAAATGTTCGGGATGGGGGCGCGGGTGCCACTGTCCTGAAAACTGCACTTGAAACTGCTATTCTACACTCTGGAACACTGTCGGAAAGCTGTCTGAAAGCTGTCTGTCCGGAGGACCAGGGCGCCCAGCGCCTCTGTCCCAGGGACCAGGGCACCCAGCGCTCCTGTCCTGGCAGGACCAGGGCACCCAGTGCCCCTGTCCCAGTCTTCTGCTCTGCAATTTGATACAGAGTGCTGTCTCGACCTTCTCTCTCCGGATCTGTATCCCGCGGCGTCGTCCGAATCCCGAAACCTGCAATGATATCTGAAAAAGGGTGTATGGATGGCTATATAGGGTTTTGCCTTAGTCAAACCCCCACTTCGGTGATTTCCACCTCCACGAATAGCCAAGTTGTTTTGTAAAATGTATTGTGTGTGCAGACCTAGTGTGTGTGCAAGGTCCTAAAATGCAAGAAAGCAAACTAGAGCAACCTAGAAAGTAAACCCTAATTGCTTGTAAATGATAATGTAAATGCTCTAAATCAAGATGCAATGTGATCTAAAGCATGAATAAATGATGTATTGAAGCTTATGTAAAGACATGAAAACAACATGAAATCATACCCAACCCTCAAGGGAGGAGTACAAGCCAATCTTCAGTCGGTAATCTCCTATTGTTCTTCAATGTCTTCCAAGCCCTAAGTGGATGAATGAATTTGATAGATGCTTGATAGAAGGATGTTTTAAGATGTTGAAGTCTTCAAAGATCTGCTCTTTTGCTGCATATGAAGTTCCTGAAAACAAAAATCGGATCCCTTCAAATGAAGAAAGAGAGCTCTTATGTAGGAAACCCTAGATCGTAAATTCGTATTTTGGCCGACCTAGAGATTGAATATCCCACCAATTTCTTGGGGTTAAGCTTTATTTTATGATTGGATCGTGCTCCCAAAATTTTGGGAAAAATGTCCAGGACCATGTGCACTCCGGGCGCCACGGTCCCGACAACTTTTCACCAAATTTTCAGGGCCGTCGGATATGATGATTTTAGAGAGAATCCTGAAGTTACAGGTGATTTCGAGATGTTTTGACCCCGAAACCAAGCCCCCAAATTTGAAATAGGACTTAATTAGGGTTTTTTGATTGAGTGATGTATTGGAGGAATAAAATGCGAAGGACGCGCTTTAGTGAAAGGGCCCAACTTCATGATGTAGAGAATGATGAGATAGGACCTTAGACCTAATTAATTTGATTAATTAAGTGCTTAAGGAGAAATGCAATGTAGAATGTAAAATGCACTAAGGCGGGTGCTAAACTAGGTGTTAAATTGTACCACTTTTAGCAAGTGCGTACAATTTATGACGTTACAAGGGGTACACTTAAAGATTGTTTATGCTCAAGATTAAAATGACCAGATTTACACTTACCGCAGACTGTTTAGGCAAGTATGACAGATTTAAAAAGGATGCAAAAAGATAGACTTCTGGATTGACATAATCAGAGGGTCGTACGACAAAATATGACAACCTAGATGACAGTTTAATGAGTCCCAAAAGACAAAGATAGTTTCTCGTATGTGTTGCTGCTCAAACTCGCATGACAGTTTAATGCTTACCAGATGACAACTTGTCACAAACCAGAATGACTCATATTACATATTTTATAAGCTTAGACGACAATCTTCAGAGACCAGAATGACAATTTAAATAAGCCAGAATGACAAACTAGAAGACTAGGACGACAATTTAGATAACTCGTACGATGAATTAGGAAGCTCGTACGACAATTATAATCAGAGACACTTTTTGTTTGACAAGGAGATTGAATTTTTTGACCACTGAATTTTGATTTTTTTGTTGGTGTTTTTGAGTTTTTTCTAGTTTTTAAGAGTTTTAGTTTTACCATAGGTCAAAAAACACAACAAACATGTAAGATCCAAAGTGACATCAAACACAACATGCTAATTCTAAGGAAATTGACTGAGAGAGAAAACCTTTGCTTTTAGACTCAGGTACACACCCAATAGCTAATCAGATTATGGCCGCTGAGTCTCACACAATGGATTCTCAATGCCATATTAGCCAACTCCAAACACTAATGGGGGCACGAAATGGCAAGTATCTTGGGAGAGTTACTATCTCTCTTGCACAAAGGCTATCCCCCCTTCGGAGGTGAATCGGGTAGTTTCTATTTTAAAGTTCGTACTAAAGATTTTCATTCAAAATTACCCCTTGAAGTCATGCAAGCGTGATTGAGGCCTATAGCCCGACAAGGTACCGAAACAAGTTGTATTCATGCAAGAGTGATTGAAACCACGAGGCCCTACAAAATGCCCGATATGAGAGATCTCAAATAATCCCGTCCTCCAATACTTTAATCTCGAAAGGCCTATTTCTTATAGTAAGTTGGAATGTTTGGGTTTAGCTTTACTCAATTGGGTCATTCTCATAGGGTGATTACTTTTTCCCACTATGATAAGCCCGCTAAAAGGTATACAAATCTCAAACTTTTAGAAAAAGCTTCAAGGTTCTGGATTCTGATTGTCTGTGTAGACAAGAGCACACTTTCCTACCTCTTAGATTTTTGTTCAAACACAAAAGACAAATTTGTTCACTAACCAAATATCAATTTAAGTGCCTAAAAATGAATTAAAGAATACATGATATTTGGTTGATTCTCCTTAGGCAACCTGAAAAACCAGCGCATCAATAGTCATGTTGTTTTTTATTATTTGACATGTGTGAGTTTGATTTGATAAATTCTTCGACAGATGTTCTGCAGAAAATGAGTTAGGCTATGAAAATATGAAGCAAACAAAAGATAATTCAGGGTTAGCGTCAGTGAAATTCAAAGTCAAGTCAAGAAAACCCTAAAAAGATATTGTTTATAGAACGAGCAACTCAAAAAATTCATACGATAATTTTCACAGAGCAGAATGAGTATTCTCACCGAGCCGAATGAGTAAACCCCAAAAGAAGATGACAAAGCAAAAACTCGTACGATGGTTCCCACAGAGCCGAATGATAAATATTAAAACTCGTCCTATAATTCACAAAAAATCGTATGACCTGAAAAATAAAATAAGGATTTTACAAGACCGAAAATTGAATTCTCATGCCCCACGGTGGGCACCAAAAATGTGTGTGTGAAAAGTGGATTTGTATCTGTATATGTATCTATATATACAACACTTTAATTAAGTCATTAGATGCATGGTTAGTAAATCAATAATCAACAATGAACAATAAACCATTACAAAGCGACCTATTGCCTTCTAGTAGATGTGAGTTTAGTTTTGCTCTCAGATTTCTATATCAACACCAGTGACTAGACGACACCTAAACAAAGGATTTAATGTATATGATTATGAAATTGAGCTAAATGGATGCAAGATTAAGCTAGATATGCATGATTAAGCTAACATGATTTTAAGCAATATGAATGAACATTAAATATGCAATAATTAATATGTAATATCTCAATGCACAAATCTCAATAAGCCTAGAGAAAAAACAAAATAATAACAATAATCTCCAGGGGTTTTTTTATGAGAGATGAGGGCCTGAATTTGTAGAAAATCCAAAGAGAGACCAACAGTCAAGATAGATCAACAATGAGTGGCAGAGATTTGCCAAGAGGAAGCACAATCTAGATGAATTGATGTGATTGACTTCTTTTCTCAGCTTTAAAGGTAATTGAATTAATTTTAAGATAAAATAAGAAAAAATGATTTATTTCATATTTTATTATTTTGATATTTAATTGATTTAATTGCTTTTATGAGATTTTTCAATTTAATGCCATTTTAATTTCTTTTCTCAATTTTAATTCTTTTTCAAATTAATTATTTTTTCCAAATTTTTTCCATTTTAATGATTTAATGGCAAATTGATTTATTAATTAAATATACTAGGATATTTAATTAAATAAATAGGATAATTGATTAAAATGATTTGCTTGGAATGATTAAATAATTAAATCAATTATTTAATTAATATTGAGTGATTTATTTGCCATGTGACATTGATGATTGAGAATTAATTAATTAGGTGCTCATGATTGATTTAATTTGCCTTTGGTTAGGACCTTGGTGATGTAGCCGAGATTAGGGGCCTATGGTTTAGGTGACCATTTTTAGGGTATTACAATTACCCTTACACCCAAGGTGCTCCTACATCAAAGGGCTAAGATTGGATTGAGTATCTCTTGTGGGTTGCATATGTGAGTAGAGGAAGCATGGATTGGGATGTGTAGCAAATTAGTTCTCATTTGTTTTTTCACATGGAAGAATGCAACAAGTATGTTTGATAGTTCAAGAATCTTGTTTTTTGAGAACATACATTGACCATGAGGTTAATTTTGGAGATTAAGTTTTTCCATTGAAAAGGTTTTCCTATTTCACATATGTAGTGTTCTCGATGGTATGCTTGTTATTATTTTACATTGTGAATTTTGAATACTTATTTATTACATTTTTTGCTCATGAGCGTTATGTGGAAATGATATATTAATACTATAAATTTCCTTTCATTTGGTATTAAATTTTAGTTAAGTTGTAAGGCACATTTTCTTGATTAGTAACTCTTCATTTGAGTGAAACATTGTGCATAATTAAATAAATGGTTTTGCAAGAAAAGAATGAAGGCATTTTCAAGGTTTCAAATCTAGGTTTTGAGATGATTTAAAAAGTGAGTTTTTTGGGAGTTATTTTGTGTGGGTTTTGAAGGTAAAGTTTTATAACTAGCATTTTGGACATTAATAGACCTCTTTATTTAGTTTATAAGACCTAAAGCATATGGATCCATATAATATCTGATAATTTTTAGATAATTTGTTTTTGCCATTTTTTGGGGTATGGATAAAATTTTGTAGGTTCCATTCTATATATTCATATGGATTTGTACATGTTTCTACATGATAATACGACATATAGTCACTTGTAGAATTGGGTACTACCAATATGATATTCCAAACAAATTCTAGCCTTAGTGTAGGCTCTATGTCACTTGATGTGGTGTGCAAAAATTAAAAAACATTGGTTGGTCCATGATACATGTGTGATGCTATAATTTTTTAAATGATAACACAAAGTTAAGTTTCTAGGGGTTTAATTGCAAGGGCTAGGCTCCATCCACTTGTCTCTATTGTTCAACATAGTTGCACCCACTATTGCTTCGCTAAGTCTTCACCACCTTCAGGCACCAACATCATTGTGCCACATCACCAATAGTGGTGCTACACCTATGACCACATATGTGCTACTCACGAGCCATCATTGTTAATGGCACAATCTATGCTCAACCTATTGCCATTGAAATAGTAGCAGAACTTATTTTTTAAGGCTTAATAGAGTATATTTTCTAGGAAGGCATAAAGTTCACCTGGAGTATCATACTTTTTATATTTTATAGTTGAAAAAAAGTTGTTTGAGTATTGTAGAATGACATCAATGGGTTTTATAGATTTTGTTGTTTGTAACAAAAAATAGTTGGAATTTAAATTTTGTCATTGGTTTGAAAAATCATATCTTGTGCTCATGATGTTTGAAATATGAGTTGTTATAGGTGATAATGCATTTTGTGAGCTTCATAGTGGACCAACTGTTTGGTCACTTGGTGTAATTTATATTGCTTTTGGTTGTCTTTTAATTATGGGAACTTGGATTATATAAGAGTTTGGATCTTGTTCAAGTGGAAGTTTGATGTAGGTGAATTGAGGGTGGTCATCATGGCATCATGGAGGTTCTTGTATGCATGGACCTTTAAAACAACATAGTTGTTAATGTGAGTACATGATATTGGTCGTGGGGTTGGATTGTTTGGTGGCTTGGAGCTCTTTGACAACATCTTGATCCTATTGGATGGTGGTGCTTGCTTGTTTCAAACTCATATTGATTGGATCTATGGTTATTCTTATCTATGATATTGTATTGTTTTTTTATTGGTAATATAGTAATTTTATTAATATTTAAAATTTAAGTTTACACAGTTTTGAAAATTTTGAAAAAAATTATCAAAAGACTTCAAACCCTAACTACCCTTCCTACATAGACCACCATATTGATTTTTGGCACATTACCTCATGCCATATTCACCGAAACCTCCATATAAATTTACATCATATGTACCTTGATATCATTACTGCATTCAGCCTTCCATACAAAATTTACATGTATCAACAAAATTTAGAAGCCCATGATAAAACAATCTTACAAAAAACTATAGAAACCATAGAAAAAAACTTCTTATTCATAAAACCTATTTTTTGCTTGCCCTGAGGGGTCCATGGACCCAGGAGTCTTTGAAATTGAACTCTTCTCGAGCTCTCCCTTTCCGCTCCTTCACCACACCAACATCATCACACTCTAGCTTTGCATGAACTTTCTCTTTCTTCTCTGTCACACCAACATCCTTATGAACCAGGCCTTGCTTGCCGAAGTAGTATTTCAAATCCTCCAAGATAATGTGAGCCTCCACTTTCCTTTCATCCACATTCCTCGACACACTCCACCAAATGAAAGATTTGAGTAGTAAGATTTGGTCTCTAATTTTCAACTAGTAACACTCTGGTACTAAAAGACCTTCACCAAGATTCACCTACTCTAGAATCGGTCACAAACCATATGTCTAGTCCTCGTCCACACACTCCTTGAGGACCCATTAGACATCCTCCTTACTTCTTAGTTGCAAGCTCCATGCCGCAAGCATTGAAACAATATCAATAGTAATTCAATTTCAATGCTCCATCCTCATGAATTATTCCCCAAATTGTATGTCCAAACCTATACAAACAATAGATCATCAAACTTGAAAACACTCTACAATCTCTTTTTTGAGATACGACCCAAGAATGCCAATTTTTTCTTAGGAGTAACTATGGTGAATTTCACCTCCATCTTGCAACTCTTCGCCACCAACCCACTGCACGTCACACTACACCAATTCTAAATGGTTGTGCAGTAAATATGGCCTTGATTCTTTTTAAAATTTACTCCTGTCTCATTGCATTAAGCACACACACCTTTCCATAATGGTGTTTGCTATTGGTAGCGTATGACCCGTCATTATTCATTGATTTGGATCTAACATAGATCTTCCCAATAAAAATCTACTTGCTCCTCAATTAATGACACCGCCTACTTCAATAACCTATTTTCCACCAAGTTTATGTTTCTCAACACATGGGAGATTTTGAATTCCTTAAAAGATAATAATTTTTTTTCTCATAATATTGACAAATTAATTTAATTTCCAAGCAGGAATTTCACCCTTGATAATGGCACTGATAAAAATTTGAGAATCTCCTTCTAAATGCAATTTTGATACTGATAATTTCTTGGCCATGCCGACTACTAGTGGAGACGCTTGAATTTTGGGTTCATTATTTGTGCCCTCCTTCATCCTTTTAGCTCCAAAAGCCAAAGTGTTTTCATTACAATATCTTGCCACAAACTCTACACTTGAGGGTCCCATATTGCCTCTTGAGGCCCCATGAAAGTTCACTTTCACCCATCCAACATCTAGTTTCATCCATTCAACACACACCTTCTCCTTGGGATCTAGATCAACTTGGATAAACCCATTAACAAGCTATGATGTTATATTGTTATGATTTAACTATTCTGATGTGTTAATATTTGTAGGTATTCTAAATTATTATTCGATTCATATTTTTATACATATCCTTATCATGGATAGTTTTACAAGTTTGACTATGCTGACAAGAGACACTGCATAGATGATTAGATGTTTTAATTGATCGCAACTGGAGTCAGATATTCCATCCGTAGTTCTCAATTTGTTCATACTGGAAGACAGATTGAGCGATGGTGAGGTTCGGTGAGATAGAACAATGTATTAGGTAGAGTGTAATATGTTTTGGTTGGTGCTTCATTTTGGTTGGATATTTTGTGTTGCAGATTTCGGAGAAGCATTGTGGATGTGTAATCTACCTTATTCTAGGTTTGTGATCTCCGATGATGATTCTTGAGTAATTTGGAAGGTCCGGTATACAAGTTTTTGGTTAGAACAATATTCATCAATAGTTTTGTGTGGATAATCTTTGTGTGGATCGTGCAAAGTAATTTTGGTAATTGTTTTTTTGTTTGAGGATGGTCAACCGACATATGAGAAGCATGTGGATATTTGTTTTGGTTTGCATGATTGTTTTGATTTGGATTGAGCTGACTTGGGTAACACATTTCATTTGTGTGTTATACATTTTTGGGCCAACATAAAGAAGGCATAATTTGATGTTGCAGATATAAAAGAGCAGTTGATATGATCATTTTTGATATCGATGGTTATGTGAAAAGTTGTTGTAAGCGATTGAGCGCAGTTTCACGTGCACAAATGAAATATTTGTGCTCCAGTATAACGCAAAACAATAGAACAAAGTAGTGTAGTAGAGCTGAGTAAGATTGTGTTTTTTATGCTTAATCGAAACTATTTTCAGGCATTTGCAGATGCTATTCATTATTTCATTCCTTCTTGTAATCATCTTAAACAATTGTAAGGCAGTGAGCTTCTGGGGTTGTAGCCCTTATTGTAATTTGAGTAGTGAGCTCTAGGCAGTGTGCTTGAATGCATGTGCATTCCCCTTATGTAATATTTCTATACTTCTAACAAATTATATTAATATTGTGGGTCTCAATCCCATCGTGGTTTTTCCCTTAACTAGGTTTCCACGCAAAAATCCCGGTATTATGATGTTTTGGATATATGCTTTATGTGTTTGCATCTTTCTTTTGTTTAGTTGCATTAGGTGGTTGCACAATCAAATTAAGAATATTAAAAATTGTAGAACACTGATTCACCCCCCTCTCAGTGTTCCTTGATTCCAATAGCCTATTTAACCAAAATCTATGGTTTTTAAATTTGGTATTAAAGACTAGTTGTGAAGTTGTAAGAGATATTTTTTTTATTGGTAACTCTTGGTGTAAGTGAAAATTTGTACATAGTTAAATCTATGGTCTTGCAAGAAAATAATTAAGGCATTTTCAAGGTTTTAGATTTGGGATTTTGAGATGATTTGAAAATTGGTTTTTTTTTTAGGGTTGTTTTGTGAGGTTTTGGAGATAGTTTTTTACAAAATTGGGCACTACCAATAGAGTAGGCTCTATGTCACTTAGTAATTTTTGTAAAAATTTTAAAAACAATGGTTGGTCCATGGTACATGTGTAATGTTAGCAATTTTTAAAATGGTAGCACAAAGTTTAGTGTTTAGGGATTAGTCACAAGGGCTAGGCTGCATCCACTTGACTTTATCATTTTGCATGAAGGAGTTATCCAATGCTACTCTGCTAAACCATCACCACCAATGGAACTACCAACTACAACCACACACGTGTTGCTCATGTGCATCACTATCCATGGTACCACCCACCCTCAACCTACTAGCCACCAAAATAGTGATATAAATTATGTATTTTTTGGGAAGGTATAACTTTCACCCAAACTATCATACTTTTTCATTTTTATAATTAAATATAAAATCTTTTAGAAAAATGGATGGTTGTATTAATGCTTTTTAGTTTTTAATGGTTGAAATTTAGTTTTTCTCACATTGATTTGACAAATCATATCTTGTGCCCATGATGTTTTATTTTTCATTTCTTTAAAGGTGACAAAAGAATTTCTACACACTTTGTAGTGGATCAAGTGTTTGGTCACTTGGTGGAATTTATAGAGATTTTGGTTGTTTTCTAATTATGAGGTAATGTATGATATAAATGTGAGATTTTAGATCTCGTTTAAGTGGAAGTTTGATGTAGGTGAATTTAGGGGTGATCATAGTGTCATGTAGGTTTTTGTATGCACGGGGCTTTAAAATGACATACTTGTCTATGCGAGTACATGATATTGGTTGTGGTTTGTAGCTCCTAGACAACCTCTTGGTCCTATTGGATGATGATGCTTACATTTTTTAGATTCATGTTGATAAGATCTACGGTTATGCTAATCTATGGCATTTTTTTGTTATGATTTAATTGTTTTGATGTCTTTAGATTGTAGATATTATAGACAACTAGTAGATTGATATTTGCATGTATATCTTAACATGGATAGTTTTGCAGTTTTTGCACGTTTAACTAGAATCTATGGTTTTGTAGATTTGTAGAGAGACTACTTTTAAGATTTTGAATCTTGTTGAAGGTGTTTTTGGATGCAAGATAGTTATAGGTATTTATGCATGCTTTGTGCATGGTTGAAGGAGATTTTTTGTAGGTTTCTTAGTTTGGAGGTGTTGATGCATGATTTGCTATTGAAAATTTGTGCAGTGGTTGTTTGAGGGTTTCTTGAACATTGGTTCTCTATTTTGAATTTGTACAAAATTGAATCTAGGGTTGATCTAGTGTTTGAGTAATGAAGAATCTACATGATTATTTCTTGTTGTCACTTCACCCAGTCAAGCTCATTTAGCTGAGGCACCCCTTGTGGACTCATATCCGTTGGTTACAAAATTTCCTGATGAACATCTTTGTAGCATCACTGAGCAGCCTATCTAAAAGATTTATTTTGATGGATCTTTTACCTCACATGGATCAGGGGTAGGAATCCAATTTTTCACCCCTCAAGGAGATTACTATTGGCAACACCAATGAAGGAAAACTGAGAGGGGGGGGGGGGTGAATCAGTTTTCACCGGATTGAACAATTTAAGCACAATCTCATATCTGATCAATTGCAACAAGAATAAAGATAAAGACAACAACAACACAAACAACACCAATATTTTTGACGTGGAAAACCTGGTTAAGCGAAAAACCATGGTGGGAACTTACCCACAATAAGATGATAGTCTTTAGTAGTATGTGTAAATAGTCCAATGGGGAATACACATGCATTTAGGCACATTTCCTAGAGCTCACTGCTCAAAATATAATAACCCATAAGGCTCCAACCCTCAGGGAAGGTTCACTAGCTTACAATAATATTCAAAATACAATCTGGATTACATGAACTACAAAGATAGCATTTGCTAATGCCTGATGACAATTCCAGTTAAGTCCATTTGTCTACCCTGGAACAATCTCTGCTCAATACACCATACCGAAGGATAAATTCTCTTATGCGCACATACACCACTCTTTGATAATGCAGACACACCATCGACACCCAAATTACATGAATATAACACTTATTTATATAATTCGTCAACCTTGACTACAAGGTTGGCCAAACCCTTAATCCTCAATTACAAAATTACATCACACGATACATAAATCAACCATTGGATCAATACAATGCCATAGATGACATAGCATGGACCTAAACCAAATCCTCTAACATGTATCACCACCAAAAATCTCGCCAAGATCAACCACAACATGCTATACCACCAAAAATACCACATAACATGAAGAATATCACCGGACCCAAAAGATCTTCAAGAACATGCAAAATGATCAATGCGGACCACCAAAACAAATAGGACACAATTAGGAAACACCAACAAGCACATTAGAACCATCCACAATAGCTGCACAAACACCATGTTGGTTCCCAAAACCACAGATTGGAAAACCAAAAGACTTGCCAAATCCTCAAGTTGTCCAATCAACCTTGGCCAATGAATAGGGATGGTCAAAGAGCAAATCCCTCTACACTTAAGGCTCCACTGACCCTAGGTGGGTGTGCCTCTTCCTCTCAAGCACAAAAGAGGTTATTTATAGTGGATTCAAACCTTTTAGCAAGTTTACACAACTGGCAAATTATTATTCTGCAACTATGCTTTATTATGCACTTTAACCGAATGCTTTGAAAAGAAATAACTGTGAAATGTATATTGAAAATGAGATTGCTTTTAGGACTTAAATGAAATCTACATAGATCAGTTCATATAGGATTTGGGAAGAATGTTTCTCTATCAAGGACCTTGAATGCATACAGATCAAAACCTTAAAAGATCAATAACAGACCAGTGCCTCTATCCAAGGATATATATGACACTTTATGGACAAAATATCTTATCAACTCAAGAGACAATTTTCATCAACTATGAAGATTCAGTATGCGTTACACAAACAATAAGAACTCAATCTTTCACTTAATGCAACGACATGTGATTCACATCATAGCAAATCTATAAACATATTTATCATGAGAACAAAGATAATCATCAACACAAAAGTGTACACAATATTTGGAAAAAGAAACAACGAACCTTGTATATTAATCTTCAGGAAATAATTGCATACATAAGCTGCACTTGTAGATACTCCATTACAGATTGATTGCACAAAATGATACTTCTTCCTATAGACTTCCCTAATAAAAATGACATTTAGTCCTTACAGCAGTATGTTGTTCTCCTGATTCTTCCATGATTGTGTTCTTCTTGTTTTGGATGACTTCCCTTTTATACACATAAGGGATAGTTACATACAGTTGCTTTCCAAAGGACACACCCTTTGGTTTAAGCAATAATTAAAAATGAAACCCTAAAATACATACTAAATAATGCTTAATAATGTGCTTTTGTATTCTCCGCCTTGATAAAGTTCCTCGACAGATATTCATCATCTTCCTAATATATCCTGCACACAAAATAGACCAATCAAATCCCTTGATTTGAACATTAAATATATCTCACCATCAATTAGGTTTTAATTTGAATAATCAATAATCTTCATTTTCTTATATAAATACTTGTTTAAAATAATTCATTTAAATTAAAGTATTTCAATCCTTTAAGAAAATAATTTGCAAATATAACATCCATTGATATAAGATAATAATTTACCCTAATAATAGTTTTTATTTTATATAATGTAAAAGATTTTTATATCAAATATAAAAGAAAATACTTCCCTTAAAAATGATATATGTGAACAAATATTCCAACCATGTGATGAGAATATATTTTCACATTTGTAGGGCAACTCCAATTCTCTCAGGAATACTTTATCATATATACTTGCAAAAAACCAATCCAACCATTATTATATGATGTAGATATATCATTCCTTTTGGAAAAATTATCTTACCCTAGAGTAAACATTTTCAATATATTGACTTAGGGTAAATATCATATGAAAAGATGGCCTCATAACACCCAAAATACAAAATACTATCCGTCATTATCATTTGTATAAAAGAAACACAAATGCATTTTCTCTTTTACGAAATATTCTTTATAATATTCATATTTTGATTTTGAAAAATAAATAATATTTACCCTAATATAAATTGATTCAATGAACTTTAAAGGGTAAAAAACATATAATGAAAATATTCTAATGATTTTCAAGAATTAAAATGACAAAGTATATTCACTTGTATTTTTTTTTTTAGCATCTTGTTTCTTCCTTTTATCCATTGGTGAGTCAGTGATCAAACCAATAGTGCTAGGAAAACACAGAGCTCCGAGCATAGATGAGCATTGGCTTCCTACAAGATATCGATTGTGCACAATTCCACAACCATCAGCTGAAACTACAAATGCAATCATATTTGCAAGCTTTGCCATTTCCAGGCATGTCTGAAGATCACCATGCGGTATTTCCAAAAAAGAAAATTGATCCTTATTTACCATTAGAAGAACAAAGAACATCTATTATAGTTTCTGATATATCAATCTCTGTTTCATGGGATGTTGAGTATTATAAACAAACACCCATTCCGTTGCCCATAATTGACTTATAGTATTGCTGTCAAATTCATTAATATTATCTCATGAATTTGAGTATTGTAGGATAGAGTTGGATCTCTATTTTTATCGGGTAAAACATGCCTCTTTTAGTCTCCTTCGTTGAATTAGAATATGCAGGCTGTCACTTGCAAATCTAAGCTTTTAAATATCTCACCGACACTTTAAAACAATAAAAATATTATAAAAATGCCCCCAAGGTGAGATATATGATCTGGGCAATCATTTTAAGAGTAAAAACATCATTAATCATTCATTTTCAGCTTCAAAAAATGGCCTGAACTGTAAAAACGTGAATTCAGTTTTAGCCACCGTGCATTCCAAAATGGATTGATTAATCACTTGAGTGATTTGTTATATCTTTATTGGAGATCGGGGAGACTTATTTTTTATTACAATGATCTCCCAGTGAGTTTCATCCTTTGCTAGCCCGCCATGTATAAAGTGTTTTGAACTTTATAAGTCCCATACAAATATATATTTTATTCAAATCATTTATTTAAAATGATTTAAACGTATATTCCATAAAAGTATTATTTATCAAATTCAAAATTGAATCTCGATCCTGTATATTTTATCTTTCAAAATGAACTTATATTTCCTCTTGCAAAATAATAATATTCTGGCTGAATAATGACCTGCAAACATCATACTCAATAAACTTTTCATTAGCCAAGAAGATATTAAATGAATTCCTCGATACCTGGGATTTTGCATAGAGCATCCTTGTATCATAAATATTTGAAAGAATAGACTATATTATTATAAGATTAATTCAAGTTATAAATATTAACATATGAAAATGACTACTTTAATTAATATTACATTTCACATCAGAATTTAAAATAAATTGCAAACAAGGTCGCTGTGGGAAAAATAGCAAATCAAATCATGGAGGATTAGAAACTGTCATAATGATATGTTGTGACATGAAGAATTCAGAGGGATATTCAATTCAATATGAAAGCTCAATGGGAAAGATTTAATAATACTCAAAGATGACTTACTTTGATAAAAATTTATCTCACCATTGAAAAATATAAGAAAATGCAAATGGAGTGGCTTTAGGAAAAATGATATACGATATCATAGGAACCTGCAACTTGGTATGAGGGTTATTTAATATACATAAAATGCAGAAGAATGATTAGATTGGCATAATAATGCTTAAATGGAGAGAAATTATGATTCGAAAAGGCATACCTGAAATGATTCCATATTTGTAACTACATACATACTTGAAAATCAACCACCTGACATATGCATCGGAATAGGCTTTCAAGAGCTTGAAATGAAAAAGTATACCTAAACATAGGTGTCTCAATTGATTTCTCCAGTGAACTTGCTGTCCTGCATGAGATTTGAAACTCTAAATTTTGAAAAAATTTAAGGTTCCATCACACCACTTAATCAAATCTTCATCAATCAACACGCTAACACTCTAGAACACTTAACAACAACAATTATGACTAGAAAGATAACTTGAAGAGCACCAAATCATGAACCATCTGAAATGAATATACACATGAATATTCAAAACACTCTCCCAAATCCTCAACCAAAGATATGATCATACCGAAGCACAATGGATCAAATACCAAACTCTGCCAACCACAGAACAAAATAATAGTCTTCATACTGGAATCCACAACTCGACCAAATCACCACATAGTATTATGGAATCAATAAAGAATGAAGTATCTCTAGTTGATTCAACATCCCAAACAGATAAACCAACCAGATCAACTCAATGCAATCACTAGATCACCAAACAACTCTCTGCAATACCAAACACAAGAATATGTTGACATCAATGACAACAACATATTCTTGAGCAGCAACAATATCCAATAATTACATCCCTAAGGCATTCACATTGGCCTTCCCATGTTTCAATAATATTGTTGAATATGAGTTTCTTCTTACTGAGCTCAAAACTACTATAAAATGGAACATCACCCAACTCCAAGTCTTTGATGATTCCCAACTCATAATGAAACAAGTCAATGATGAATTCTAGTCAAAGGATGACAAGCTACTTCCATATAAAAGAATTTTTAGTGATTTCAAGAAATACTTCCAATCTATTCAATTTGAGCAAGTCCCAAGGTTATAAAATAAAGTGACATATGCCATGACCACAATTGGGTCCCTTTGGATGCCCTTTAATGGGCAGGATCAGGTTAATTCGGTAGACGCTGGGGAGAGAGGGGTTGAGTGGACACCCCCGAAAGATGGAAGGACAAAGATCAATTTCGACAGTGCGTCCAAGGGTAATTCAGGACTATCGAATGCTGGATGTGTTGCGAAGAACTCTCTAGGGGTCATAATTGGTGAAGGATGGTAAAAGTTGCCAAATGGTCCAAATAATGAAGCTGAGGCCAAAGTGACCATTCTTGTTGTACTTCTAGCTCATAGAATAGGAGTGACTAAGCTTCATCTAGAGGGGGATTCCCTTGTGATTGTCAATGCAATTATCTGTGGTAGCTCGCTTAGCTGGAAAATAAGTCATGATATTGATATGATCTCATATTGCTTGAAATCCTTTGATGATTTCAAGATATCCCACACTCCTTGAGGTGGCAATCAAGAGGCAAATAGACATGCAAATGAGGCTTTGAATTTGGAGGTTGGGGTGATGAGAATATCAGTACCCAAGTAGAGGCAATATCTTGGGGCTAAATTTTGATAGAGACTATCTTTTTCAATTGAGATGACAAGAATTTAATGTTGAGTTTTGAATGCATCTTGGTGGTGGTACGGGTTGATAGACCATGGTGATTGACATTCCTCCACGTAGGCGGGTTGTTTTATTAGGTAGGGTGACAGTGCTGGAGAGTTGGCCAGATGTGATGTACACACGAAAAGGGTACTCACATTAATGGTGTGCAGTTAGGGAATGTCTCAAGGATATCAAAGGATGATATTCATTTATGAAGGGAGTTATCGTGGTAAGGAAGCAAAACTGATCTTGGTTAATGAGTGTAGAGAAGTGAGTCTTCAGAAAGTTAGTTGCATGAGTGTCAGTGGTGCAGGATTAGTGTTTTGATTCAGTGATGGAGCCAAACTTTTCTCTTAAGGTGACGCGTCCTATGGTGGCCTTTTGGGATGCCATCTCTGATGAGCGTCTTTTAAACACCTTCAGGTTTGAAGACCAGGATTTTCTCAATAGAGTGAAGATTGTTCTTGGGGATGAATATATGCGGGGTGAATTCAAATACCGCACTAATATGGATATAGCTTCCATGTTTACTGCATGGGCCTTTGAGCTGCTAGGAGTGGATCAAGTGCACTGGTTGATCTCGAATAGTGTGAAGGAAGAATGGAGAGGCGACTTGACGGGCTTCATCAAGATGGCGAGAAATGAGGAAGGCTTTGTTTTCCTGAATGGTGTTTGGCTGCATTCGTGTGATTTCCAACACCCCTTACGTTCATTTCTATTATGGAGTGTGAATTGTAGTAAAGAATTTCATAGGGCTTTGGCCCAAATCGGTATGCAAGGGGTGCAGGACTACATAAGGTTGTAGGAGAATGCTGAATTAGGGACTAGAGCTATAAAAATGGAGCCCCTCTCTTGGAAGGTGACTTGGTGGAGACTCAAGCTCGGGTTCCTTTCCAAAGAAGAAATGCGAAAGGCCTCGAGGATCCAAGAACATCATGAGTGGTAGGTCGCTGTGGATTGGCCTCCCCCCGGAAGCTCATGATGACCATGTCGATGAGGAGGTCCGTCGTGTGCATGCCCTGGAAGGGTGCGAGAAAGGCAAGGAGATTATGGTGGTTAATGCACCACAATAGTTTCTGTTTGATGGTGTTTATTACAAACATTTTGATAGTTTTTTGTATGAACTTATCAGACTATATATGTCTTTCTTTTTTGTAGCAAGTTTTTTGGTGGTCTTCGTCTTGCTGTATAACATTTGTAATTAACTATTTTTTGGAATATCAATATAAAGTACCATTTACCAATCGATTTTTTTTTTGGGTCCCTTTGGATGTCCCCTAGGATTTTTTTGAAAATGAATTTCTAGTTGAGTAGCTTCATACACCCACTTATGAGGGTCCAAACACTGAGATGGTGTGTGAAATTGTCAGTCCCCAGTCACCATGGTACCAAGACATTTACACCTATCTTAAGAATGGTATCATTCCCCCCATGTCACATGAAATCAACACCAAAACTTCATTTGTTGATCCTCTTGTTTCACCATCCTTGGAGATACGCTATATCATCAAAATTATCATGATGTCCTCTCTCAATGTTTAGATGCTATGAAAGAACACCTGGCATTGCAAGAAGTACACACCTGAACTTATGGTGCTCATACATGTTGGAATATGATGAACCAATATGATGATATGATGATAACGTATGTTGTCATTGATGTCAATAAGTACAAGTGAACCGTCATGAAGATTGGAAGACGTTGGTGAATCAGTATGAAGAGATGTAGTGAACCAGTGTCTAGGTTTCACTAAGTGTGACTACCGGTTGGTAGTTTCAGCTCTAGGGTTTCCGGTTTGGCAATCCAGCTCGTACGATGCAACCGGTAACATTCTATGATGAGTTAGCTAAGAGATGAAGACGAGATTGAGATGCCACGTCAGCTTTGTGCACGTGAAGATTTCCTTGAGGATCTTGCATGTGAAGATCGACTGCATTAAATGTCTACCTGGGGAATGAACACTCTTCTTAGTGGTATGCGAAGAAAGTGTGATGGGTTACTGATTTCTATGTGCAGTGAAGAATGGATGATGCAGAATGACTTGTGATCTGTTTGAGATTGCTTCACTCTATGGAAAGTGTTTGGATGGTCAGGATTTGACCGCCTGTAATTGTAAACCTAAATGCTTAGGGTTTAGAGTTTATGCTACCAACCTAATTGTTGTCTATAAGGTCAATGATGTTTGTTATTGTAAGTTGTTGGTAAAAGTTATGTGTGTATCCGAGTGATGAGATACTTGCCAGACCAATGAGAGAAAACTACAGAGTGTGATTGCAAAGTAGAGGAACTGAAAAGGATCTACCATAGCATATAGTGTTGTTATCAGATCAAAATTTTACCTGTTGTCTTCTAACCATTTCAACAGAAGGAAAATCCCTTTACTGGGTAGCTTTAACAGGCTTACTGTAAATCCACTAACCAAGTGACTCAAGTTCATTGAGTTCTTTAAATCCTCTAGCAAGGTAACCTTTAACAGGGTATATAGCCATCCCTTAACTGGGTGATCTTTAATAGGATCGGTTCCTAGCAGAACCTTATTGTAAAGTCTTTAACCGGACTAGGCTCCTAACAGAGTGAGCTTCAAAAGAGTTCAAAACAAGCTTGTGGGTATTCATTTCCACCGTGGTTTTTCCCATTTGGGTTTCCAAGTGAAAAATCTGTGTGTCACGAGTTGTGCATTTTTCATGTGATGATTAAGTATTCTTTGTTTAAGTGATTATGCATGCAGAGCTAATGGTTATGGTATTGTTGATACACCACATGTACATGTTTATGAGTGAAGTAGTTATCAAGTATTGAATGTATTTGAAGGGTTCATTTTTACTGATTTATGTTGTCTGAAGTCTTACTTTGTTTAATCAGTATTGCCATGGTTAAGTTCAGTAACGAAGACAACCAGTTAGCATTGTTTTAACTTCATAAGTTGTGGAGAATTTTTTGTATGTATTGATTCACCCCCCCCCCTCTTAGTACCAGTTAGGGTATATGTTGTTCATCATTATTCATCAATTGGTATCAGAGCAACTCCAGGTCCTTGGTGATATAAGCTTAACCGATTGAGGTAAAATATCCCGCCTTAATGATGAAGAGGAAAGGTCCTAAGTTCAATAGAGATAACTTCAAAATATGGAAGGACATAATGAAGATCTATATCAAGAGTTTGGGTGCTCAACACTGGAGCTATGTTGAGAATGTCTATGTAGTCCCCGCTGACACTCTAACCAATGATCAAAAAAGAGAGATTCAAGAAAATGGGCAAGTCATGGAAGCCCTAATTAGCAGTTTGTCCAATATTGAGTTTATTAATGTACAAGATAAGGACACTCCTAAAGATGTACGAGACAAATTGGAAACTATTTATGGTGGTGATGAGCATGTAAAGAAAGCTAAGGAAGAGAGCCTTAGAGGAAAATTTGAAGACATGACAATGGTTGAAGGTGAGACCATTCAATAATATGGCATAAGGATCAAGACTGTTGTTGGAGATATCAAGAGCACTGGTGGAACAATTGATGATGCCACCATTGTTAGTAAAGTCTTGAGATCATTGTTACCGGTCTATGCATTCAGAGTTGCTTCTATTCAGGAACTAAGGTCTATTGACAAAACCAAGGTATCCTTAGACTATATCATTGCAAAGTTAACTGCATATGAGTTGAATAGCTATGATGGCAGTGTTCAGAAGACTGAGTCAACTTTTAGAGCATCTATTGCACCATCCAGAAAAGGAAAGGAAGTAAGTACCAGTTATGAATCCATGCAAATAAGAGGTATGGATGATGAAGAGATTTTGATGAAGTTTGAAGCTCTTCTTACCAAGAGACTTCCAAAAGGCACTGGAAAATACAAAGGTAAGCTTCCTTTAAAATGTTTTTCCTACAATAAGATAGGACATATAGCTGTTAACTGCCCTAACAATGACAATAAGGATAAACAGGAGAGGTTTAGAAAGTATAATGGAGGAAATAGAAGAAATTGTCTTGTTGCAGTGGATGAAGGTGTTACTGATGAAGAATCTGTGGATGAAGAGAATGAGGACATAGTGTTTGTAGCTATAAAGGAAGAAGTGTTTGACAAGAACGCACTTGTCTCTCACATTGAAAACTTTAATGAGTGGATAATTGATAGTGGTTGTTCTCACCACATGACTGGTGATCGGAGAAAGTTTTTGTCTCTAGAAGAATATGATGGAGGTGTTGTCAGATTTGGCAATGATGCACCATGCTTGGTAAAAGGAAAAGGATCCATCTCACTGAATGGAAGGAGCAGTGCAGATGATGTCTACTGGGTAGAAGGTCTTAAGCATAACCTATTGAGTGTTTCTCAATTAAATGATAAAGGACTCATCCTGGAGTTCAAAGGTGGAGTCTGTAGTATAATTGGAAAAAGTGGTGAACTTATTGCCACCAATAAGCAAACTAGAGGTAACTTGTTTAAGTTGAATGCCAAGATAAGTTAACGTCTGATGGCGAAGTTTTATGACAGTTGAATATGGCATAGGAGACTTTGTCATATGAACTTTGATAATATTATAAAGGATAGTAAGATCAAGGCAGTAAGAGGATTGCCTTTGCAGAACAAACCAGAGAATTCTTTGTGAAGAGAATGTCAACTTGGGAAGATGTCTTCCTCAACTTTCAAAGGTAAGCCTTTTTCATCAGAAAACTTACTTGATCTTGTGCATACTGATTTGTTTGGTCCTATGAAAACTAGAAGTATTCAGGGAGATAGGTTTTTCATGATTCTTACTGATGACTGCTCAAGAATGACGTGGGTCACATTCTTGAAAGACAAGTCCAAGGCGTTTGGAAAGTTCAAAGCCTTTAGAGAATGAGTAGAGAAGGAAAGTGGTCAAAAGATAAAATGCCTAAGAACTGATCAAGGAGGTGAATTCACTTCTAATGAATTCAACAAATACTGTAAAGATAGTGGTATCAAGAGGCAGTTGTTTGCCCCAAGGACACCACAACAAAATGGCATAGCAGAAAGAAGTAATAGGACTGTAGTTGAAGCGGCCAGAACAATGCTGATCCAAGGAAAGGTTGCTCACACTTTTTGGAGAGAAGTGGTGAGCACTGCAGTCTATACTATGAACCAGGTAGTCATCAAGAAAGGTAGAGTTAAAACCCCTTATGAGTATTGGACTGTGAAACTTCCCACTGTGAGTTATTTTAAAGTATTTGGTAGTAAGTGTTACATCAAGAGAGGTGAGCATATGAGCAAGTTTGATGCTAAATGTGATGAAGGAATATTTTTGGGATATTCCACTAAGAGAAAAGCTCTCAAGTGCTACAACAATAGAACACAAAAAATTATTGAGAGTATCAATGTCAGGGTTGATGAATCCCCTGAGGAACTTGAGGAAACCTGCAGCGAGGAAGTGGAAGATGAACCAAGTATAGCCTTCTGGGAACCGATTAAGAAAGAAACAAGTAAAGGTCTCAGTGTTCCTGTACTGGTAGAAGCTGCAGTAGGTGAAGAAGAAGAAGTAAGTGAAGAAGAAGAGGAAAAGCTAGCAGAACCAGCTAGAGTTATTCCTAGGTATCTGAAACTACATCATGATCCGAAGCAAATCATAGGAGATAAAGATGCAGGGATACTCACAAGAAGAAAGGTGAAAGAAAAATCTTGCATGATTTTTGAATTGGAGCCCAAGACTTCCAGAGAAGCACTTATAGATGAAGAATGGATTAAGGCAATGGAAGAGGAGCTAGACCAGATAGAAAAGAATGCAACATGGTCCTTGGTACCTAGACCAGAACACAAGAATGTCATGGGTACCAAATGGGTTTTCAGGAATAAGCTAAATGAAGAAGGCACAGTTGTGAGGAACAAGCCAAGACTTGTATGCAAAGGATATGCTCAAGAAGAGGGAGAAGACTATGGAGAAACCTTTGTTCCTGTGGCTAGACTGGACGGTGTCCGAATGCTACTTGCATTTGCAGTATTCAAGGGATTTAAGGTTTATCAGATGGATGTGAAGTCTGCGTTCTTGAATGGAATCCTAGAAGATGAAGTGTATATTGAGCAACCAGATGGGTTTGCATTATCAGAAGATAGTAACATGGTGTGTAGATTACACAAATCTCTGTATGGATTGAAACAAGCACCTAGGGCATGATATGAATGGTTACACTCTCATCTGGTGAAGATAGGATTTCAGAGAACAAGTGAGGATAGCAACATCTACCTAAAATCTGAAGGTGATCAGATTCTGATCTGTGAAGTATTTGTAGATGACATATATCTGGAGGAGATGATAAAATGAGTCATGCTTTTGCAGATAAAATAAACAAAGAGTTTGAGATGTCTCTGATTGGAGAGATAAAGTTCTTCATTGGTTTACATATTCAACAAATGAAAGAGGGTATCTTTATTACCCGGTCCAAGTATGTCAAAGAGGTATTGAAGACCTTTGGCATGGAGGAGAGCAAACCGGTTGGTACACTGATGGTGACCGGTTGTAAACTAACTAAGGAAGATGATTCAACATTGGTGGATGAGGAGTACCGGTCAATGATCAATAAGTTGCACTATGTGGTGTATATCAGACTAGATAATGCTCATGCAGTGGGCATAGTAGCTCATTTTCAGAAGAGTCCAAGAGAATCCCACTTGGTAGTGGTAAAGAGGATTCTTAGACAATTGAAAGGGACTATTGACTATGGATTGTGGTATCCATACAATGGTGATTTTAATCTCAAAGTATTTACCGATGTAGATTGGGTAGGTAATGTAGATGATTGGAAGAGCACAACCAGTGGAACATTCTTTCTTGGTGGAAGATTAGTCTCCTGGACAAGCAAGAAGCAAAGTTGTACTTCTCAGTCTACAGCTAAAGCAGAGTATGTGGCAGCATTTATGAACTGCACTCAGGCAATCTGGATGAAACATGTATTGGACGGTTTCAAAGTACCTATATCTGAACCAGTGAGTATATTTTGTGACAA
Organism: Cryptomeria japonica; assembly: GCF_030272615.1. Lineage (NCBI taxonomy): Eukaryota > Viridiplantae > Streptophyta > Pinopsida > Cupressales > Cupressaceae > Cryptomeria > Cryptomeria japonica. The sequence continues at coordinate 650,628,467 of NC_081406.1, read as the reverse complement.
TACTAGTGCAATCAATATTTCCAAGAATCCAGTATTCCATGCTAGAACTAAGCACATTGAGCTCAAGTATCATTTCTTGAGAGAGAAGGTTCAAAACAGAGAGGTTGTATTACAACATGTTTCCAGTAAGGAGCAACTAGCAGACATATTCACTAAGCCCTTACCGAAGACTACATTTACCTATTTGAGAGGTGAATTAGGGGTTTTGACCCTTCATGAAGTAAACTAAAGATGTGTTCTCCACATCAGTCAGGTATTACAATGTCAAATCTTTCAGGATTGATGTGTTGAAGGATGTTACTCCGTAGGGGGAGCAACATAGTGGAGTAAGGAAGATTTTACCTCCACTTTGGCATTGTTGTCAAAGGGGGAGAAGATATATGAGATAGGGGAGAATATATTTTAGATACACTGGTCTATGATGTTTTTAGTTGCAATGCTACATTGAGTATTGCCATCAATGCCAAAGGGGGAGATTTTGTTGGCATTTGATGAACTAGTATGATGATATGATGATAATGTATGTTGTCATTGATGTCAATAAGTACAAGTGAACCGACATGATATTGGAAGACATTGGTGAACCGGTATGAAGAGATGTAGTGAACCAGTGTCTAGGTTTCACTAAGTGTGATTACCAGTTGGTAGTTTCAGCTCTAGGGTTTCCGATTTGGCAATCCAGCTCATGCGATGCAACCGGTGACATTCTGTGATGAGTTAGCTAAGAGATGAAGATGAGATCGAGATTCCACATCATTTTTGTGCATGTGAAGGATTTCCTTGAGGATCTTGCATGTGAAGATTGACTACATTAAATGTCTACCTGGGGAATGAACACTCTTCTTAGCGGTATGAGAAGAAAGTGTGATGGGTTACTGATTTCTATGTGCGGTGAAGAATGGATGATGCAAAATGACTTGTGATGCATTTGAGATTGCTTCACTCTATGGAAAGTGTTTGGACGGTCAGGATTTGACTGCCTGTAATTGTAAACCTAAATGCTTAGGGTTTAGAGTTTATGCTACCGACCTAATTGTTGTCTATAAGGTTGATGATGTTTATTATTGTAAGTTGTTGGCAAAAGTTGTGTGTATATCCGAGTGATGAGATACTTGCCAGACCAGTGAGAAAAAAATGCAGAGTGTGATTGCAGAGTAGAGGAATTGAAAAGGATTTTCCTTAGCATATAGTGCTCTTATCAGATCAAAGTTTTACCTATTGTCTTCTAACCATTTCAATAGAAGGAAAATCCCTTTACCGGGTAGCTTTAACAAGCTTACTGTAAATCCTCTAACCGGGTGACTCAAGTTAATTGAGTTCTTTAAATCCTCTAGCAAGGTAACCTTTAACAGGGTATATAGCCATCCCTTAACCAGGTGATCTTTAACAAGATCAGTTCCTAGCAGAACCTTATTGTAAAGTCTTTAACCAGACTAGGCTCCTAACAAAGCGAGCTTCAAAAGAGTTCAAAACAAGTTTGTGGGTATTCATCCCCACCGTGGTTTTTCCCATTTGGGTTTCCATGTGAAAATCTATGTGTCATGAGTTGTGCATTTTTCATGTGATGATTAAGTATTCTTTGTTTAAGTGATTATGCATGCAGAGCTAATGGTTATGGTATTGTTGATACACCACATGCATATGCTTATGGGTGAAGTAGCTATCAAGTATTGAATGTATTTGAAGGGTTCAGTTTTACTAGTTTATGTTGTCTGAAGTCTTACTATATTTTGCCATGGTTAAGTTTAGTAATGAAGACAGCCGGTTAGCATTGTTTTAACTTGATAAGTTGTGGAGAAGTTTTTGTATGTACTGATTCACACCCTCCCTCTCAATACCAGTTAGGGTATATGTTGTTCATCATTATTCATCAATACCAACATAATTGTTTTATCCAAACAACTTCTAAGAGCAAGGTATTATTGGATAACCATGGAACATGATGCCTACAAGTTTGTAAAGAAGTGTCTTCCATACTAGCATCACACAAATATTATCGATGCACTAGTGCAATATTTGGAGTCGATCACCATGCCATGACCCATCTTTGGTTGGGGCCTTGAACTTGTTGGCAAGATATTCCCTCCATCATACTTTGGGAATAAGTTCATTATTATTGTCATAGAGTACTTTATAAAATGGGTGGAGGCAATTCCACTCACTCTTACAACTGGTACCCAAAAATCCAAATTCATCCTTTATCATATCTTTATCATTATGACATCCCTTCGACCATCATAACTAGCAATGTTAATCCTTTCAAGATAAAATATGTCAAAGAGCTCTATGATAGGTACCATATCTAGAATCAATGCTCCACTTCATATTACCCTCAAAGTAATGATCAAGTTGAGACACCTGATAAAACCCTCCTCAAAATCCTTAAAAAGGTTGTAAGTGATATTGGTTGTGATTGACACCTCCACCTCAAGCCAACCCTCTGGATTTACCGCACCAACATTTGCACCCCGATTAGCACTATTACATATTCACTTGTATATGGTGTCGATGTAGTCTTGTCAATTGAGGTTGAACTTCTATCCACGTGTATGTCACTCAAGAATTTGGTCATTGCTGAATATTACCACATTGCAAGGCTGACACACTTGGACCTATTAGATGAGAAGCAACAAAAGTCCTATGATCACCTTCAATTTTATTAGAAAAGCCTTAAGAGGAGCTACAATAAAAAAATTAAGCCTCAACAGTTTCAGGTGGGTGATCTACTTATTAAAGAGAATCAAAATGTACAATAGAATCGTGAGAAGAAAGACAAATTTGAACTCGACTGACTTGATCCTTATGTGATCACTGCAGAATATGGTTTAAGAGAATATCAATTGTCTACAATAGAAGGAAAAAATCACAATGATCCTTTCAATATCATTGATTTGAAGCGGTTCTATGCCTAAGTCATTGTGGTATACCCCACTTTTCCAAAATCCAGAAAAATACAAAAAAATAAAAATAAAAATAATCAAGAAAGTAAAGATAAATAAATTATCTTATGGTGAAAACCACTCTTGGTGGCACCTTGGATTAGTACATGTGAAAACCTAGAAATAGGTGTCATGAGTAGAGGGCCTTGCCATTATCCTTCAAGTCCTTGTTTCACCATCATCATCCCAAATTTAATCCATTTCATTTGCATCCATTTAGTTCATTTGTATTCACTCCCCCCACCTAAACACCCTAACCTAGGACCATGCATTTTTTTTCAAGCTTTTAATATCTCTTATGCATTTACCCTAGCCTCTAGTCACGACCATTACACTCATTTAGTTCATGCACTCTAGACACATCTCTGCATACCACCTGTATACTACCTACATCTGACATCCATCAACCTCTTGCCATCTCTCAGATAGTATTTAGGATAGAGAGATTTTTCTACCAACCATTCATCAAGCGACCCCTAGTTTATGTAGATTCCCTTCCATCTCCATTGTTACCTTAGTGTTCCTCATCACAAGTGCATAATTACATCATAGATCTATCCCAATTTTTGAGCTTTTGTAAATATAGGTTATATATATTGTCTGTTCGTCTTGTATATTTGATCAATTGTCTCTCCACCTAGAGTCCATCTATATATATGGTTTGTTTTGGTTCCAGCTTTTTGTGTCAGTCGGTCATGTGTCATCTAGATCATGTCCCTGTCTATTTGGTACTTCAACAATTGTCCTTTTAGTCTTTAGAGGTTCCAATATCTCAGTCGTCTCTAGCCACATCAATCTTAGCTAGTATTGTCATCTTCAATATTTTTAGGATGTATACTTCCTCACATAAGATCAATCAATCTCCATCCATTAGTTCATCTTTGGAAAAAGATATTTGAGATATGTATTACTTTTTTGGACTTTTTGGATCTTTGTCCATCTTTGTCTTTGAGCTTCCTAGTTATACCTTTTTACAATCGCCACAATCCCTCATAACATGGTATGCAATAGGTGGTGAATCTATGGGCATGATCTTGTTTTTGTTTTTGTGTGTGTGTGTTTTTGAGATCTATCCCATGTTGTTCCCTCATGAGATCTTGGTTGTCTCATGTTACACTAGGGTATATCTCTTGCTTGTGGTTTTTCTACCCTTGTTTCCCTCAAATTTCTCTACAACTTTGTGAGAGTTTAGAATAACCTATATTGTCCCTAGTCTTAGCAACATCTACAGTGGTCCTGCATGTCCCTAGTCTCTCATAACCACCCATGGCCCCATAATCAGGAGTTGTAGTATCTTGTATACATTCTTTGTTGTCACCATAATCTAACCTATGGGTAGATTGAAAGTTGTCGTGATTGATCATCATCACTCTATCGAGGTAATTAAAAATTCAATATGTGCCCTAATATGGGGCATCCTAGCCAAGTAATTCAACCTAATTTGGTCCACTACCCTCCACTTAGCATATCCAAACTCATCAGCAAGCCACAATAGCGCTGACCTCCACTCCTATACCTCCAATGCATTTATGCTCCACTGTAGAGATTACGACACACTCATCAGTTATTCTTCTAATTCTAGTCAGCTCTTACTTTTCTTAAATATTAAATAATTCTTATTTCCCTCCCACATTGGTGCTCCTACTGGTCCTCCAATTGGACCCACTAGATTGTCCTCGTCTCTTTTCTTTTTAGATGAGATTGTCAATCCTACCCTTTTTTCTTGCACTACTACCAATATTTTTCATGGACCCACCATTTTATTGGCTGACCCACTAATCTGTTGGAATTATAACAAAAAAGAAGAGATTGTTGGCATTTCAATAAGGATATTGAGAAGGTTGTTGATGATTATGGATATAACTGATTAAGGATGTTTACTGTCTTAACAATATTATTTTGTCATTGATGTCAAGAAATTGATTTTTTGATTTAGTATGATGTTGCCATATCTTAAGAAGTATGTTTTGAAGAGAATTAAGATGTCGGTAAAAGACACAGAAAGAATGTGATGAATAAGTTATTCAATGGGAAACTATTACCGAGTTAGACAATGATGAGATTATGATGTTTAGATTGTTTTGATATCCTACTTATGCTATTGTTTGTAAGGTTAATACTATACTATGTTACCGCGCAAGGAACCTAGTTAGTAAACCTTAAGGAACCTAGTTGGTAAACCCTAAGGTTATCGCTATTGGTTAATGAAGGCAAAATGTCTACCGAGTGAAGTTTAGTATTTACCGAGTTGCAACCGAGTAATAATAGAATGCATTGGATGAATACATGCGTTATTTAATGATGGAAGTTGATGAGCTGGATATGATTAAATGATTGATACAATGTGTATGAAGTTTGTTAAGGATCTATGGCATTGAAAGATCGGCAGAAAGATCTACAACTCAGATTGAACTGCAATACCCTAGCACAAGTTCCAAGGTGAGGTAAAACATTTTCAGATTGAGAGGATACATTGAACCTAGTCAAGATTGAAGATCTAATGGCTATGATTGATCATGGGAAATGTGATAAAAAAGATTAAGCGGTTAGCAAATTGTTTATAAATAAGGAACTGTTGATAAACAATGTATGCGGGCAAGTGTAAGCACAGGGATGCTACATAGTGATTACCGAGCATAGAAGCTTGAAGACCTGTTTGAATAACAGAGTAGAGGAGCCCAATAGAGGGACAAGATAAGTCCTATGACTAGATTGTATTGAGAAAATAAGAATCTGCTTTAGCATTTTAGATGCAAAGTTGCAAACATACTCATTACTGTTGTTTATTTGTAAGTGACAGAAAATCTCTTAACTGAGTGGACTTAGCAGTCTTATTTGTAAGTCCTCTAGAAAGGTGACATTTTGATTGAGTGTTTGAAACCCTTTAACAAGGTCACCTCTAACAAGGTGAAGATCCTAACAGATCTGAGGGAAATCCCTTAACCGGGTCACATCTAGCAATGTGTTTGTAATCTTTAACAGGATTTTCTTTTAACCGAGCATACTCTAGAAGAGTATATTTCTTAGTGGGTCCGAAATCCCACAATGGTTTTTCCCTATTTGGGTTTCCACGTTAAATCTGGTGTTATATGTTTTGTGGTGTTATCTATTTATGAGTTTACATGTTTTACAGTTTTTGGTTAAGTTGATGAAGTATAAGTTACCAAGGTTGAATCTGTTGATTTATGGAAGTTTAAGTTTGTATGATTCACCCCCCCCTCTCATCTTGACTAGCTATTGGCATCTATACTTTACATCAAGTATCAGAACTAACAATTGGTATCAGAGCTTTGGACTCCAGAAGAAAATTTTAAAGGTACTTGAGGAAAAGATACAAAGATGTATAAGAGGGATGCACTGAAGCTGAACAAGTCAGGTTTCTCTACATGGCAGAAAAGGATGAAGCTGCACCTATCAGGAATTGGAGAATATGTTGTATATTATCTGGAGAATGATTTCATTACACCTAGCACCTATCCATTGACAATGGAAGAGATAAAGGCAAAGCAAGAACATATTCAAGCAATGATTGAAATAATATCTGCATTGACCGACTCAGAGTTTAATGATCTAGAAGGCTGCAATGGTGCCAAGGCAATGTGGGACAAGCTCATATCTGTGTATGGTGGTGATGAACATGTTCAAATAGAAAAAGTGGACAGTCTAAGAGGACAACTTGAATCTATGAGAATGAATGAAGGTGAGAACATAACCTAGTATAGTACAAGGTTAAAGGAGATTGTCAATCAAATCAAAGGAGTAGGAGGAACCATTGAAGAGAAGGATGTCACAAGTAAGTTATTAAGAACCCTTCTACCTGCTTATGCAATCCGAGTCTCTGCAATCAATGAATTGAGGTTTGTACCCAATATGCCAGTTTCTTTGGATGCTACTATTGGTAAGCCACATGCATTTGAGTTAAGTAACTTTTATAACAGTGGGTCTTCGGTAAATAAAGTTGAGTTTGCATTTAGTTTTTTTCATCTTGATGAATCTGATGATTACAATGATAGAAAGTATAAGTATTTTGAAGGGAATCACAGTGGAGCAAGTGAAAGATTTCGCAAAAACATGGAGGAGGTACACAAACTTTATGAAGAAATCAGAAAGCAAGAAGAGTTTGAAGCACTATTAGCCAGAAGGCTATCGAGAGGAAAAGGGAAGTACAAAGGAAAGTTGCCTTTGAAATGTTTTAACTATGATAGAATAGGACATATGGCTTCTAATTGTCCTGACAAAGAATCCAGTGAAAAGAGAGATTACCGAGATGACAGACAGAAAGATAATCATTACAGAGGACACCGAGACTTCAGAAGAAGAGATAACTGATATAGAGGAAGTTGTTTATGTGGCTATCAAAGATGGATCAAATGAAGAAAGGTATGAAGAAAAAGCTTTAATATCTCACATAAATACTAATGATTCTTGGATCATAGATAGTGGATGCTCACATCACATGACAGGTGATAAACACAAGTTTGTTATATTAGAAGATTATGATGGAGGTTATGTAAGATTTTGTAATGATGCACCATGTCCAGTGAAACAAAAAATTAAAAAAAAAAAAAAATTTGCCTTTTTACGGCATGCAGGTAGAAATTTGATTTTTTTGTTAAAAAAAAAAAAGAAGAAGTCAAAAAAGGCAAAAGTTGTTTTTTTGTTAAAAAAAACAATTTTTTTTTTTTTTGGGGGGTTTCTTTTTTATGCAGGGTCCGGACCTAACAGTCCGGTGACCGGACCTGTCAATCCGGCCCCCTGCCAACCTCAGCCTCCAACCCCCTACCGGCCCCCGACAACCCTACTTCTCCCGGCCCCCGCCGGCGCTTCCCCAGCCGCCGCTCTTTTCCTAGCCGTCGTTGCGCTCCCTGGCCACCATTGTTGCCGTTGTTTCTTCTCGGGCTCTGCCTCTTCCATTTTGCTCGGCCTTGCAACCCTCGACCACCACCTATGCCCACAGCCTCCCTGCGGCCTCCTCCGCTCCACTCGGACCTGCAACCGCTGGCCCCCGCTACCGTGCTGCCGGCGACCGCCCTGCCTCCCGCCAAAAACCGCCGCCCAGCTGGCCACCTCCGCCCAGATACAGCTGCCCAGCCACCAGGAAGGCAACAGGTCACCACCAGAGCACCACCCACTAGCCACCTCTACCTGTTCAACCATCAGACTACCCCTTCCTCTTGTTTTGAAGGGGGGTTTGGTTTTTTGGTCATATCTTGGGCATACGGAGTTATTTTTTCAAAAATGAATAGGCATCGTAAAGTTGGTTCCAAGCCGGACCTCATCATTTTGGTAATTTTTTTCAATTTTTCTATTTAACTATGTTTTTTTCCAGTCAAAGTGAGGTCTCTTTTTTGCACTCCAGGGGACATAGAATGAGCATCTGAACTCCATTTTTCAAAAAAATTATATTTTTGGAAAGCTTGTGCTGTGTAATTTCTAGCCATATGAGTTTTATTTCTAGATTTGGCTCCATGTATATTTTATTCATTTTTTTTCTTTTCAGCACTCTGGTGGATATCGTGGTTGTTTCAGGTCCTCGGATCTCTTCTTTGAGTAGGGTGCCTCTATTTTGGTTCTTCTTTCCATTTCCAATCTTGTTATCATTGTAGCATTGTATTTATGCAAACACACTAAGATAAAGTGTCATCATGCATTGTTTACTTGGGATCTTGCACATCTTGTGCCTTGTTGTACATGCACTACTTATAAAGTGCCATGAGGGGGTTGATGTTTGTTTGTTGTTTTCCATCTTCCTTTGTCTAGTGAGTGTTCCTTCCATGACATTCGCCTCATGATGTGTGTCAAGTGAGTGTTCCTTCCATGATACCATGTACTTGTTTTAGCACCTTTGATATTCCTAGTTCTTCGTCATGCAGTTCTTCTTGGTTGTCCTTTTCAGTGTTCCTGTCCCTCTCCCTCTTCAACAGTATGGGGAGGTTTTTCTTGTTGGTTCTAATGCTTCAGTGGTTCGATTGATCAGCTCTTCAAGATTTGGTGTTTTCATGTCATCTGTATCTTCAATTTCAGTTGTTTGCCTTGTTTGCCTTCTGATTTGAGTAGTGTCATTTGAGGGAACTCATATAGATTATAGTCTTCTCTACCTAGTCATGTTCTATTTCAGTGGAGGTTCTTCAGATCAATAGTTATTCTTCGACAGTGTTTGCAGGTTCTTCATGCTTCAGTGGTGTTCTTTTCCATCTCTTTTTGGAGTAGAGTTTTGTTCCCACATGGTTTTCTCTATTTCTCCAGTTCATAGAGATTTCATTGTATTTGGGTACCTGATCAGGCCTTGTTGTCAGGACCCATCTTTCTTGCTTTCAGTAGCTGTTCTAGGTTTTAGCTTCTCCATAAGTCTAGCTTAAGGGGGGGTGTTAGAGTATTTGGGTATTTACTTGATTAATTAAACAATATTTGTTTAATTATTTAAGTTCCCTTTATCTCTTTTACACTTAAGCTAACTTTAGGTGCATAATAATTAATTCTTTTATTAATTATTATGTGCAAACCTAGGTTTTCCCTTTTAGGGTTTCTTGACCTATTAAAGGTTTAGTTCATTCTTTTCATTGTAAGAAGAAGGTTTTTTAGATTACACATTTTGTGAATATTGAGCTCTCTCTTTTTGAGCATATTTTCTGTGTATTTCTTTGTTTAATTATTTAAGTTCCCTTTATCTCTTTTACACTTAAGCTAACTTTAGGTGCATAATAATTAATTCTTTTATTAATTATTATGTGCAAACCTAGGTTTTCCCTTTTAGGGTTTCTTGACCTATTAAAGGCCGAGTTCATTCTTTTCATTGTAATAAGAAGGATTATTACATTACACATTTTGTGAATATTGAGCTCTCTCTTTTTGAGCATATTTTCTATGTATTTCATTCTTGTGTGATTGCTTCCTTGCTTCTCCTTGTAACAGGTTTTTCAGCTTGCAGAGATCATTTGGGCTCCTATGGTGTTGTATTTTCTCAACTCTAACATGGTATCAGAGCTTTAGATCTGTAGCTATCTGTTCTTGTTTTGGGATTTTCTACATTGGAAGCAGATCTGGGGTTTCAGAAAGTTTTTTATGCACCCAGGGATAGGCCTTTTTTCTGAGCACTTTGGGCCTAAATAGACCTCGCCTTCATGCTCAAAAGGCCCGAAAACCCCTATGGTCATATAAAATTTGACCTATTTTGGTTCTTGAGCCTCTAGGAGTATTTTTTTCTCTAGATCCAGTTGCTCCGCCCAACATCACCCGCCAACGTCGGCCGCTTCCCAACCCCCGCTGCTAGCCTTCCCTCCTGCAGTCCCGCCTACACCCCGGCCCCGCCGCCTGACCCAACTGCTCCGCTCGGCACCACCTGCCATTGCCACTGCGTTCCCCGATGACCTCGCCTTCCCTACAACCTCCACTCGCAGCTCCCATTGGCCCAACTGCCACCATCCAGCCACCGGAGCGCCACCATCCCTGATAGATATGATACTTAAAGATAAGTATAGATGTCAAGCTAATAAGATGAGAGGGGGGGTGAATCATACAAACTTAATCTTTCATAAAAACACCAGATTCAACCTCGGTAACATATACTTCAGTAATATAGCCAAAACTGCTAAACATGCAAACTCAAAAGCATATAAACATCATAATACTCATAACACCAGATTTAATGTGGAAAACCACATAGGGAAAAACCACTGTGGGATTTTGGACCCACTAAGAAATATACTCTTCTAGAGTATGCTTGGTTAAAAGCAAATCCTGTTAAAGATTACAAACACATTGCTAGATGTGACCCGGTTAAGGGATTTCCCTCAGATCTGTTAGGATCTTCACCTTGTTAGAAGTGACCTTGTTAAAGGATTTCAAACGCTCAATCAGAATGTCACCTTGCTAGAGGGTTTTACAAATAAGACTATTAAGTCCACTCAGTTAAGATATTTTTTGTTACTTTCACAAAATAACAGTAATAAAAATCTATCTATAACTTCACATCTAAAATGCTAAAGCAGATTCTTATTTGCTCAATACAATATAGACATAGAACCAATCTTGTCCATCTGCTGGGCTCTATACTCTGTTATTCAAAACAGATCTCCAAGCTTCTGTGCCCGGTAATCACTATGTAGCATCCTTGTTCATACACTTGCCCGCATACATTGTTCATCAATAGTTCCCTGTTTATAAACAATTCGCCAACCGCTTAATCTCCTTGATCACATTTCCCATGATCATTCATAGCCATCAAATCTTCAAACTTTGTTCAGGTTCAATGTATCCTTCGATCTGAAAATGTTTTACCCTGCCTTGGAACTTGCATACATTTCTTGGAACTTGTGCTAAGGTATTGCAGTTCAATCTAAGTTGTAGATCTTCTTGCTGATTTTCCTTTGCCATATATTCTTTAACAAACTTCATTCACAGCATACCAATCATTTAATCATAGCTACCTCATTAGCTTCCTTCCTTAAATAATGCATGTAATCATTTAATGTATTCTGTTACAGCTTGGTTACAACTCGGTGAATACTAAACTTCACTCAGTAGACATTTTGCCTTCATTAACCGATAACGATAACCTTAGGGTTTACGGACTAGGTTCTTTGCTCAGTAACATAGTATAGTATTAACCTTCCAATCAATAACATATGTATGATATCAAAACAATCTAAGCATCATGATCTCATCATTGTCTAGCTCGATAATAATTGCCCATTGAATAACTTATTTCTCCCCTTATTCATCATATTATTTATGTGTCTTTTACCGACATCTTTATACTTATCAAATCATACTTCTCAAGATATGGCAACATCATACTGAATTAGAAAATCAATTTCTTGACATCAATGACAAAATAATAATATTAAGACAATAAACATCCTTAATCAGTTATATCCATAATCATCAACAACCTTCTCAATATCCTTATTAAAATGCCAACAATCTCTCCTTGTCTGTTATAATGCCAAATGCCAAATGCCAACACATCCCACCACTGGAGCACCACCCACTGGCCACCTTCGCTCGCCAGAGCCACCAGACTACCCCTTCCTCTTGTTTTGAAGGGGGGTTTGGTTTTTTTGTCATATCTTGGGCATACGGAGTCATTTTTTCAAAAATGAATAGGCGTCGGAAAGATAATTCTGATCCAGACCTCATCATGTTGGTAATTTTTTCCAAATTTTCTATTTGACTATTTTTTATTCCAGTCAAAGTGAGGTCTCTTTTTTGCACTCCAGGACATGTAGAATGAGCATCCGACCTCCGTTTTTTGAAAAGTTTATATTTTTGGAAAGAGTGTGCTATGTATTTTCCAGCCATATGAGTTTTATTTTTAGATTATGCTCCATGCATATTTTATTCAATTTTTTTCTTTTTAGCACTCTGGTGGATATCTTGGTTGTTTCAGGTCTTTGGATCTCTTCTCTAAGTAGGATGTCTCAGTTTTTGCTGTTCTTTCTGTTTCCATTCTTCTTATCATTGTAGCATTGTATTTATGCAAATGCACTAAGATAAAGTGCCATCATGCATTGTTTACTTGGGATCTTGCATATCTTGTGCCTTATTGTACATGTACTACTTATAAAGCGCCATGAGGGGGTTGATGTTTGCCTGTTGTTTGCCATCTTCCTTTGTCCAGTGAGCATTCCTTGCATGACATTCAACTCATGATGTGTGTCAAGTGAGTGTTCCTTCCACGACACTGTTAGGTCCTACTTGGAAAGCTAATGTACTGAGAGGGGAGGGGTGAATCAGCACTTCAAAACTTTTCTTGAAAAACAATTTTACTAATAAACACAAACTATGTATTGTTGATCTCAAAGATATAAAATATTGAAACATAATCATAAAGATAACATACAGCAAAATATCACTCCATAACACAAATATTTTTGGTCGCACAGAAACTCTTGGTTAGAGAGAAAAACTGCGGTGGGGATGGCACCCACAACTTCACTACTGCAGTAATCAAGATTGCTTGGTTAGAGCTACATGTTTAGCCATTTCTGATAGCTTACCCTGTTAGGAGTATAAAGATATTTAGATCTACCTTGCTAAAGGATTTTACAAACACTTCTACAAAATGTTGTACTTGGTTAAAGGCTTTACAATTTATAGACTTTATTAGAGTCTTTTACCCTGTTAAAGGTTTCTATTACAACTTAAAATTTTAGTCAAAAAATCATTACAAAATATATGCAACTTCACATTTGAAAATGTTATAGCAGACTCTATGTGCTTAATATGAAATTACCTTGCTCATAGCATTCCTCAGTAATTGATAAATCAACTCGGTAACCACTTCTGTATTCTTTGTTCCTTAAACTGTTCTCTGAAACTTTCTTGGTAACCTCTGATTATCTCTGTTAATCTTATTCCTTCATGCTTGACTTAATCATTCCTTCATCTCTCTTCTCTTGATTGACCTTACATGTCACCTTATATTCATGTACTCAAATCATTCTGTTTATATAGATCTTTGAGATGATGATCTGTTCATGCTTCGATCATACAAACATTTTTTATTAAATGAATAAACATATAAATTATTTCATTGGATATTCTTCCTCAAAATCATACAAAATCTTTAAATGCAATTTCCAATGTAGTAATGGTTTCAGCTTCTTGAATTATGTAACATGTTTCACATGTGTGTCCAAGTTCATTGAATCTGGTAACACGTTTTCACTCATTCCGATTAACTCGGTATACCGTCTTTGCCGCTCGGTAAACATATAAACCTTACTCAGTAGATATTCTTCATATGTCTTGGTTCACAGCTCGGTGTGTATCAACTCGGTGACTTGTCTCTCTTTCTATAATAGACACCGGTGACCTTGGTATTTACCGACTGAACTTTTCGGTAATATTAACCGACTAGTGTATATAGAATGACTTTGGGCATAAAACAAATGACAACTTAGTAAATAGCAACAATCTCCCCTTTTGACATTAGTTTGGTATGTTTGACAAAACTCCTTTCAAAGTCATAATAAAAAATCTATATAGTTGCAACATAAACTGAAATGTCAGTATATACAATGTTCAAATACATACTCAAATACATACTCCCCTTATCAATATTTTGTACATAACTTGATGTTCCATGCTTTGTATTTCCATGCTCTTGATATTACAAGCTCCTTATGTTCCATGCTCCCCCTGACAATTTCAACTGTACACTCAGATACTTTGTATACTCAAATATTCATGCTTGGTCATGTGTTCGGTACACTCCCCCTTTTTGACAAACATCAAAACTAGTTACCATTTGGTGGGGGCAACTGATCAAAAATATATTTATACTTTGTACAAGCTTCTATAAGAGTGTTCTTAAGGGCATCCTTGACACTTTCCAGTATTGTAATCTGAGCTGTAATATCAGCTGATAGTGTGATCAGACCATCTAAAGTGCTTCCCTCGATTTGAGTTGACAATTGGGTAGCTCAGTTGATCTGCTCTTGAACTGATGACAAATGGGGAATAAATAATGTTTGAAGAGTCATGATATCCATCCTTATTTTATGCTCTTTATTCCGAAGTTCTAACTATTGAGCCATAAGTCTTTGTAGCCTTGAATAAAAATTCTCAAGAGAATTTGGCTCGGTAGTCAATTTATTTGAGAGATCGGTGATCTCCTTTTCAATGACTTCAATCTTATTCTTGATATCTTTGATGAAGAATGAAAATGTACATAAGTTCTGGAATAAATAAATAATATGTTTGAGTTTAGGGGATAACTCAACAATGAATTCAATAAGCTTTATTTTACCTATATCAATTGCTTTCTGCACTTCAGTCATCTTGGCAGTTAGCTCTTTTTCCTTCAATTTGCTAAGGTATTCTTATGCTTTTACTTCTGTTTCTCCAATTGAGTGAGTAGTTCATCCAGCTGCACATGGATGACAACATCTTTATTGATGGTAGCTTCAAGTATCATATTTGTTAATAATGTTTTGACCTTCTGAAGTACTCGATTCTTCTGTTGTATTGCTATATGTCTTTCCTGCTCTGCTTTGGCTTTACAAAGCTCACTGAATGCTATCAGTGCTTGTCCTTTCAATTTTGTTAGGTCAACATTCGGTAGCACAATAGGCTTTGACAGATCTACCTTAAAACTGTGTCTTTTTGCTTTCTTCTCCTTTGATGATAATGCCTTTGCCGATTGAATGGGTACAATGGCTTTGGAGACTTGTCCTTCCTCAGTATGTTGCTTAGTAGAGGCAACAC
The DNA here is from genome assembly GCF_030272615.1 of Cryptomeria japonica. NCBI lineage: Eukaryota > Viridiplantae > Streptophyta > Pinopsida > Cupressales > Cupressaceae > Cryptomeria > Cryptomeria japonica. The sequence goes on along the minus strand of NC_081406.1, from coordinate 650,613,318 downwards.
TTTTGTTGGTTCCTGTAGCCTCTATTTTATCCTTTGGTGTTTCCTTGCTTGAAGTATCAGTGGCAACTATCTTGGTGCTTGAAGGAACTTGAGAAGTTGGCTCGTCTGTGGCCTGAGAGGTAGGTTCATCTTGTTTAACCTTTGGAGCCTCTGTGCATTCATCTGTGTCCTGAGGTTTCATGGCTGAGACTTGTTGAGTGAGCGGAGGATAGGACTTGACCTATTCCAAAACCGATTCACTTGACACAAGTTTGGCATAGGCGCTTCCTTCTATCATTTCTCCATCCTGTGCTTCAGTGTCTATGACATCCTCATCTATCTGAATAGTGGAAGCGTGATCTTGCTTGGTGATGTCAACTATTTCATCTTCACCTTTTGGCTTTTCAGTCTGAATCATGAATATCTTCTTCCATTTCTCTTTGGTTTCATTTCCAACTTCAAGATATAGTCCATTCATCATTTTTAAGGCCCTTTGTTTTACTTGAAAATTTGTCTGGTAGTTTTTCAAGTGATCTCTTATTTCATCTACCGACATATCTGGAAAGAGATGTACCAAAACTCTTTCTCTTATTTGCTTCTTTGATTCCATAGCATACTTCCATCTATTATCAATATGTGAGTATAATGCTTCTGGAAGAAAACTAGTCACTTCCAATGGAACTACTCGGAATTTGAGAAGTGTACTAATTATAGTCTCTTCTATTTTCCTCTTGTCTTCATCTATTCTAGTATCATATTTTAAATTTCTAAATGACCCAAATCCACCATATTCCTTCAATTTTGCACAAAAATTGTCGACACTATGTACATCTTCCTTTGTGCTTTTTACAATCTGAAGTTTATTTACATCTTTTGACTCTGTGTCACTTTCCAAAATTAGTTTTCTGTTCTTCTTTCTATAAGTTTTTGTAACCTTAGGTATTTCTACATTCTTTTGCTTCTTACCGGGTGACACAACAAATGATCTAGTGTTCGGTCGCTTCACTAGTGGGGTCGGTGATACCTTGGTTGTATCTTGTTTCTTTCTTTTCAAAATTTTGCCCTTTGGCAACTCCGTTCTCAGCGTAATTGCTGCTTCTTGAGCTTTAGACTCTTCTTTGATTGAAAGTTGATCACTCTTAGTAGGAGTGGAGGTAGAACCTTCTCCAAACTTTTCAGTTAATTCCTTGATCATTCTGGAGGCTTTTCTAGCAGCCTTCAGAACAACAATGCTCATTTTTTACTTTCTCTTTCAGCTCTTCATAGGTGCCATATCTTTTCTTGGTAGCATGCCTTGGAAGTGCTAAAAAGGCATCTATTTGTTGTTGAGAAATGTTGAAATCTATCTCATAACCCATAGGCGGTAATGATTGAGTCCTGGGTTCTACTGCATTGACATAACAATAGTCTGTATCCAATTCAAAACATATAGTATCCTTGTATTTTTCCACTAGCTGAGGTGGAATCCTTTACCTGCTATGCATAGTTTCCTGGAATTTGTTGAAGTAGTCATCCATTATCATATTGAAATTATCAACTAGCTGATTGATGAAATCATTTATTTGATGGGTGATAGGTCGGTGTAATTTCCAAACAATGTTGTTGACTGATGGAAAGAATTTCTAAAAATAGAAGAACATACACACTAATAGTGACCCAAACTTTAGTGTTTTGGCAGTATTATTCTTCTTTGGTTTCCTTATTGTATTTAGATTTTCAAAAAGATTCTTCAACAACACTTCACATAAATCAATTTGCATACCTTTTTTAACAATTTTATAGGCCAAATCTACAGCTGCACACGGTACACTATTTTCTCTTGCCGACTCAAAGAAACAATAACCAATAACTAATAGCAAAATTAAGTTCTGCATCTGTCACATAGTTCAACTTAAGACCTCTGCTATCAGACTCAACACCTGTTAATGTTATCAATTCCTTTTGTGAAATCATCTTCTGTGCTCGGGCATGGTTAAATATAGGGTATCCGGTTATTATGTGAATAATCTCCTTGGTGATCTTGAAAGGTTGTTCCTCTAGCCACATAAAATCATCATGTGCTTGGCTCAAGACAAATTTGACCCATTGGGGTTTGAAGACTCGAGGATAGGTTAGGGCTTCGATTAATCCCTTGACTTTGATATGCTCAAACTTGCTATCCAGATTTCCATCGGTGCACAATTTATCATACATATCCTTAATCTCAGTATGACCTAGCTCATCAAATCTTCACTTGGTATAAAATCTAACATCTTCTATCAATAGAACCCTATCCAGAATAAGAGAAAATGTAGATTTCTCATCGGGTTCGGAAGCCACTTTGGGAGGTAAGGTGGTTCGATTGATCAGCTCTTCAGGTTTTGGTGTTTTCATGCCATCTGTATCTTTGATTTCAGTTGTTTGCCTTGTTTTCCTTCTAGTTTGAGTAGTGTCATCTGAGGGCACTCATATAGATTAAAGTCTTCTCTACTTGGTCATGTTCTCTTTCAGTGGAGGTTCTTCAGATCAGTAGTTATTCTTCGACAGAGTTTGCAGGTTCTTCATGCTTTAGTGGTGTTCTTTTCCATCTCTTTTTGGAGTAGAGTTTTTTCCCATGTGGTTTTCTCTATTTCTCCAGTTCATAGAGATTTCATTATACCTGGGTACCTGATCAAGCCTTGTTGCCGGGACCTATCTTTCTTGCTTTTAGTAGCTGTTCTAGGTTTTATCTTCTCCCTAAGTCTAGCTTAAGAGGGGGTGTTAGAGTATTCGGGTATTTACTTGATTAATTAAACAATATTTGTTTAATTATTTAAGTTCCCTTTATCTCTTTTACACTTAAGCTAACTTTAGGTGCATAATAATTAATTCTTTTATTAATTATTATGTGCAAACCTAGGTTTTCCCTTTTAGGGTTTCTTGACCTATTAAAGGTTGAGTTCATTCTTTTCATTGTAAGAAGAAGGATTATTACATTACACATTTTGTGAATATTGAGCTCTATCTTTTTGAGCATATTTTCTGTGTATTTCTTTCTTCTGTGATTTTGTTCCTTGCTTCTCCTTGTAACAGGTTTTTCAACTTGCAGAGATCATTTGGGCTCTTGTGGTGTTGTATTTTCTCAACTCCAACAATTTTCTGTCGTAGGTTTGACGAAATGACGACCAGTTTTTCATCACTGAAATTTTGTCAGAGCATTCGACATAGGATATTTTGTCGAACAACCAACGAACATTCTGTTGGTAACCAATTTCACCTCGCAAGGAACCATGCAACAATTTTTGTCGGAACGCTGACAGAAACCATGGTAGTTTTCCATCGCATGTACAACATTCATGTCGAAACCATGTTGTACGTGCAGTAAATTTCAATGACATTGATCATCGGAATTCTAACGAACTACCACTATGCTTTGACAAGAATGTTGTGCCTCTGACAAAAAATTTTATTGGAAGTTCAACAGTCTTGTCAGAGCATTTTGGGGGCGCTCATCAAAATTCCGACGAAAAGTTAATATTCAAAAAAAAAAAAATGTTACTCTCTCTCTCTCTCTCTCTCTCTCTCTCTCTCTCTCTCTCTCTCTCTCTCTCTCTCTCTCTCTCTCTCTCTCTCTCTCTCTCGTGCGCGCGTGCCCTCTATCTCTATCTCTCCCTCTCTTTTCCTCTTTCTCTCAAGTATCTCTATCCCATTCTATCCATTCTCTCCCTCTCTCTCTCTCTCTTTGCCTCTTTCTTTCTCTCAGGTGTCTCTATCCCATTCTATCCATTCTCTCCCTCCCACTCTCTGTCTCTCTGTCCCCTTCTCCCCATCGGCCTCTATCTCTATCTCTCCCTTTCTTTACAAGGTTTAGAGTTAGGTTTGGGGATTGATGGTTCACTACAAACTCTCTATATCCATATTATTTGCATTACATATCAGTACAGACTTTAACTTAACTTTGGAAAATTTTACTTGGCTAATAGATGCTTAAGTTACTCTAATTTGGTTAAGGGTCGTGGAAGGTTGTCAAAACTTAAACTTAACTTTGAAAAATGTCAGTGCTATGAGGTTTTTATTATCAAATTGAGATAAGGGTTTTTGAGTATAAAGAGGCGATAGAAGATAGGGTGAAAGAAATTCCAAGAATACGGTCAAAAAACCCTTGAGTTCAATCACTCACCAAGAATTTGTTGGCATTTGTATGAAGATTGCATTAATGATATGTTATGTTGTCATTGATGTCAGTTAACCGGTAATGATATTATTGATATTGTTGTAATATTGTTACTGTAACCAGTAGGAAGAATTTGTGGAGTGAACCAGTAACCGGTGTAAACCTTATCTATTGATGTAGCTGGTAAACCCTACCTGTTGTTTTTGATAAACCCTAACCTATTAAGTTTGGTGAATTTTTTATATTGGTTTATGATCTGATGATGAGCGGTAATGATTATGACACATATGATTATTGTATGAAGACAATTCCAAGAGATTTTGGCAAGTTGTTGTAATGGTTTTTGTCTAGGGAATGAGAAAATGTATTACATCTAATGCAAAGTGTGTGATGAGTTACTAAGTTCGATGAAGTGGTGATCAAGGTTTTCTTGATTGATGTGCAGAGATTGATATGCAATCCAACGGTCATACTTGAACCAATTTGTTTGTAATCTCTATGAGAATTAGGTTTTTGTCATGTTACCAACATGATTGATTTGTTTATAAGGTCAATGAAGTTGTTTAGTTTAATGAGTTGGCAAAGAGTGATCACAGATCAATTGAGTGTGTGGTTGCCGAACTGGATGATGTATTTGTAGTTTGAGTAAAGGTAGATAGGAGCATGGAATGGATCTGATCAAGCAAGTGTAGTGCTATTCAGATAGATCAACAAACTCCTATTGTTTTCTAACAATTACAGTAGGATTGAAATCCCCTAACCGAGTAAGCTCTAACAAGCTTGGTGTTATTCAAATCCTCTAACAAGGTGATTCATTAGCTTGTATTATCAAATCCTCTACCGAGGTTACTCCTTACAAGGTATTGCTTCTAATAAGGCATTTGTAGTCAATCCCTTAACTGGGTGATTCCTATCAGGATTAGTTCTTAATAAGACTTTTTGTAAAGCTTTAACAGGCTAGGCTCCTGATAGGGCAAACTTCAGAAGAGTTCAGATAGTTATCTTATGAGTCTCATCTCACCGTGGTTTTTACCTATTTTGGTTTCCGCATCAAAAATATTTGTGTCAAGTGGTGAATGTTTTCATGGTTGATTTACTTAACTACTTAACTATTTTGATAAGTCGTGATAACTAGAAGCATTGAGAAATGAAGAAGTTATTTACTGTTAATTTGTTGTAACCGTGAACTAGTTTATCCTATGAGTTTTTATCTTGACAGAGGTATTACATTGTTAGTTCTAAGTTTACTTTAAGAGAATGATTTTTGAGATTAGTGAAGTTTGTATCGGTTTTTCTAACTACTAATTCACCCCCCCCCCTCTCAGTAGTTGACCAGATACTTATTCTTTCATCATACCATCAGAAGTTATAGTAATGAGAGGTTTTAGATTAGAGAGACATTGTGAAAGGAATACTCAGAGGAATCGAGTTACTGTTATGTAATTTTGGGTAATTTTTTAACTGCAAAATTATTAGTTCAATGATTGCAATTTTTGTGTAGAAGATGCTCTAAAATATTGAAATGTAAAATTTCTGACTATTTATGGGAAGTCTTAGATATGAGGGGATATGCTTTTGTCTTATTTAAGTCCTTAGCTTGACTAAGCTCAAAATATCCATATGTATTTGATAGTGACAAACGCTAATGATTTCATTGACAATATGCTACTATTCTAAAGAAAAAAGCAATCCATCTGCAAAGCTTCAAGAAAATTAAAGAGAGGAAAGAAAACTTGAAAAATATATAGATTTATACCTTCCCACATAGGTTGTATTGATCTGTCTTAAAGAAAATATGAACATCAATGGATTCAGCCCCTGGTAACAAAATGGAATAACAATGGTGAGTTATTTCCATGTAATTCATAGTCAAAGTCAGCCATCAATGAGTCTTTGAAGGGTAAGCATACCTAAATTATTCCTCACCTAATCTGTAACCAACATCTATCAACAATTACATACATTTTAGCTTATGTTGTAGAAAGTGAAAAATTTAACCAAACAAAATACAAGAATATAAACTTAATTTAGTCAATAATTTAGGTAATTTAGTCAAATTACCTGGCTTGAAATATAGCCACACCACTCACAGATACCTTATTCTTGCAATTATGTTAAAGACAAAATAATTAAGTTCTCAACTGATCTGATGATGTCAAGTATTGCTCTTAGTCTGAAAGATCGAGACTTGAAACATCAGATGCCCCAAAGACAAGAAGAAAGAAAATATGGATGGACTAACAAGTCTATATTATGAGTATTGGATGCCCCAATTAAGACACAAACACATCCAATGCTTCATAGTATAGACTCATTAGTCTACTCATCTTTTCTTTTAAGGTTTGATGTTTATGGGAATCTATAACTCTACGTGTAAGAAGCCGATCTATAGTTATGGATCATGATTATAAAATTAAATTACATTAGTATATAGAGTTAGTATATCTAACCCTATCTCAAAAAAATCATGTTATCGTACCCATGGAAAAGTATCCAACAATATGACATCAAGAGGTTATAATAGCTTTTGAAAATAAAAGAGAGGAAAGAAAACTTAAAAAATATATAGATTTATACCTTCCCACATAGGTTGTATTGATCCGTCTTAAAGAAAATATGAACATAAATGGATTCAGCCCCTGGTAACAAAATGAAATAGTAATGGTGAGTTATTTCCATGTAAACCATACTCAATTTTAGCCATCAATGAGTATTTGAAGGGTAAGCATACCTGAACTATTCCTTGCCTAATTTGTAACCAACATTTATCAATAATTATGTGTGTGTTAGCTTATGTGGTAGAAAGTGAAAAATTTAACTAAACAAAACACAAGAATATAAACTTAATTTAGTCAAATTACCTGGCTTGAAATATAGCCACACCTCTCATAGATACCTTGTTCTCACAATTATGTTGAAGACAAAATAATGAAGTTCTCAATTGATCTGATGATGTCAAGTATTGCTCATAGTTTGAAAGATTGAGACTTGAAGCATCAGATGCCCAAAGACATGAAGAGAGAGAGAGGTTTATTCCCATGAACGTCAAACCTTAAAAGAAAAGATGAATAGACTAACATTTTTATAACATGAAGTATTGGATGCCCCAAAGACACAAACACATCCAATGCTTCATAGTATAGACTCGTTAGTGTACTCATCTTTTCTCTCATCTTTTCCTTTAAGGTTTGATGTTCATGGGAATCTATAACTCTACGTTTAAGAAGCCAATCCAACCAACTTGTAGTGTTGTTGTTTGTGTTGGCTCTGTTGGACCCTGCAATTAAGATTCAATATACATTATTCAATAAGATTAATAGTGCAAGATAATAAAATATTGAAAAGTGTGTTAACTTATTGAGCCCAGCAAAAGGTCTAGGTTGGAAAAGTTATTTTGTGGTTTGTGTTGTGTTTGGTTGCTGGTGTGGATCCACCTAACTGCAAATAAGGTGTTGGAACAGGTTAGGAGAGAACCCGGTTGTGGTTGCCAAGAGACTAGGGTTATAGGAGAAAGTGATTCCTAGGTATTTCTTTAAGGCATTTTTTCTAACAATTTACTGCCTTGTCTATGCTATCACATTTTTCATACAATGCTTATATTAGTGAAATAGTGCAAAAGATATATTCAAAATAGCTTGGCAATGTTCATTCGGATCACAAATTCTATAACATGGCATGAAAGTAATGAAACCTACTAATATACCTTCCAAACACTTTAAATCTAGGAAAACATAATGATAATTCATATACATCCATAACTGACTCCTTTAGATGTGTTCAAATTTTCAAAATTTGAAGCCCCATAAATTAAACTAAAATCAATATAAAATCTAACGACAAAGCACTGATTTTGCCTTATAAAAATTAATATAGCCCCTAAGTCAAACATGAATAAGCCTTTAATATCCACTCATATGACTTCATATTGTCTGTCTTTGATCAAAGTTAAGATATCTAGCATTTGGGATCAAACATCATCGAGGTCAACATGTTTTGATGAGATACAGACATAAATGCACCTAATCCCTCACTGTCCATGTATGCATCCCTGAACCCTGTGGCATCCGTTGTATCTTGCCGAATTGCCTACACACTCTGTCAATCAACTGTCGCTCAATGACATATGGTGTCTGCCCAATCAGATACCTACTCCTGAATACATACAAAAACTCCTCTGTGTCATCCTCCCACTCCTCACAGTCTTGGTAAGACCTCCATATCACACTATCTACCTCATCAATCACTCGATGCCAATAATCTAGCCTCCCAATCCATGGCTGGGAAGTAAACATATCATACAGATGCACATAACTGCGCCCATGTCCCCTACCTCTAAAGTGTATCGGTCGTGTACTCGGAAGATGCTCATATGCCCATACCTACAGTAATGTCACTCTGCACCCCAATCCTGTTGATTCATGATATACAAACTGATGCAGCTCATAATACAAGTGTGCCAACAAACACGATCCCCATGCAAACCTGGTGTTCTCAGTCACCAATGTCTCCAAAGTCCTCCCCCATCCCACAACCAACCCTCGTGTCACCCTATCCGAACAGAGGAATCCATTGATAACTCCTCCCAGCACTGCCGATAGATCCAAGCTTGTCGATGTCATGGTGTCCCAAGCCACATGTCCTACCCTCATCCCCAGTCCGAGATCCTAAAACACTCATCTTAGTGCATCCCGATCTCCCTCTCGATCATAAGGAACCAACTCCACATCGATCAGTATCCTCAGTATCCTGTACAAATCCTCTAAAGTGAGTGTCATCTCACCCATCGACAAATGAAATGTGCATGTCTCTGAATGCCATCTCTCAGCTAATGCATGTAGCAATCCTGTGTTCACCCGAAACTCAGGCATATACATAATGTATCGCAAGCCCATGGCCTCCACTACTGATCTATCCTCAAATTTCATCTCTACTCGTAATCCCTGAGTCGAAGGGAATCTCTCTCGTGACTCCAACATAGGTAGGTCCTCTTGCAGGAGCGCAGAGTATCAAAGATCAAAGAGGACGAAGAATTGGCGCGCAGGTTTCCAAAATCACTGATGAACTATATGCCCAAGAATACACGATGAAGAAATTAATTGCCAAGTGTGTCACACATAAAGAACAAGCATATGTTGAACATATCGACAAATTTAATCTAATGTTAAGAGATTGATTAGTCTTAGTTAGATTTGTTATTATCTTTATAAACAGTAACGATAAAAAGTTAATAGACAAATGGTAAAAGTGAAAGCCATTTTGAAGTGATCCAAGAATTTCATTGTGATTGAGACAAGGAGTTTTGTAGGGTTAATTCAATATTTTAGAAAGCTTTTCAAGTCATATTCCATAATTGCAATGCTTTATATCTATACACACAAACTACTTTTTCTAATAAATTTAAGGTCATTTCCATAGCATAGAGATATAGAGAGTAAATAAAATGGAGTTTAACCCATGAATTGTAGAAAATAGATTTTATTGTTTATATTCATATTGTTGATTACATAGGCAAATATTCATTTAACTTTTTAAAAGGGAAGTTGCCAACAATCAAAATGGCTTCCACTTTTACTAAATTCTTAACAATAAATGGATCTCATTCTGATAAATTTTGATGTTAGCTACTTCATAGACTAGATAATGTTTGATCTCAAACTTAGACAACTATTTGGAGTATTTGGTGATAACCCTTTTAAAAAGTTAAATGAATATTTTCCTTGTAATCAACAATATGAATATAAACAAAAAAATCTATTTTATAGAATTCATGGGTTAAACTCTATTTTATTTACTCACTATATCAAAGATTAGATAAGTCTATGAAGCAGCTGAGATCAAAATTTATTAGACAGAGATCCAACAATCAAAACAGCTTCCACTTTTACTAAATTCCTAACAATAAATGGATCTTATTCTGATAAATTTTGATCTTAGCTACTTCATAGACTTAGCTAATGTTTGATCTCAGAATTAGACAACTATTTGGTGTATTTGGTGAAGACCATTTGCCTAATGGGCATTATATTTCATTAGTGTCATTAACCCAAACTCTTCTGTAGGTCACAAATTTTTATTGATGACAACTAAATACTACACACATTGGATAGAAGCTATAACTTGTAAATTTTTTATCACATACATGGTCATAAGATTTTTCGAAGATAAAATTGTAACCAAGTTTGCTATGTCGTTCGCCCTTGTATGTGACAATTACCCTACTTTTTCTTCTTCTCAATTGATGTAATGGGGTTATCGATTTAAGGTCAATTTAAATTTTTCTTCCAATCAGACATAAACTATGATCAGAACCAACCTCTTAAAACTAGCAGTACCAACCCAAACAACAGCCTCCATGTTGTGTGTTTCTCGGTACCCTAAAAGCACATCTATGGGATACCCAGGAAATAATAGCTATGCAAATCTGATTATGTTTGAGATGCACATAAGATGAAGCTAAGTGATGGCTCACCTGTAAACTGATTAGCCTATCTTCACCATCTCACCCGCCAACATCAGAATTAGGCCACCCAATCAAAGCTATAGCCACCTCAAGGTTCAATGCAACACATTTTGATCTAAACTATCCCTCACTCAATGAGTTTTGGCAGGGTTCTTCATTCACTACTGTCTCTCATCCTATGAATATCCTCTTCCTGATCGAGCTCCTTTTTTCAAACAGTTCACTACTTTGGCCACACTTCCTTTGGTCACTCTTCTTGTGAATCTCATCTTCCCGATCGAGCTCCTGCACATGCAAATGAAGTATTATGTTTTTTTTAATTTTTTACTTGACTAACCCTAAGGGTTTTTTTTTAACCTTTTTACATTTCAGTTTTTCGTCAAAATTCTGACGACCGCCCATCATAACTCTGACGAAATTAATAACTGTCGGAATTCTGACGAACGTCGGGAATTTTTTTTAAAAAAATTAACAAATTGACACAGTTAACCTCATAATATCCAACAAAACAAAAAAAATCCCATAGTTTGTCAAAAAAATTTGTCGGAAAATGCACCCAAATGAGTTAGTGCCTGGAGCACCGTTATAATGTCAAAATTGTGAGCACACATCCAATCTATTATCAGAAGACAAATTTTTGCATCAAGGAGATCATCATATGCTATTTCAGTTTGAATTCTTGTGTTTATTTTGGTTTTCTTTAGTCCTATCTTAATGTTGCTTTAATTTTTGTTTTTGAGTTGTTTTTACTGCTAATCAATTCCTTTGAAATCACTTTTCCTTCCACACAAGGATAAAGGAGAGATAAATCATTTCCCAACAAGGCTAAGCCCCCAATAAAAAAAAAAGCACCACCAAAATCTGACCAAACACACTAAAAAAGCTTAGGGATGAAGTCTTGAACAACTTCCTCCTCATCTGGACACCCAACTTCCTCCCTAAAGCAAACTTGGATGAGGAAAACACATCTGTCACAAACCCAATGGGAATACTCAAGACACCCAATAGTCAAATAAAACACCAAAAGGTCGTCGATCTAGAAAAAAACCCTAGATCTACAATAAGGTTCCAGCATCAACAAAAAAGGGAAAGAAAAACATCTCATTATATGGCTTGAATAGATGCATGCAACCCCAAATCAACCACAAAGTCAATCTCCACCAAAGCAACAATTGTACCCAAAGCCACCGCTCCAGCCAAAAGCACAACCTTGATGACTAGTCTTTTTGGTTATTTTATATGGACTTATGTTATATTAGATTTCTCATTTCATGACTTGAACATTCTAGTTGTGATGGATATAAGCCCTTTTGTGTTTAAAACTATGAAATTTACCATCTATTAAACAACCTTATAAATGATATCATAATTCTCTTTTAATGATATGAAAATGCTTGATTAAATGTTAGTTAGAAGTAATATTGTTCAATTATGTGTTGTGCGTAATAACTTCTATGTATGCAGCTAGAGGAGAGACTAAGTCAACACAGAGACATCGGTTGCTATTTCAGAGAGTTACAGTCCTACTCATAGGATTGTTGAACTAGTTAAGCCAGCAGTTGATGATTTTGACAAAGCTCCCAGTTGTGGTTGATGCATTTATTGTTTTAGAATATGTGTCATTTTTTTGAGGAGATCTAGAGGATTCCATGGCCTATATTTGTGCATTAGACTAATTCTTAGAATGATTCACCCTTCTATACTTTTATTTCTAATAAAAGTTGTCCTCCTAGTCTGTTTGGAGTGGATTGGCTGTGTAGTTAGTTAGTTGTTAAATTTCCTATAAATCCATCAGTTAAGGATGGAGTATGTAATGCAATTTTATTTTTGCTTGAGCATCGAGTGTACTTTGTTTCACAGTTAGAAATAGCAAGATATTTCAGTTCTGCCATCTTTGTTGTTCAAAATTTCAATGTGTATGTAATGTTGTCATAATCTTTAGATTTAGTTAAGGTTTTGGAGGCTCAACCAAGGGGGCCCACTTGGGGAGCATCCACATTCATTCACTTCTATGTTTTGCTAAGTAAGTGTACTATCAAGCTTATGTTTACTTAGAATCCTTTTTGTTGACTATCCTGCAACCACAAAAACTTCTTTCCGTGACTGTTCCTGTAGCCAAAGGAAAAATAGAGTTTATAGTTACCAGCTGGTTAGTTTATTTCCTACATAAAGTTACAAGCTTCATGTTAAGTAGGTTAAATTGATGTCATTATAACCAATGTTAGAATCTAATTCTTTCCATTAATTCCTTGTTTAGCTGCTTCAAGTTTGAGATAATATTCCTCATGAGTCTCTTCGTGCACATATAGTGCAGACCTATTTCAAGTATGTGTTCTTGGGTTGACAATTGAATGAATTACTTATTAATGAGTTAGTAGTCCAATGATAATAGAGAATTGAACGCCTTTGGTCGAGGAAATGAGTCTTTATTACTAGGGCATTATAAGGAACCAATATTTTTGGCGCCATTGTTGGGGATGGTGTCAAACTAAGAACTTATTGGGAATATAGAATTTAGAATCTTTAAGCCTCTATTCCATGTCATTAGAGTTAGAAAAACCTTTGAATCACTTGAAAAACACAACACAAACCCATTACCTAACAATTTGTGTAGGCATATTGGCAATTAAGACAAAATATGCATGCATAGGGGAAGAAGAAGGGATGCATTAGAAATATTTCTTCCCTTTCAGTCTAACCTTGCAATAAATCCTTATCAAGCTCTAGATATAAATCCTTTTGTTGAACCTTTTGTGGAAGCTAGAAATTGAGGTATTTTTGATTTATCAGAGGGAGACCTTGATTTCTTAAATGACCACCCTAAAGAGAATATGTTACCCTTGGTTCTTTATCAACCACAAATGGTGGCTCTTCATGGAGGAGGTCCTCCACCTCCTAATCCCACTTTTGAATTCCCAATTCTTGACCAGCATGATAATGAAAATTTGAAGAATATACCAACCTCCTCTCTTCCAAAGTTCCATGGCTTGGTCACTGAAGACCCAAACAGCTTTTTGTTTGAGTTTTATATTCTTTGCAAAATCTATGATTATGCTATTGATGTCCATAAACTCAAGCTATTACCTGCTACCCTAAAAAAAGTTGCTCTTAGGTGGTTTATGAATTTAGGTAGAGATGAAATAGCTACCAGGGATGAAATGAAGGAAAATTTCTTGGAGAAGTATAAAGACTATTGCAGAGGAATTGACTGACATGGTGATGATATTTTCTAAATGGCACAAAAAGAAGATGAAAGCCTAGAAGATTATCTTGAGAGGTTTCTATTTAGTGTCAAGAAGTCCAAGCATAGCACCTTGAGTAAAGAATCCCTGAAATTAATTTTTTTAAGGGGAATCAATGATGACTGTATTGAAGCACTTGACCTTATGAGAGCAGGAGATATTACTCAAGCTGAATGGGATGACATTAGGAAGATTTATCAGAAATACTCTAGAGATTTTTCCAAGAAGGGTAGATACTATAGGCCTAGATCAATAGAAACAAAAGCATCTTCAACAGTCTCCAGGATGGAGATAACTCATATGTTAAAATATTTCAAGGAAGATATTATCAACAACATGGAAACACAACTGGACACACTTCAGGCCAACAAGAAACATGATGAAGCCAAAGTCGTGTTGTCAAGATACTACCCCCATTATAGAAACAAGAAGAGGGATTGTAGATGCAAAAAAATTTCAAGCATTGAGAGAAAGCACGAGTATCCATTGTATACGGTGAAAATGGAAACAACAATATTGAAAGACTAAATGAATTCAACCACAAAACCCTAGCCTAACAACAACAAAGATCCGCCATAACATATGAAGATTACCTAAGACAATGCAAATCAAATGAAATCACAAAGATTATAACATCACATGTCCAATAGGGTTTGAATCTCCATTCTTCCTATCTCGATTGATCTTGCTTGATATATTTGCTCTCAGATTTTATATGTGCACAAGAGCTCAACAAAGAACAAAAATGTGGTTTGCAAGTAGGATTGCATATGAAAGATCGAATGCTAGGTTGCTTGAATAAGATGCATAGGGTTGATAATGAAGGAAGCATCTCCTTATATAGAAGACACTATAAGAAATGGAGGGATAAGATTAAGAGGTGTAAAAGATAAATGGTCGGCTATGATTAGAGGGTAGGTAAAGAAAATAAGAAAATAATAAGAGGGTAGGTAGTGTATGAATTAAGAGATGAATGACATGTGTCATGGGTAGAAAAGGTTAATGAATTAATTAAATAAATAAAGATTTATTTAATTAATAGAAGAAGTGGGATCAATTAAATAAATAAAATATTTATTTAATTTAGGAAAATGACCATTTAAATAAATAAAGGTATTTATTTAAATGAGAAATAAGGCTAGAAGAGGATAAATGAATTAATTAAATAATTAAAGATTTATTTAATTAATAGAAGAATTAGGCTTAGATAATTAAATAAATAAAGATATTTATTTAACTAGACATGACAATTTTAGGTGTATATTTTGCCCCTGTTTGAGACAATGCAGCTTGTTGCGTTGTTTCAAAGAAGATAATATGAACTGATACAAAGTTGCCCCAAGATGGGAATGATATGCCCCCTCGAGAGATTGGATGAAAATGTCTGGAAAGATTGCAGACAATCTCTCAATAAGAAAGAAAGGCTAGAATGGACTGACCGGATAGGATAGAGTGACAGAGTCACAGGATAATGAAGACTAGCTTGGGAAATGAGGGCTAGGGCTAGGGCTAGTGCAGTCTATAAAATAGACCACGAGGGGAAAACATCCTCATTGTCATCCACACATCCAAGAGGTCAGAGTGCAGAGAGAGAATAGAGCAACAACAGTCATCAGTGATGGAATTGGTGTATATATTCGATCGCATTCGCCAATTTCAGAGGCCAGTAGAGGCAGGAGAGCCGGTAAGCACCGCAAAACCTCCTTGTACTTTGTTGCAATAAATGTTGTCATAAATGCATGTTAGGTAGTGCAATAAATGTGCTTTTAGGTAATGTCAAAAACATCGAGGCGTGTCTGTGTTTGTGTCAGGCGTGTCTAGGTTGGCTAGGCGTGTCTGTGTTTGTGTCAAGCGCGTTTGTGCCAGAAAAAGCGTCTATGCAAAATGCAAGCGCGTCTGCGTTGTTCAGGCGCGTTTGTGATGTGTGGGCACGTCTGTGCAGTTCAGGTGCATTTGTGATGTGTGGGCACATTTGTGCAGAGTAGGCGCATCTGTGCAGAGCAGGCATGTCTGTGCAGAGCATAGGCATGTCTGTGTATTTCAGGCGTGTCTGTGCAAAGAAAACGTGTTTATGTAGTATGTAAGCGCATTTATGTCAGGAAGGCACATTTGTGTCAAAAATGTGCATTTATGTCTTCTAGGGCAAATCAGCAGTTCTGTGATGAACATACGCTGTCGATTGGATAAGTTGTTGAGAGGATACACTCGAACAGGTCCTCTAGGGAAGACTATGATAGCAGATAGGGCTAGCATTGACAATTCTGTGATAGAACATACGTTGCCAATTAGGAAACTACTCAAGAGGATACACTCAAGCAGAGGCCCTAGGATAGGATAGATCAAGGCACTTTGTCATGAACAGTGAGTACCAAGATATAGTACTTTGTGATGAACAGGGAGTACTAGAATATGAGCAGCACTTTGTGATGAATGGGGAGTGCAAAAATGAGCAGCACTTTGTGATGAAAAGTGAGGGCAAATACATGTAGTACTTTGTGATGAACAGGGAGTACCACTAGGATAAAAAGCAGCATTTTATGATGAACAGGGAATGCCACTAGGATAGAAGCAACACTTTGTGATGAACAGTGAGTGTCACTAGGATAGAAGCAACACTTTGTGATGAACAGTGAGTGTCACTAGGATAGAGTATCATAAGCACTTAAGATAAAAAGCAACATTTTGTGATGAATAGTGAATGCCACTTTAATTGACACAGTTGATTTGCTTGACTGAAGGAGTACCTACCTATGCTAGAGTCACGGGAGAGATTCCCGTCGACTCAGAGGTTATGACCAGAGCTAACATTTGAGGACAAAGCCGCAATTGAGGTTATGGGTTTGAGATATATTCTGTATGTGCCTGAGTTTTGGGTGAACATGGGTTTGCTGACTGCACTTGCTGAGAGATGGTACTTAGAGACTTGTAGTTTTCATTTGTCGATGGGTGAGATGACAGTCATCTTGGAGGATTTTTATAGGATTCTGAGGATACCGATCGATGGGGAGTTGATTCTCTATGATCGAGATGGAGACAAGGATGCCCTGAGATGAGTGTTTCAGGATCCAAGACTGGAGATGAGGGTAGGACATGTCGCCTGGGACACCATGATAGCGACAAGACTGGCGCTACTAGCAGTGCTAGGAGGAGTGATCAGTGGGTTCCTATGTCCAGATAGGGCAACACGAGGGTTGGCTATGGGCTGGGGGAGTACCTTGGAGACACTGGTGACACAACATGCCAGATATGCCTGGGGACCGTGTGTGCTGGCACACTTGTATTATGAGCTTCATCAGTTCGTCTATCATGGATCCATAGGATTGGGCTGCAGAGTTGCATTGCTATAGGTGTGGGCATATGAGCATCTGCCAGTGACATGATCGATACATTTTAGACATAGGGGTCACGGATGGAGCTTTGTGCACTTGTATGATATGATTACATCTCAGCCACGGATTGGCAGGTTGGAGCACTAGCATCGAGTCCTTGATGAGGTTGACACTGTGATATGGAGGTCGTACCGAGAGTGTGAGTAGTGGGAGGACGACGCAGTGGATCTACCCTATACCTTAGGAGTAGATATCTGATTGGGCAGACGCCCTATGTACTGGAGAGGTAGTTGGTAGACAGGGTATGCAGGCAGTTTGGCAGGATCCAGCAGATGCCACAGGGTTCTGGTATGTATGTGTGGACAGTGCAAGACCAGGCACACTTTGGGCCACTGTTATCATATGATCAAGCCATGATGCAGCTGGTAGAGATGGTGCCCATGCCATGGGATATGTGGCCTGAGATTGAGGATGCAAGGATGGATGCAGAGTATACTGCATATTGGGCAGAGCATCCATTTCCATGCCTAACAGATCCAAGAGAGCTGATAGATGGAGATGGTGGAGGGTATGAGGATGATGATGGAGATGGTGGGGGTAGAGGCTGACGAAGGAGGTGGGGTGTAGTAGGAGAGAGGAGGGTGGCTCCATGGAGAGGGGTGGAGAGGAGAGGCAGGCTCGGGTGGTTAGGGGTCAAGGTGGTTTGCCATTATAGGTACCAGCAACACAGGGTCCCAGACAGGTGTAGGGACAGGTATAGGGATGGGGACAGAGGCAGGGGCAGCCACATGAGCAACCACAGGTACAACCACCAATACAGGGGCAGCCACAGGTAGAGCCACAGGTACAGGGGGCCGAGGAGGAGGTAGGTTATTGGTGAGACCTATACTATGGGGCAGTGCCACCAGAGCAGTGGGCTAGGAGCTTTCGCAAACCATGGGAACTAAGACAAGGTATTCCACAAGACCCTCTTTCTTTCAATCATCCTTATGCAAATCCCAATGCTAATAATAATTGGTAGTCCCAAAATCCTCCTAATTGGTCAAATTATGGGCAAAACTATTGGGGAAACCATAATTGTTCCTGGACAAATAACCCTAATATGAACATGCAACAACCACAAGGTAATTAGCAAATTCCTCAAGGGAACTAGTAGTCAGCACCTCAATGGATAGGAGGACATTAATGACAAAATCAATTTGTTCGCTATATGCAACCACCTATTCCTTCTCCTCAACAAGCCCTATTACCTGAAGCTAGCCCAAATGCCAATGCACCTAGGTCCACTCAATTGCTAGCATAGCCTACAACAAATACTAATAGTAAACCACAACAATAGGCATTTGTTATAGACCCTATCCAATACCCTGCCTATGCCATGAATATCAATAACATGAAACTCTGCTTAGGAAAGGACTTGGGGGTTCCTCATTCACCAACTATCATCAAATTTCCTCCAGAGTAGGAGGAACAGTTAGAAAATGATCACCCTCAACCCACACAATTTAATTCTAGAGGACAAGTTGAGAAAGCACAAACAGGTGAGACATACCCTCCATTTCCTAATAGGCTAACAGTCAAAGAACTAGAAGTAGAGCCAACCTTTGACTTCCTAGACTAGCTCAAGCATGTTTGTGTTAAAATACCCTTATTCCAAGCCATTAAAGATGTTCCCATCTATAGTAAATCAATAAGTGAAACGTGTCTCAAGAAACTAGATAGGAAAAGAAAAGACCCAAAAACTATCCATGTTATAGGCCAATTGGCAGATATTATGTTGGGAAAAGCTATCATTCCTAAGTATTTTGATCCTGGTAGTCCAGTGGTATAAATAACCATTAATGGGGTTTTAGTTAAAAATGCTCTTAGGGATTTGGGAACTCCTATAAATGTAATGACCAAAAGCCTAATGCAGAATTTGAATATTACAACTCTAAGACACACCCCTACTATGTTTCAACTAACTGATAGTTCCATAGTCGCACCGCAAGGGGTTGTTGAAGACCTTATTGTCACCCAAGATTCATGGGAGAAATCTAGCAGACTTTATGATTCTGTCTCCTAAAGCTACTATGGGTGGATATCCTGTTATATTGGAAGACCATGGCTGGCTACTTTAGATGTTTGCATAGGATGTAGGTTTGGAGATGCGACCATTTCAAATGGTAATACCACAAAGAAGCTTGTTCTTTTTCCACTAGCTAAGCCTAATGAAGAAAATGATACTGCAATATGGCCTAACTTGGGTGATGATGTTGAGGAGGTTAATTCACTGCAATCATTAATGATGATAGGGAGAAGTTCTATCTTGCAATTGCAAGATGAGGATGAGATTTTATCTCAACTTATCCAAAACAATTGTGAAATAGACAATCATCCTTCATGCCCTCTGCAAATACTGTTACCATCACCTTCTACCCCAAAATTCCAAGATCAATCACACCTGTTGCATTCGTTGCTTCCTCATGAAGTCAAGACCACCACTGTTAGTTCAACATCAATGATAGAACTGACTGAACAACTAGAGGTCTTTCCAAGAGATTCCTAAGTTGACCACAACCCAACATGAATCTTTGGCAACACTCCTAAAAATTCACCAACATGCATTTTCTTGGGACTATAATGACATGAAGGGATTGGATCATATGCTTTGTACACACATAATTTATATCAATAAAGAATGCAAACCAATCCACTAACCACAGAGGAGAGTGAACCATGTAGTAAGAGAAATTGTTAAACAAGAATTACAAAAGTTGTTAGATGCAGGATTCGTTTATCCCATCTCTGATAGTCAATGGGTATCTCCTTTGGTCATTGTACCCAATAAAGGAGGTAAGTGGAGAGTGTGTGTTGACTAGAAAGAGCTGAATGTAACCACTAAGAAAGATCACTTTCCATTACCTTTTATTGATCAGGTATTGGACAATTTAGCACAAAAGCAATATTTCTCCTTCTTGGATGGGTTCAGTGGATATAACCAGATCAAAATTGCTCCTGGAGATTAGGAGAATACTACCTTCACATGCCCTTGGGGAACGTATGCTTATTCAGTCGTATATTCTCTGACATCTCTCTCAATAGAATGGAGATCTACATGGATGATTTTACAACCTATGGAGAAACATTTGATGAAGCTCTATCCAATCTGGACAAGGTTTTGCAAAGGCGTGAAGATCATCACTTATCCCTAAATAGTGAGAAGTGTTTCATGATGATGATAGAAGGTATAGTTTTAGGCCATCATATATCTCGAACAAGCATTAACATGGACCCTGCCAAGATAGAAGTGATAAAAAATCTAGCAGTACCCACAAAGCAATAAGATGTTAGGAGCTTCCTGGGTCATGCATGATATTATAGGAGATTTATTCAATACTTCAGAAAAATAGAAGGACCATTGTATGGCCTCTTAACAAAGGAAGCTGAATTCAATAGGATATATTCTTGTGATCATGCATTCTCTACACTTAAAGATGCTCTGACTAGAACACTAGTTCTCCAAGGACCTAACTAAGAACTTCCATTTCATGTTCATACAGATTCCTCTGACTATGTAGTTGGTGTTGTCTTGGGTCAAAAGGAAGGAGCCAGTGAGCATGCCATCTATTTCATTAGTAAGAACCTATAGGGAGATAAATCAAACTACCTAGTGACAGAAAAATAAATTCCAGCAGTGGTTTATTCATGAAACAAATTTAGGCATTACATCACTAGGTATCCAGTGTTTGTCCATACTGATCATGCATCCATCAAGTACCTAATGAACAAACCTTTGGTAGCAGACAGGTTAGCCAGGTGGTTGTTATTACTGTAAGATTTTGATATTACAATAGTAGATAAACTAGAGAAAGCCAATGTAGTAACAAATTTTCTTTCAAGGCTTACCACACCTGGCTCTGACACTGTCATTGATGATTCATTTTTGGATTAGCACCTATTTTCTATCAGTACTTATACACCATGGTATGATGACATAGAAAACTATCTAGCTTCAGGCAAAGTTCCTCCTTATTTCTCCCCAAAGGAGAAGAGGTTGCTAGTTGAGAAGAGTTTTCCCTATTCTTGGGTTGTAGGTTGTCTATACTATACTGGGCCAGACCATGTCATGTGTAGATGTGTCAGAGAAGATGAAACCTATGATATTCTACATGCCTCCCATGATGAACCTTTTGAAGGCCATTTTGCTGCCAAAAGAACCTCCATGAAGATTCTCAACACTAGGTATTTTTGGCCAACCCTTCATAAGGATGCCATTAAATATACTAGGAAGTGTGATCACTGCCAAAGGATGGGAAGACCAACTAAATCTGATGAGATGCCCTTGCAAACATAGGTAGTTGTTACTCCATTTGATAAGTGGGGAATGGACTTTATTGGTCCTATTGATCCTCCTTCTAATTATAAGTCTTATATACTTATTTGCACTGATTATGTTACTAAATGGGTGGAATTTAGAGCTATGACATATGATAGGGACAAGAAAGTTGCAGATTTTCTTTATGAGGAAATATTTACTAGATATGGAGTCCCTAGCGAGTTGGTAACTGAACAAGGGCCACAATTTTCCTCCACCTTAATAACAACTCTCATGAATAAATATAGCATTTTTCATAAAAAGTCTTGTCCCTGTCATCCCCAAGCCAATGGCTAGGAAAAGATCACAAATAGGGAAATTGAAGCCATTCTCACAAAAACTGTGAGTCTCCACAAGAAGGATTGGGCCTCTAGATTACCCGAGGAAATATGGGCTTATAGGATCTCATGGAAAACAACCACATGCTTCACCCCATTTGAACTTCTCTATGGCAAAACAATTTTCATTCCTATAGAATTTGAATACAAAACGTTGCAGACAACATTATACCTGGACATGGATATTTCTAAAGCACAACAAGACCACATCATGTAACTTAATACTCTAGATGAATATAGGAGGCAAAACCTCTATCATACAAAACTCATACAACAACAACGTGTTCGATGGCATGATAAACATATCAAAAATAAGAAATTTTCCCGTGGAGATTGGGCATTGCTATACGACTCCAAATATCAGGAAAACAAGGGCAAGCTGCAGACACGTTGGATGGGACCATATGAGGTGGCTGAAGTCTTTGACAATGGGGTTGTTTGACTCACAACAATTGATCTAGTCCATTTTAAGCTATTGGTAAATGGCCATAGAATTTGCCTTTATCACAGGCCCAATTCTAAACAAGAGTTCCTGTAACAATTTGTGGGTAGTCCAAATTTCAAATTTGCTGTAGGAACATTTGGCGGGCTTTCTAGTTTGCCACAAATTGACTAAGGTTTACTTTTCCACCTTCTTAATGAAGTTTCCATGTCCACATGGGAACAATTTCTTCTTATCTTCTACCATCATTCCACCTCATCTCTCTATCTGATGCTTCTCCATCCGTACTCACTTTCTTTCATTCTTTGACTTTGTTGTTACATTGCACATATATTGACCATTACATCAACGTCGGTAAGTATTACTTATTATGCATCAACCTTCAGGTACGCATTCACCTATTTTGTACTTATTGCTCTTAATTGCATTTTATTTGAGTTATTTCCTTATCATTACAACATATCATTTCTTTCCCAACCTGTTTATATTCCTATCCCTTCCCATGTGTGGACCCACGTGACATTTTGGCTAGGGGGAGGGTTGGATGTGTGTTTGTTTTTGCAAATACAAAGTTGCACTATGGAATTCGCATATTGGTCACCTTCTACAAAGCTTGATTTTAAATTATCCTAATCCTTGAGTCATGATTTTCCCTTCGAATTTATCTTTCTTGTCACCCTGTCTTTGTTAGTTTGAACATGTGAAAATAAAGATGCTATAATTAGCTCTAAAATATGTGAAGGTTGTGGGTAACAAGTTAGGAAATTGATAGAACTTTAGAGGAAATGGAATTGCTCCGAGTAAGAAGAGTGGTAGAGTCTACAGAAAATGGGAGGACCTCCAACCAGGCATGAACAAGTAGACCATGAGCTTATTCTTTTAGATGTAGACTGTGCACCAGTATTTCAAGTCTCTGGATGGTTGGATTATTTTCTGAAGCTCAACAATATTGATTATACTATAGCTCATGAGTTTGCATCCACATTTTGAGAAGGGGAAGCCATGGTAAGAGGGGTTAAGATAATAGCCACAGAAGAAGGAATTGTCGAGGTAACCGGTCTTCCTGTAGTTAGGGAAAAATATTTGGAAACTTTTGATGCAAGATCAACCAGAGCTGAATTTACACTTCCTCGGGATCCTCCATTAGCAATTTCTAGGTAGGGGACAAGTAGATCTATGCATCTAGACTGGGCTCCTATAGTGGTGTATATTATCAAATACATTACTTGTGAAGGTCGACAATCTCTTTTACATGTTGTGCATTTTAAGCTTCTTTCTCATCTTCACCATGGAAGACACATGAATGTTCTGAGTGTTCTATACCACAGTAGAAATAGTTTAGGCAATATAAGGATCTGGAGTTTACCTTTCCATTGGAATTAAGAGCTGAGACATCCTTCTCAAACAATGTATTGTACCAATGGAATTAGATTTTAAGTGACAACAAGAACACATACCTTGTTTTGACAAAAAGGGAACATGTGTACAAAGAGTATGAAGCAGT
Organism: Cryptomeria japonica; assembly: GCF_030272615.1. NCBI lineage: Eukaryota > Viridiplantae > Streptophyta > Pinopsida > Cupressales > Cupressaceae > Cryptomeria > Cryptomeria japonica. Next base: position 650,589,535 of record NC_081406.1, on the reverse strand, counting down.
GGCTAAGACTTCTACACGCCTAGGGTTTGGATACCTTTCTCAGTGATAGAATGTGTTGTCAGATGAGTTAAAGCAGCATGAGCCACACTCTCTATAGACCTACCATGCAATATTAAAAAGGACAATCAGGTACATCTAGTTGGGAAGATCATTGCAGGAAAGGTGGATTCCTCTCACATTTCAGCCTCCTCTTTTACTATATCCTATTCTAGATTGGAAGAACCTCTAGGCACATGAAAAATAAGCTGAGGAAGCCCACTGGAAAGAAATAGAAGGAAGTCAGGGTTTTTATTGGGATCCATATGTTCTGGCTACAAGGGAGACAGAAGTGACCGATTTTAGAAATAAAGTGTTTGAGGAACATGCAAATTCTTGAGGAAAAGCATTAGTTAGGTTGGGGGAAAATGATGAGTATTCTTTTTGGTTATTTTATATGGACTTATGTTATGTTAGATTTGTCATTTTGTGACTTAGACATTCTGGTTGTGATGGATATAAGCCCTTTTGTGTTTAAAACTATGAACTTTGCCATCTATTAAACAACCTTATAAACAATATGATAAATCTCTTTTAATGATATGGAAATGCTTGATTAAATGTTGGTTAGAAGTAATATTGTTTGAATATGTGTTGTGCATATTAAATTCTATGTATGCAGCTGGAGGAGAGACTAAGTCAACACAGAGACATCGATTATTGTTTTAGAGAGTTACAATCCTACTCAAATAGGACTATTGAACCAGTTAAGTCGACATTTGATGATTTTGACAGAGCTCACAGTTGCGGTTGATGCAGTTATTGTTTCAAAACATGTGTCGGTCTATTGAGGAGATCTAGAGGATGCCATGGCCTATATTTGTGCATTGGACTAAGTCTTAGAATGATTCACCCTTTTATGCTTTTATTTCTAATAAAACCCATCCTCCTAGTTTGTTGGGAGTGGATCGGTTGTGTAGTTAGTTAGTTATTAAATTTCCTATAAATCCATCAATGAAGGATGGAGTATGTAATGCAGTTTTAATTTTACTTGAGAATCAAGTGTACTTTGTTTCACAATTAAAAATATCAAGATATTTCAGTTCTTCCATCTTTATTGTTCAGAATTTCAATGTGTATGTGATATTGTCATAATTTTTAGATTTAGTTAAGGTTTTGGAGGCTCAACCAAGGGGCTCACTTGGGGAGCATCCACATTCATTCAACTCTATGTTTTTCTAAGTAAGTTTACTATCGAGATTATGTTTACTATTTAGAATCCTTTTTGTTAATTATCTTACAACCACAAAAACTTCTTTCTGTGACTGTTCCAGCAACCAAAGGAAAAATGGGGTTTATAGTTACCAGCTAGTTAGTTTGTTTCCTACATAAAGTTACAAGCTTCATGTTAAGTAGGTTAAATTGATGTCAGTAGAACCAATGTTAGAATCTAATTCTTTCCATTAATTCCTTGTTTAGTTGCTTCAAGATTGAGTTAGTATTCCTCATGAGTCTCTTGGTACAATTATAGTGTAGACTTGATTCAAGTATACATTCTTGGGTTGACAATTGAATGAATTCCTTATTAACGAGTTAGTAGTCCAATGATAACAAAGAATTGAACCCTTTTGGTCAAGGAAATGAGTCTTTATTACTAGGGCATTATAAGGAACCAACATACATCCAACAACAACATCTTTTATCACCATCATTCTCTACTCCATCCCCAGTTTTTCCATCAGAATCTTCTCAAGAAACCCTAGCCACATTGGTGCTCGCACTCCATGACAAATATTTATGGTTACTAATAAATATTTTTTATTTAAAGAGTTATATTTTTTTTTGCTCCATTTGACCTGGCCCAAACTTGTTGGGGCTACAATAAGGGAGCCACCTCCCCAAAGACATATTCCCCTTCCAGCAAAGGGACATTATAGATACTCCCCCCCATTCCCCTCTTACCCTTCTTCCATTTCACCTCAATCCATCCATCTGCATTGGTATTCTCCAATAATTTTATATTTTAAACTCCTACATTATCCAACTCCTTAACAACTTGATGCCCATCCACTAACCCTACTACACAATCCCCCTAAAATCCAAAAGCACCCTCCGTCTTCTATTCAGATACACCAACATCTTGTACCAAACTACAACCCAAGTGAGCACCGCCATCCACCACACCATCTGAGCCACAAGCTAAACTTGCATATTTTGTTTTGCTGCAACAACCACTTCACTAACATCTTTGGTCATACCCCCCTTATCTTGGGGGGGACTCAGATCCTGCTCCTCCTTATCCACTATGTAAAATTATAGGGTAACCTCTTTCCACCATGATGTTGGTCCCTTCACCCTGCTCATAGCACAAGAGTTAGCATTGTGTCCAGTCTTAAAACATCTCCTACACCTAAAAGGAATCCCTTCATAGTCCAAAGACTGAAACCAACTACCCTTTGAAGATGAAATATAAATATACGAAGGGAGATCCATGGATACATCCATCTCAACTAATAAATGGAAAAAAGTAGTATGCAATAGATTGAGGGAGTCCTTATTAGTCATTAAAAACTTACCTAAGGAGTTCCCAATGACTTCAAAATAGGAATCAAACCAAAACTACATTGGAAGGTTTAGGCTCTTGATCTAGACAAGAGTACGCTCAAAGGACTCTGACTCAGGGTTGAAATTCAGATGCCAAGGTTTCAACATCAATGGGTGACTATCCTCCCAACAATACCAATGACCACCACCAAGAACTTTGTTTTTATTCTCCACACTTTGAAAAACCACAATGAAATATCCACGAGCATGCGGGTAAATCTGCACACATCTCTCCACAATGGGTTCCCAGTGAACCAAAATCAATTTATGTAGGTCACCAAGACTGGGCCAAAGGCCTCTAAAGTGCCCAATAATCCCTAAACCTACAAAAACCATTTCATTATGCTCAACCTCCTTCTCAATCTCCTCTATCAACTTTACAGTTACTAGCTTGGCCACAAGAACCAAATTCATATTAGTAGGTTCCAAATTTCCAAGACCATGAGGCTTGCCACAAGGCATTACTCTGTGATTCCCCCAAAACATCATACCTTTGTATCCTCCGCCCATCAACCATGTATTTTCTGAGAGGGGTCAAGATTGGGGATGAGATCCCAAACTAGTTGGTTCGAGTCACCACTAAAAAAGACATTGAAACCCTTTTGGTTTTGAGCAGCTCCAAGACTACCATTCCAGCTACGATTCTACTACACACATTTCAAAACTATCTCCATGCCTCCTTGCACCACAGATGCCTAGCTAAGAGCCCCTTGTCCAAGACGATTTCGACATGGAAATGTCCCCTCGCAGAAACCCTAGCATGCGAAGCATATCAGAGCGACATCACATTAGAATTACAATATGATCTTTAAATGAATAATGTTGTGGTAATCATATTTAAAGTATTATATTCATACTATATATTATTTTATAATATTTGGTATAGAAATACATTAATTTAAATATTTACAAAAAGAATACAAATGTTGTTTTTTTAATTTTTTAGATCCACATAATGATTTATTATGTGTAAAGCTAATTACATCAAGAGGCATAACCTACAGTGGCAACACAGGATGGAGTGTAATGGCGTGACTGTGTTAAAAATAATGTTAAATCAAATAAATTAAAAGATGACAAACTAAAATTTCATCTTTGCTAAAAAATGCCTGCGTATGGGGGGTGGCCCTGGGTGGGTAAAAATTTGAAAAAATTAAAGAGATCAGACTCCATCAGATCTTCTGATTAGAGGTTTTTTAGCAACAGGGCGGTCAAGAATAATAGTAACTTGGAGAGATCCAACTCTATTGGATCTTCTGATCAAAGGTTTTTTAGTAACAAGTCGGTCAACATTATCAGAAAATTTAATAGATATTATTTTAATAGGTTGACCATGAAGTTTGGTTTTCGGGGGGCTTTTATTAATTCTGGGTCAAATGTGAGATCAAACGTCAGAGGATTTGCTGGGTCAAGTGGTAGAGGACATGTTGGGGTCAACTCTTTCCCCAATAATATTCCTTTGCACTCTCTGAGTTTTTTAACAAGCCCTAATAATATCCCCATGAATCAAGGTGGTTTCAACCAAGGTTTTCCAAGTGCAGGGATTTTTCTAGATAACACTTCTCTGCATTCGCCTCATTTCCTAACCAACCCTAATAACATTTTGGCATTTCAAGGTGATTTTAATCTGGGTTCTAGGAACTCGAGAGGGCCCTTCAAACCAAATGGTTTTAGGAGAACCACTCTTCATCCTAAGCTAAATAATAAGGATTTCTAGAATAGATCACAGAAAAAAGTGGTAACCCTAAAAAAATGGGTGAGGAAAGAAAACAAAGCACCCACCCATAAGGAGCCACTTTTGTCTCTTCCAAATGTGGGTCACATGGATTCTTCACAAATCCTCAAAGTCTCACTCTCAAATGAGTTGTTGTACCCATAGATTTCAGACTTGTGGGATAGAGCAATGATAGGTAAGTTCTGGAATCATTCACCTATTATTTTTGATCTTCGAGTTTGGGTAAAAGAAGTTTGGTTTGGAGTGAATGATTTTTTTTCATTGATCATGGTAATGAATACTTCATAGCCATATTTTCTTCAAGAGATCTGAGAGATAAAGCCCATAAGTTTAAATGTTGGTTCTATAATGGACATGGTCTTCTCACCATTCCATGGAGACCTAATTTTGATCCATTATCCTCTAACATAAAAAATTTCTACTTCTGGGTCTCTTTGACGTTTATGCTTTTGGAGTATAGGGATTTGCCCTTGATTGAAATGTTAGCGAATAAAATGGGTATTTTTTCCAGGCATGATCTTCTTCCCTTTGAGTTCATAGAGCTAACAATGAGGGTTTGCATATTATGTCAGCCTTCTAAGGCTTTTCCCAGTTAGATTCTAATTAATTCCAAGTTTAGCTCATGGTTGCAACAAGTTGTTATTGAGGATTCAAATTCAGTCTTGGAACATTCCAATAGTCTAGGACATTTCTCTTCTCAATGTCAAAAATATACTGGGGTTGAGGATTTTTTTTCTCTAATAATGTTACAGATCCTTTGTTATGCTCCCTTCGTTCAGTCTCTCAGCCCTCTGTTGTGTCCCCTTCTATTCACCGTTAGGAGGTTATTCAAGAAGTGAAAAGTTTTCTTCCTGCTTCTATAGATCTCAGCTTACAAAGGTCATGCCCTTTTCAAAAAAAGGTTTTTTCAATAAATAGAATTGTGGGGATTCCTGATCTCAAAATAAAATGTCTAGGGTTTTAGACTATTTCGTTGACGAGCAGCTGATGATGGTTTGCAATCAGTTAATTGATGAAATTGGAAATGAAGTTTTTACGAAAGAGAAAGATTCTCTTCAATCTACTATCTTGATTAAATCTCAATTATATTCCTACTCAAAAGGTCCAATAAGTTTCCATTCAGTACTTCAGTGGTTCTAGAATTGCTTTGTTAACTTCAATTTTACTCTAGGAAATGTGATTTCGAGCATTAATACTTCAAGATTGACCATTAAATATTCTTCATCCTACTCTCCTCACTTTCCAAAGTTCAAAGTGGCTGCTTCGCATCATGAGAGTTCCCTTTTAGTGCCCCTCAAGAAATTCTTGTAGGCTTCTCCCACTTCTCATATCCTTCCAATGCTTTCCAATCCTAGCATCCTACCTTCCAGGATCTCATCACAGTCTTCAGATTGAAATCAGTTAGCAATGTTTGAGTTCTTATCCCTTCAAGGAAATATGGGATTAGATAAGGACCTCTCCAATGGTTTAATCCAAACTTTTGTTCCTTCTGATGATTGCCCTTCACTCCAAGCTTCTCTTCTTCAAACATGCCTGAAGCGGGACGCTTCTAAATATTACTAAGGAGGAGGTTAAAATAGGTATTCAAACAACACTAGATATCAAACTAAGCCCCAGCAGAGTGCTTTGCTCTCCAGGAAAGAAATGAGGATTGTATCTTGGAATGTTAGGGGCCTTAATGCCCCTAATAAGAGACGCCTCATCAAGTCTCAAATTGAGAACTTTGGGGCAGACATTGTCCTAATTCAGGTAACCAAATTTTTAGATGTTCCTGAGCTCCAATATTTCAAAAACTGGAAAAAGTGGAAATATGTAGCTTCGCCATCTGTGGGGGCCTCGGGAGGTTTAACAATTTTGTGGAAAGAAGCAGATGTCCAAGTTGTTTGTTTAGATTCTAAGGCTAATGTAAAGCGGAAAATCGCGATCGAACCCTAGTTGCCCTCCCCTCTTCCAACTCTGAGGAGAGAGAAGGGAGGTTCACTAGGGTTGATGGTTTTCACTTAGGGGAGAGACTTTACATTCAAAAGAGGGGTTGAAACCCACAAGATCCAATCCCACACAATGCAAGATTGGATGCTAAATGTGTTTCAAGGGTTATGACAGCAAGGCTACCCTCTTTTGTAAAGAATGTTGATAGAAGAATTAAGCTAAGCATGCATAGAAAGTGACAAAGATTCGCTTATAAACTGAGTTAGGGATATAGGATGAAGCTACGGACCTGGAATTAGCAGTAAAATGTTGATACGGCGCTGTCCTACAAATTTGAGCAAAAGTTGTTGGGACGATGGCACCCGACCGCCACAGTCCTCCGAAAAATCCGCGAAATGAAGGGGGATCTGTTCGTCTTTGCACAAGGATTCCAGATCTTCAATTTCAGCCACGTACCTACAACCTACACACAGAAAAGAGAAGACGATTGGGGGGTTAGGGATTAGGGGTTTGCCTTTAGGTCAAACCCCGGTTTTGGAATTAACCAAGAAATGAGCAATGCTGTAAATGTAAATGTCTGTAATGTAAAACAAGTACTAATACCTTGTTCTAAGGATGTTTGTATCCTTATGTGCGAAGGTTTAGATGTTGTTGTTTGTTGTATGTTGTAGTAGTATGTAGTAAGTGATCTCCTCTTCAATGGTTGAATCCTTGTCTTGAATGCAACACTTAGCCTTGAATGGAGACTTGGAATGAATGCTTGAATGCTTGAATGTTTGAATCTTGCTTTCACCTTTTTTCCATCTATCTCAATGAGAGAGGAAAATGTAGTTTATATACTTGTCATTTAGGGCTGATAGACTGATTTTCCCGACCTTAGGCCGACCAGGAAAGTTAATTTCCAAATTGCAAACAAAAAGACCCAAGACCCCTTAGGAGACCGGGCCCAAAATAGGACCCAGGGACCAGGGCGTTGGGCGCCATGGTCCTGGGGACCAGGGTGCTGGGCGCCCTGGTCCTGAAGGACCAGGGCGCTGGGTGCTCTGGTCCCACCTCCCGGGACAGCAGGGTGCAAGGAGGTTCAGGCCAGGGTGCTTGAAAAATGCAGTTTTCAGTGTCGTAATCAGGTTTCGGGGTCTCCATTCAGGTTGCGTGTTGCGTCGCCATCGTGAAGACCGAAATGCAGTCGAAATTGCAAGTGTCACAATTTTAGGACGCTGCATTTAGCCCCCACTTTAGCAGGAGTATGTATGCTCATATTTCCGGTAAATTACAAGGAAACAACATTGAAAGACTTTCACCACGTCAAGGAGGCAAGACACACCAAGCCCCCAGTGGACTAAGGATCTTATGACTTTGATTGACAAAGTAAAAGGGAAGATCACGAGGGAGAACCATGACTGTCAGTAGTAAGGTTCCCTCACTATGAGTCATGCAAGAAAGATATCAAAAATTTTTAAGGCAAGGCTAAATTTGCCAAGAAATTTTCAAGTATCTTGAAAAGATATGGACGGGATGTATGCCCCCCTACATTAAAGCGATCGCACACGCCTCACCAGGGGTGATTGTTTTAACGTAGTGATACATATAAGAAATGAGAAAGGAGCACGTTATCACAAGGATTTAGCCCCCAAGTGTGAGATAAACCCAAGGATAATAGACACAAAACACAAAGCACGAGGTGACTTCTCTTTCCTCAGGGTCAGTATGTTGTATGATAATTCATGTATATCATATGTATGTATGCATCATTGTTCTTCATTCCCCAATCAAGGAAGGTCACCTAGAAGAAGGGAACACATGTGTCTTTTGAGTCAACATGAGAGAGACCAAAAGAGATCTCAATGCTTTGCATCGTCCTCAAGTAGACAACACTAAGGACAACAAATAGAAGAATGAGAATAACATATAGAAGAAGTAACACAAGAGAGGAGGAGAGAGTCTGCTATGCTAATGTAACTAGTCTAGCACGTCATCTACCCCCCGATCTTGCTGATCAATGTTTCGGGAAGGCAGGGAACATGCTAGAGGAGGAACATCCAACACAGTAGATGGAGCTATCACAAGATCCAAACAAGGGCTATGTTCATGTTCCGAGCCACATTGTTCTTGTCTAGGAGCTAGGATAAGTGCTTTAGAAAATTTATTAGATAAATGGTTATCAATATCAACAAGTTCATATTCACTATCAGAAGCAAGAGGAGTAACATTTTCATCATGAATAACATTTTCATCTACATCATCATCAAGATTTATAAAAATAGGATCTTTAACTCGCACAGGATCAAGACCATCATGCATCTTATGTTTAGGAGATTTAGGCTCAACGTCCGGCTGAGGAGAAAATGGAATAATGCTTGTTGAAGGTGTTTTTGGGGATTGCAAAGTTTGAGTTCTAAGACGATGCTTTCGCCGGCGTTCACGTGCAGAACGATTTCGTCTAGTCTTAGTAGGAAGTTGAGAAGATTGAGGAGGAGGAATGTTCTCATCCTTATCACTTGGGTGTTTAGGTTGTGGTCTCTTAGGCTGGATAATAGGAGAAGAAGAAGGTCTCTTCTCTCTATAAAAAGAAGGAGGAGGGACTGCTCCATACAAAGGAGGAATATTTGGTTTAGGAAGAAGACCAAGTCCATCATGACGAGGAGGTATAGGTCTACTTTTAGAAGGTTTATTAGGCATAGACATAGTCACATCCATAGGGATGGGTTGGGAATCTTCTTGAGGAAAGACATTAGTTTTATCTTTCAAAGGAAGAACTTCCTTCTCAAGAATGATAGGAATATCAAGTTTAGGTGTTCTAGGTTCACTTAGAGATAGGATCATATCTGTTTTCCACTTTTGATAAGATTTGAAAAGATGATCACTTCGTGGAGGAAGAGATTGGAATTGTTTAGGCCAAAAGTAATCAAGAGGAACGCTAGAAGTTCTTTCAGCTGGTTTAAAGAGACTATGATTGACAGTAACAACTTCACCATTATGGGGAAATTTCAAACACTTATGAATAGGAGAAGCAATAGCTTTCATGGAAGATAGCCAAGGATAGCCAAGCTTCACACGAAATTGTTCGGAAGATGGAATAATAGCAAAGTTCACATCAAGAGATTTGTTATGGACCTCAATAGGTAAAGTAATAGAACCAATTGCAGGAGAAGAAAATGCATCAAATAATTTCAAAATCACATCTGTTTCATCATAGATCACTTGATTCAATTGCAAAGTAAAAAGAAATTCTTCAGTAATAACATTAATCATGCACGAAGGATCAATAAGCACTCCACGGCAAGGTGTATTCTTGACTTTTGCAACTATGTATAAAGGACCATCAGGTGCCCTAATAGTTTCACTGGAATCAAATGTGATGGAAGGTTCTTTAGGGATTTCTTGCTGCTCTACAAAGTTAATCACATTCGGAGTCATAGACACAAGACCAGCAGATGAGAGAGATGAATCATTAGCCTCAATCGCATTAGAGGTATGAGAAGGTAATGGATCAGTGAAAATCTGAAGATTTTGATTAGGAGGAGCTACAGATGTATTGCCTTTATCATTCACTCCAGAAACAGAAATAGTATTATTATCAATCAAATCTTGAATTTTACCCTTTAAAGAAAAACATTTTTCAATATCATGCCTAGGCTGACGATGAAATTGACAAAAAGCTTTGTTATCAAAATAAGGTGAAGTAATCTTTGCAGGATCAATTTGTCTTATAGGAGGAAGAGTAAGCACATTTTGTTCCAATAACTTATTCATAATACTATGCAATGATTCATTCAAAGGAGTATACTTTCTTTCTTTCTTGAAAAATTTAGAAATAGAAGGCACACCTGATGCTGCATTCACATTGTTGTTGATGATGTTTTCATTGAATTTGATGGAATCTCTATTCGGTTTAAACTTCCCAAATGGTTGTTGACTGCTATCACCCTTATCACTCGGAGCCATAGGATGTGATTGTTCCATTTGACTCACAGTCAGTTGATAATTGTGAAGAGTTGCACACAACTGTTGGAAAGAAGTAAACTCAGAAAACAGAAGTTTGTCTCGAATATCTTTTTGTAAATTATAAATAAAGATTCTTTGAATATCATTGTCAGGCACTGGAAAAGAAATTTGAGCATACAAATGCTTATATCTACCAATGAAATCAGTCACTTTTTCTTTAACACCTTGTTTACAATGCATTAAATCAATCAAAGTAATTTTAGGGCTTATATTGTTTTGAAATTGTTGAATGAAAGCATTTGCAAGTTGTTCGAAAGAAGTAATAGAATAAGAAGGCAACGAGCAATACCATTGTAAGGCTTTGTCTCTTAATGTTCTGGTAAACAGTTTTGCAAGCAACCTTTGGTCATAAGCAAAATCGGTACATATTGTTTGAAAAGTCTTAACATGTGTTAGAGGATCACCTTTACCATTATAAAGCTCCAAATGCGGGATTTCAACATGTTTAGGAGGGATAGCTCGAACAATATCAAGAGAAAGTGGGCTCGCAACATCAAATGTGGGCACACTAAACTTAGATTGATTCATAGAGGCAATTTGTTGCTGTAAAGAAGAGACAGTTTGTGCAAGATTGTTAATGGTCGCTTCAGTCGAAGAGTTCATATTAGATGTGTTAGATTGAGATGGAGGTGTTATGTTATTGAAAGAAGGTAAAGAGTAAGGTGGTGGGACCCTATGATAGTCAGTCATAGGAGATGATTGGACAGGAGGAACACTACAAGGAGGAATGGAATGGTTGAATGAATTGCCCCCTTGCATCATGTTCATTTGTGGAGATGTAATAGGGACACTCATTGAAGGAATGTATGAAGAAGTCGGATTGAATGAAGGAAGAGGGTTAATTGAAGAAGAAGGATTGCCCCCATGACTGGTGATCACAGGAGGAATGTCTTGTGTAGAAGTAGCCATTATGTTTGATGTAAAGGTAGGTATGCTAGCAATAGAAGTCATCAAAGGAATAGAATGATTGACTTGAGTAGGAGGTTGTGTATAACCCAAATTTTCAGCACAACTCTTCATAGGCATCACATTCGAACCCACAATGTGTGCAATACCACGCAAAATATCAATTCCATTCTGATCACTTTGAAGCATATGTTTTAGACCCTCAATTAAAGGAAGAGCTTGACTATCGAGATACTCATGAGACATCCATTGGTGAAAATCGTCAAATTGGTTATCCAATTTCGAAAGTTGTTCTACAGAAACCTCATGGAGAGCTTCTTCATCATTAGGAGGATTAGAGGAATTACCCATGTCCTCGTTAAAAAGGCTATTCAAATTAGGTTCCATCTCCTTAGTAGTTAAACCTTGGAAAGACTTAATTCTACGGCTTCATCTAACGGGAATAGTGTAAGTAGGGCTTATTGTTGTAAAACTCATGCACTAGAAAGAGAGAGAAGATTTTGAATTTAGAGGTAGCAATTTTCAGTAAAATCAGCCAATCTTCTGGATTTAAGCTGTTAAATGCAATCACGACAGTCTCCCGAAATTTCGGAAAAAATGTCCGGGACCGTGGCGCTCGGAGTGCAACACGGTCCTTGAAACTTTTTCGAAATTTGCAGGGATGAAAGGTATGATGATTTTAAAGCTAATCTGAAAAAATTGAGTGATTTTACGATCTGTAGATAGGCCAAATTAAAGTTGCAATCTCGAAATTGAACCCTACCAAGATTGTCGAAAAATGCAAAAATTTGAATTTTGAAAAAGAGAGGGAAATTGAAATTTTGAATTTTATGATTTTAGAGGGAATGTCAAAAGCAATGCAAATTTTGAAATTCAAAAGTTGACTCAATTTCATGCAAAATTCAATTTTGAAAGCGGAAATTAAAGTTGTTGTAATTAGGCATTTAATTTCAAAAGTCACAAATTGCAAGAATTTGAATAATGCACTGAAATTTTTAATGAATGCAAACACACTTTTCAGATTTAGGACAGTAAGAACACAATTTTGACACAAAATTTCAATTTCAATGATTTTTGAATGTTTAGAAGCCTTAATCCAAGCAATCACAAGACCAACTTTGACTTTAATTTTGAAAGTGTTATAATTGATAAAATCAGCCAAAATTCTGGATTTTAGCAGGAAAATACAGTAAGATCTCGCTCCCGAAATTTCAGAAAAAATGTCGGGGACGATGGCGCTCGGAGTGCACACGGTCCTCGCAACTTTTTTCCAAATTTTCAGGGATGAAAGATATTGTGATTTTATGCCGGAATCCAAAGTTACAGCTGATTTAGAGATGTTTTGATTAGTGAAATTGTCAGACAAAGGTTGAATCAAGAGGGTTTCAAAAATTAGGGTTTTGACATTTAACCACTTAATTTTCAAAATTAAAGCACAAATATGAATTGATAATTTGTAAGAGAAGGGCAGATCTGAAACAAGCATTAACATTTAGACATTTCACAAGCTTAATTACTAAAAAGAAATTTTAGGGTTTTTATGCAATCACCTCTAAAATTTTGCAAAAGATCAAACATGGAAATGTAATCAATTTTTTCAGATCTAAGCATGAATAATCAGAAAGGATGTTCACGTCGGGTTCACCAAAATGTAAAGCGGAAAATCATGATAGAACCCTAGTTGCCCTCCCCTCTTCCAACTCCGAGGAGAGAGAAGGGAGGTTCACTAGGGTTGATGGTTTTCACTTAGGGGAGAGACTTTACATTCAAAAGAGGGGTTGAAACCCACAAGATCCAATCCCACACAATGCAAGATTGGATGCTAAATGTGTTTCAAGGGTTATGACAGCAAGGCTACCCTCTTTTGTAAAGAATGTTGATAGAAGAATTAAGCTAAGCATGCATAGAAAGTGACAAAGATTCGCTTATAAACTGAGTTAGGGATATAGGATGAAGCTACGGACCTGGAATTAGCAGTAAAATGTCGATACGGCACTGTCCTGCAAATTTGAGCAAAAGTTGTCGGGACGATGGCGCCCGACCGCCACAGTCCTCCGAAAAATCCGCGAAATGAAGGGGGATCTGTTCGTCTTTGCACAAGGATTCCAGATCTTCAATTTCAGCCGCGTACCTACAACCTACACATAGAAAAGAGAAGACGATTGGGGGGTTAGGGATTAGGGGTTTGCCTTTAGGTCAAACCCCGGTTTTGGAATTAACCAAGAAATGAGCAATGCTATAAATGTAAATGTCTGTAATGTAAAACAAGTACTAATACCTTGTTCTAAGGATGTTTGTATCCTTATGTGCGAAGGTTTAGATGTTGTTGTTTGTTGTATGTTGTAGTAGTATGTAGTAAGTGATCTCCTCTTCAATGGTTGAATCCTTGTCTTGAATGCAACACTTAGCCTTGAATGGAGACTTGGAATGAATGCTTGAATGCTTGAATGCTTGAATGTTTGAATCTTGCTTTCACCTTTTTTCCATCTATCTCAATGAGAGAGGAAAATGTAGTTTATATACTTGTCATTTAGGGCTGATAGACTGATTTTCCCGACCTTAGGCTGACCAGGAAAGTTAATTTCCAAATTGCAAACAAAAAGACCCGAGACCCCTTAGGAGACCGGGCCCAAAATAGGACCCAGGGACCAGGGCGCTGGGCGCCCTGGTCCTGAAGGACCAGGGCACTGGGCGCTCTGGTCCCACCTCCCAGGACAACAGGGTGCAAGGAGGTTCAGGCCAGGGTGCTTGAAAAATGCAGTTTTCAGTGTCATAATCAGGTTTCGGGGTCTCCATTCAGGTTGCGTGTTGCGTCGCCATCGTGAAGACCGAAATGCAGTTGAAATTGCAATTGTCACAATTTTAGTACGCTACAGCTAACTATATTCACATTCAAGTCAAGTGTTCTGAATACTTTTTTAATTTGATCTCTATTTAAGGACCCTGTTCAACATTGGGTAAAAAATACCTTTGGGATGAAATTTCTTAGGTTTTGGCTAATTTCTGAGACATTCCCTTAATTATCAAAGGATATTTTAATGCAATTCTATCTCTTCAAGATAAGTCTAGTGGTATCATCTCTTCCATTAAAACTATGCAGGACTTTGCTGATTTTGTTGGCAACAATGGTTTAAAGGATTGTATTCCCTCTAATGGCAATGTGACATGGACTAACAAAAGAAATGGTTTTATGCATATTGTAGAAAGGATTGATAGATTCTTTGTTAATCCATTCTGGTGCTTAGACCTTGCTTTTCCATCTTCCCAAATTCTTCCTCTTTCAGGATCAGACCATTTTGCTTTACAAGTGGAAGTTCCCCTGGGTTCCATTAAGCATGCTTATAAAAATTCCTTCAAACTTGAGCAGATGTGGTTTTGTGATGCTTCTTTCCTTCGTCACCTTCAGCATAGGTAGCTTAATTCTCCCTTCTTCCAAGGCTCTAGGATACTTCAGTTCTGCAAAAAGTTACAGTGGTTGAAATTGCAAATTAAACAATGGAATGCCTTTGTGTTTAACAACATCTTTGCTTCTAAAGGGGAATTGGAAACCAAGATTAAAGATCTAAATGAAATCATCATTCAACATGGTTTTAATGATCAATACTATAGTCATTAGATTTATCTTAATCTTCAGTTGGAAGAGGTGCTCCAAAGAGAAGAACTCTACTGGAAACAAAAATATAGAGAACTTTAGCTCCATGAGGGGGATAGGAACACAAAAAAAATTCACTCTTCTGCAAAAATGAGAAAATTAAGAAACATGATCTCTCAAATCAAAAACGATGTTGGGGTTTTGGTGACAGACAAAACCATGATTCAAGAAGAGGAGGTTTCTTACTTTTCGAATCTGTTCGCTGCCCTTGTAGACAGTGCTTCAGTTTCAACCCATAAAACTCAGGAAATTCTCCAATATATTTTGGTCTTGGTATCAAAACAAGACAAAATTGATTTTTGAAGCCATTCTCCATAGAATAAATTAAATTAGTTGTCTTCTCTTTTCATCTGGATAAAGCCCCGGGGCCAGATGGCTTTATAGCTTTGTTTTTTCAAAAATGTTGGGATTTTATGGGTTTTGACATTTGGCGACTTGTTGAGGAATCTAGAAGAAACGGTAATTTTCTTAAGAATTTCATCACAACCTTCATTGCCTCTCATTCCTAAATCCTGTAGCCTAAATTATTTTGCTAATTTCAAACCTATTTCTTTATGTAACATTGTTTAAAAAATTGTTACAGAAGCAATTTCAGTCAGGTTATCCAAAATCATTCCCAATATCATCTCTTGTGAACAAGGTGGTTTTATTTCTGGGAAAGAAACAATCGAAGGTACTTTAACTTCCCATGAGATTATTCACTTAGTCATAGAGCATAATCTTGAGGCCATGATTATTAAATTGGATATGACAAAGGCTTATAACAAGGTTGGTTGGAGCTTTCTTCATCAGGTGCTGCTAAAATTTGGTTTCTCAAAGAAATGGAGTAAATGGATTATTTCTTGCATATCTGAAGCTAAATTCTCAGTTATTGTCAATGGTCACCCTTCCAGTTTCTTCTCTTCATCTCAAGGTATAAGACAAGGTGACCCTCTCTCACCTTTCCTCTTTATTATCATGGCGGAGGCCCTTAGTAGATTGATCTCTACCCAACATTCTGATAATTTGTGGAAGGTAATTACCTTGCCACAATAAAAAATATCAACTACACATATCCTTTTTGCAAATGACACTATGATCTTTGGGGAACCCTCTTTCTCTGAGGTAAAGATCATTAAAAAATCCCTTCAAACCTATTGTGAGGCATCAAGTCAAATGATTAATGTAGCAAAATCCAAAGTCTTCTTTCTAAATTGTTCTCCATGGGTGGCTAACAGGCTTGCACTTTCTTTGGGTTTCAAGCAAGACACTCTTC
Source organism: Cryptomeria japonica (assembly GCF_030272615.1). Taxonomy (NCBI): domain Eukaryota; kingdom Viridiplantae; phylum Streptophyta; class Pinopsida; order Cupressales; family Cupressaceae; genus Cryptomeria; species Cryptomeria japonica. The sequence continues at coordinate 650,573,473 of NC_081406.1, read as the reverse complement.
CATGTAAATTTATTAGAATTCCTCTTTTCTTTGGCAAAAACAAAGGCTGCTTCTAGAACAACATCTTATCTTCCATTAATAATTTCACCTCTTGGAATAATACATGGTTGTCATTGGTAGGTAGGATTCTTATGACAAAATCAGTTCTCTCTTCTATTCCTAATTATATTATGTCTATCCTTCCAATTCCAAAAGGAGTGTCGGCTGATTTGGAAGCAAGGCACAAGGATTTCCTTTGGAAAGGAAACAAAAATCCAAAAAACAAAATCCACCTTTTGGCTTGGGAAAAAATGTGCTTCCCTAAATCAGGTGGGGGGGTTGGGATCCACAACTTAACTTACCAAAATATAGTCCTTGGAGCCAAACTAGTGTGGAAATTTTTTTCTGATCATAAGTCAAAGTAGGTGGAGACTATTAGAGCTAAATACTTGGATGCTGAAGATCTGAGAGAATCCTCATGGTCCTTGATCCTCCCCATTGGTCGCATATGTGGATTTTTTTAGTAAAATGTACATCCATATTTTTGCCATATCTATATTGGGTTATCCATGATGGGGAGAAATATAACTTTTGGGATGACTCATGGAATGGATATCCACCTCTAAAGACACTTGAGGATCTTCAGGAGATCTGAATTTCCCTTATTCAATCTTGGGGGACCAAAGTGAAAGATTAATTTCTTCTCCCTAATTCAAAGACTAGTGGTAAGGTGCAATGGAAATATGTCTTCAGTGTTCAAGCTCCACTTCTTCAAAAATAGAGGCTTTCTCAGGAACTTGACAATAAAGTAATTTTTTATAAGCTAGATAATGACAGACTCATCTGGACTACTTCTCAAACAGGTTCTTATTCAGTTAGCCTTGGCTATAAGATTTTGGCGGATAGTCATATCGATCCCTATAGTAGAGGTTTTTCTTTATATTGGTTTGATGCTGCTATTCGAAAGGCAGGGTCTTTCGCTTGGCTTTCTCTCAAAGGAAGAATCCTTACAAGTGATAGGTTGTCAAAGTTAGGAATATCTCAACCTTTCAATTATGTTTTGTGTGGCGAGGAATTAGAATCACGAAACCACCTGCTCATTAACTGCTCCTTTGCTAAAGAATGTTGGTCTTAGCTCTGCAACAAACTTTGTTGATCTTCTCGTCTTCAGTTGGACCTGCTTTGGGTTTTTGATGCATGGCCTAGGATTTTTGGGGACTCTTTCTTTGCCTCTATTTGGGAAGTTTCCCTTGCTATTCTAATTTGGAACATTTGGTAGGAAAGAAACCAACGAATCTTTCGAAAGGAAATCTTGAATGTAGCTTCAGTGATTAAGAAAATTGAGATTTCAATTTCAGAAGTGGTTAAGGCTCACAATTCGAAACGTAAAAGGCTTGATTCTCCTTTCACTTCCTGGGAAAATGTCATCTTATCCAAATGGGAATTTCTAAACATCCCTTTTAAAGGTTGTCTTCTTAAGAAATTTGGTAAGTGGATCAATAGGAAGGAAATTAGATGGAAACCTTCTGATCCCAACTCATTCAAATTAAATTTTGATGGTTCCTCCAAAGGCAACCCTAGTATTTCGGGTATTGGTGCGGTGATCAGATATTTTGAGGGCAGAATTAAAATAGTTGGTCTGGCCCATATTCCTAATTGCACCGATAATGTTACTGAGGCCTCGACTTTACTCTTTGGCATTAATTTGGAAGTTAAATTCAAGATTAAAATGTTGGCATGTTTGGCATAACTCATACAGATGGAGAATGATGATTGAACCGGTACAAGATTGCTTGAGATGACAGTATGATGAAGAGATTGATATTGCATGATGGATGACTTTGATCAGTTATTTATGTTGTCATTGATGGTAACTAATGTTTACTCATGTCTATTGATGTTTACTTATGATGTATTGTGCCATCTCAATATTTTGGTCTACTAGAGAGGGCTTACCAATAAAGAATCAAGAAACTGAGAATTAGGATCTTAACCGGTAAATGAGGAAATATTCTGATTGTTTCTAGCGATTGGTGATGTTTGAGGCTTTGTGGTTTTGAATGTAAGTTTCTTGTTGGCCATATGAAGTAATTGATTATGTGTTGCATTGATGTTTTGTCATTGATATCAACACTAGCTGTTATGGTTGTTTACCGGCTTCCGGTAGAAGGATTGGATTGGGAAGATTATCAGTTGATTATCACCGGTATGATTTGGATGATGGAATAAGTTTGTATGGATGATTCATATGCTTTTGAAGTATGTTTCAGTCAGTTGGTATTGACTTGATGAACGGATGCTATCTTATGTTCTAGTAAGCCTTCTTTATGTTGGATATTGTTGGCATATGATGAACTGGCATGTTGATATGATGATAATGTATGTTGTTATTGATGTCAATAAGTACAAGTAAACTGGTATGCAGATTAAAAGAAGTTGGTGAACTGGTATGAAGAGATGTTGTGAACCAGTGTCGAGGTTTCACTAAGTGTGACTACCAGTTGGTAGTATCAACTCTAGGGTTTATGGTTTGGCAATCCAGCTTGTGCGATGCAACCAATGATACTCTATGATGAGTTAGCTAAGAGATGAGAATGAGATCAAGGTGCCACGTCAGTTTTGTGCGCGTGAAGGATTTCCTTGAGGATCTTGCATGTGAAGATCGATTGCATTAAATGTCTACCTCGGGAATGAACATTCCTCTTAGCAGTATGCAAAGAAAGCATGATGGGTTAGTAATTCCCATATGCGGTGAAGAATGAAGGATGCAGATTGTCTTGTGATATGTTTGAAATTGTAATGCTCTATGAAAAGTGTTTGGATGGTTAGGATTGGACCGCTTGTATTGTAAACCTAAGATTCTTAGGGTTTAGGGTTTATGTTATCGACCTAACTGTTGTCTATAAGGTCAATGATGTTTTTTGTTGTAAGTTGTTGGAAAATGTTGTGTGTATGTATCCGAGTGATGAGATAATTGCCAGACCAGTAAGAGGAAAACTGCAGAGTGTGATTGCAGAGTAGAGGAAATGAAAAGGATCTGCCTTGGCATGTAGTGTTGTTATCAGATCAGAGTTTTACTTGTTGTCTTCTAACCATTTCAATAGTTAGAAAATCCCTTTACTGGGTAGCTTTAACAGGCTTATTGTAAATCCTTTAACCAGGCGACTCAAGATCATTGAGTTCTTCAAATCCTCTAGCGAGGTAACCTCTAACAAGGTTTCAACCTTTAACAGGGTATATAGCCATCCCTTAATAGGGTGATCTTTAACATGATCGGTTCCTAGCAAAACCTTATTGTAAAGTCTTTAACCAGACTAGGCTCCTAACAGAGTGAGCTTCAAAAGAGTTCAAAACAAGCTTGTGGGTATTCATCCCCATCGTGGTTTTTCCCATTTGGGTTTCCACATGAAAAATTTGTGTGTCATGAGTTGTGCATTTTTCATGTGATGATTAAGTTTTTTGTGTTTTAGTAATTATGCATGCAAAGCTATTAGGTTATGGTATTACTGGTATATCACATGCATATGTTTATGGGTGAAGTTGTTATTAAGTATTTAATGTATTTGAAATATTCAGACTTATCAGTATATATTGTCTGAAGTCTTACTGTATTTAACCAGTATTGCCATGGTTAAGTTCAGTAATGAAGACAACCGGTTGATATTGCTTTAACTTGACAAGGTGTTGGGAAATTTTTTGTCTGTATTGATTCACCCCCCCCCTCTCAGTACCATTTAGGGTATTTGTTCTTCCTCATTATTCATCACTTTATAGGTCCGGTAAGGGTTTCACTGACAAAACTTTATTGAAGATCTTTGATGTAATGCATAAGTGGTGTTGGTGCAGCTTCTAGAAGGGATTCAGGATGCTGATGGTGATTGTGTTTGTGCCTCGACTGATCAGTGTCATTTCCTTGGCGTGTGTGGATCTAATTTAGATCCGGTGCTATCTAGGTTATGGACCGGTTTTCATGTAACATGTTGGTGGATCCTCTAATGCGCTTCCAGGATGTTTCATTGATTGGATGATGTTTGTTCGGCCTTAGGCTGAGATTTTTTATGATTTTATTTCAAGATTATGTAATAGATCTATTGAATTATTATTTGGGTGGCCGACCTAATTGGTTAGGTCTCGGGTTGGTATAAATATATGTAAGATCTCATTGTAGATCATGGGCAAGGATTGAATAATGTAATAATCATTTGTGTAGAGGGTTTGGTCGATCATAAGTGATCAAGTTGGGTTTATGTAATAGGTTTTAGACCTCTAGTATTGAGCTTAACCAGAACTATAATCTGGCATGTTTGATGCTATCATAGGCAATTCTTATTTCTAGATTGATGTCCAAATATTTTGAGGTGGTTGGCCTCTTCTATAGTCAGTGAGACTCCATTGTGATGAGTAGTGTGCTCTAGTAAGTGTGCCTTCCTACATGTGCAGGCCCCTATCGTAATCATATACTTTCTGCAGAAGTGTCATTTGACTATGGGTAGGGTTTCCCACCGTGGTTTTTCCCTTTACCGGGTTTTCCACGTACAAATCATGGTGTTATGTGTTATATTGATTCTCTAGTTTTCAATTATGCTTTAATGCTTTATCAATTATTCCGGTAAAAGGTTTTAAGTGCTTTAATTCACATAATCTATTAACAATTGATTCACCCCCCCATCTCAGTTGTTCACTAGTTATCCTAATAGTTTCTATCATTGTAACATTTATCTGATAGGAACTACATCATGTTGTGACAATCAGAAGTTATGTTTATAATTTATGTTGAGTTTTTGCCAAGGTTTAAGTAAGGTTTAAGGAGTGGTAAATAATTCTCTTGACCAGTAATGAATTTGGTTTGGCGGTGATCTACATCAAGTTCACATGTTGATGATAACATGGCACAAACCGCGTGATGTGTTTGGAAGATGTTTTGGCGCATTTGGAGAGCAAATTTCTTGGGAATGTGCAAAGTTCTTAGTGGAATGAGCTAAAGGTTTGACTTTCTACCATATCGAATTGCTGTGACGATTTATGATCATTCAACAATTGATATTGATTTATAATTGATTGTAATGATCCATATGATGATCTATAATGAGTTGTAAAGATATGTGATGCCGACCTAGTTGGAAAAGTTATTTATGCCGGTAAGGTTGATGTTTTTAAGTGTCGGTGATTTTGAGAAGTGTGTGAAGCCGAACCAGGGTGTGTGAGAAGATCTGCCAGAGTGATGCAAACTTAGAACTTAATTGGATCTGATCAAGCAAGCAGTCGAGTGCTATACATAGATCATTCATTGTTTCTCTCTAACAATTATAGCAGCTAAAATCCCTTAACCGGGTAGGTTCTAACATTCCTCACATTGTAAAATCCCCTAACAGGGTGAATCAATATTTGAGCTCTAAATCCTCTTGCGAGATTGATCCTAATAGATCAAAGCTCCTAATAGGGCTGAGCTAAATCCCTTAATCGGGTGACTCCTAATAGGGTCTACTCCTAAAAGGGCATCATTGTAAGCTTCTAACCGGGCTTGGCTCATAATAGGGTGCATTCTGAAAGAGTGCAAAATATTTGTGGGTACCAATTCCCACCGTAGTTTTTCCCTATTTGGGTTTCTACGTGAAAATCATGGTGTTCATATGGTGAATGTTTTTGATGTGATGGTTTTATTTACTTCCAGTTTATGCATGGTTAATGAACACTTAATGTGCAACATTGATATATCAGTTTAGCAGATGTTTATCAGTAGATACCGGTATTGGAAAATGACTCTAGTGTTGATCTATATTTGATTTGGTGAAAGTTTTATGAGTCTGAGTTTCTGATTTCAATTTATTGATAATACTAATTCACCCCCCCCTCTCAGTATTAATCAGATCCTCTAAGATTAACAATTGGTATCAAAGCGCTCTGTGTGCAGAAAGCCTAACAACTTGAGGGAAAGATTCAGTGAAAGATGATGAAGAAGAAGGGTCCCAAGTTTACCAAGGACAACTACCAAATATGGAGTGATTGTACAAAGATATACATTAAAGGAATGGGTGCACAGTATTGGAATCATGTCATAACCAAGTATGTTGCTCCTACTACTAGTCCCTTGACATCGGATGAACTCAAAGAATAATAGGAAAACATTCAGGCTCTTGAAGAAATTGTAAGTACTTTGTCTAACTCTGAGTATATTGATGTTCATGGATTAGAAATTGTAAATGAGGTATTTGGGAGAAATTTAATTTAATTTATGGAGATGAGCATGTACAAAGGGCAAAGAAAGAGAGTTTGAGAGGAAAATTTGATGATATGAAAATGGTTGACGATGAGAACATATCTCAATATGGACAAAGGATTAAGAAAGTTGCAGGTGGTATAAAGAGTGTTAGAGTCAAGATTGAAGATGGTACTGTTGTTAGTAAAATGCTTAGAACTCTTTTACCGCAATATTCTATCAGTGTCCTCTATTCAAGAACTGAGATACATTTCAAAAGATAAAGTCAATGTTGATTCTCTAATTGGAAATTTAATTGTATTTGAACTAAACAGTTTTGATAATAGTGCCTCCAAACCTTCTAAATCTTCTTTTAAGGCTTCTATAATTGGTACATCAACAAGGAAAGGAAAAGATGGTTGTAATAATCATGATTGTAGAGAACTAATGGTGATGATGAAGATCATCTTATGGAACTTGAGGCATTACTGGCTAAAAAATTCCTTAGAGGAACAGGTAAATATAAAGGTAAATTACCCTTGAAGTGTTTCTCTTGTAGTAGAATTGGACATATAGCTGCTAACTACCCTAACAGTAATAAGAAAGATAAGTTTAGGAGATTCAAAGGAAAAGGAAAGAAACATTGTTATGTTGCGACAGATGTGATGAATACTAAGAGGGGGGGGTGAATTAGTATGCCAAAAATCACTGTACTTAAACACTTTACTAGACTACCAGTAAACCAGTAAAACAGTTTAGCAAACAAACCGGTTAGCACACATGCAAACCAAATAGCAAATAATGCATTCACCCACAGAAGCACAAACACCATAACACAAGAGATTTTTACATGGAAACCCAAATGGGAAAAACCATGGTGAGATGAAATTCACAAGTAACTATCTGCAGAATAGGAACCAGACCAGTTAAGGTCATACAATGATCTTTACCAAAACAGATCCTGTTAGGAATCTCAATCTCTGTTAGGAGATAAGTCTGATTAAAGACTACCTTGCTAGAGGATTTTAGATCCACAGATGTGAACCACCTTGTTAGAGGATTTACAAAAGGCTTTTGGGCCTACTCGGTTAAGGGCTTCAGACTTGTCGAAGATGTGAGTAATCAACAAGTGAGTGATTTAGAAAATAGCACAGATTGCTTGGTTAGATCCTTGATAGCTCGTTTCTAATGCATTCCAGCATTACTTCAGTCTTCAACACATTCACACTCTGCCTCTTCTTGTAGACCTAAACTTCTCTTCTATATCCACACTCACAAAAACTCATCAACCACCTTAAACCCTAGCAACAACCTAAAACCCTAGACATGATGTCCTTATCAAGGAATCTGATTTCATGTCAGTCCAATAGGATTACAATACAATTTCCTAGGTTCAGTGCATCTAGACATATATGGTAACATGACACAAAAAGCGCCGCCAAACAATCGGTGGATGGTAACTCATCACAAATGTCGGTTGGTAACTCATCATAGAGTATTACCGGTTCATACAAAATATCGGTTTAAGCAAAATATTGGTTGCCAGTTTGAAAATAATGAAGATTGGGAAATATGAGTTGTGCTGCTTCGTTCCTTCGTACCACTTGAGATCCTTGAACCACTTGGGGTCTTCATACTACTTCAGATCAATAAACACTTTTTGTAAAACATCGATAGTCTAAAGACTATAATACATCATACCGGTTGGAACAAATACCGGTTGAGCTTTAACTCATACATACAAAGAGTGATCTCAAATCAAGTGTGTGTCCATCAATGACAATCACAGCATCAATCATCAAAAATGCCAACAATCTCCCCCTTTGATATTGATGGCAACACTTAGGAAAAATTTTGACATCTAAGTGTTTTACAACAAAAATATGCCATAATCAAAATTACTCCCCCTAAGCATATACACTATCCTTTTTGCAGAAAATACAATGTATACTACTCCTTAATAGAAATAACATGAAAGTATACATCAAAACATTCAAAATTTATATCAAATTTATACTTCTCCCCCTTTGCCAACAATGACAAAAGTATTGCAGGCTAACCCTTGTTTCATTAGTATTAAAATAATAAGTGTTTATGATAGTAAAGAGTAAAACTTGTCAAAAATTGATTTAAAGTTCTGCAAAAATTGCTTCATGGATAAGGACCATGAGTCAAGTAGGGAGGTAGCCACCTCTTTCTCTGTCTGCATCTAGGAGACTTGTTCATCCATGGCATCTATCATGCTCATCTCTTGAGTGACCATGAGGGCATCAAGATTTAGATAGCATTTCTGGAGAATTTGCAGTCTTGGTAGTAGGACCAATTGAACTTCTTGCAAATTTCATGTTCGGTTGCTTATCTCTGCCTCTAGTCTTGCAGACTGAAGTTGAAACCGGTGAACAGTTTGACCATATGTGGAAAAGCAATCATATGGAATCTTGAAGGTGCTAATAAATGATTGCATATTAGATTGCAGTTTGTCCTTCTGAGTGAGCACATCATCACACAATAAATGAGGTTGGCAAATCTTGTTGAGTAGTAGATTTCCCTCATTCATTGCATCTCTAATGTCCTTTTGTGCCTTCTGGAGATCAGACTAGAGCTCTGTTAACTTTCTCACCAAGGCAGTGTCCAGATCCTTTTGATGTTCCTTCTTGGCATTTGCTTCTGCAACCTCTTCCAGGATTTGTACCTGGTCTTCTACAACTGTGCATAGGAGCTTCAATTGTGCAAGTGAGGAATCGGTACTGGGAAGGTTCGTACCGGGTATGAAATTGGTAAGTGTTTCCACCGCAGTTTGGATAACATCTTCCTCCTTTTTCCTCCTTAGGGCATCCAATCGCTCTTGAGCAAGCTTAATGCTCTGAAACAGCTCCGATTCATTTGCAGACTGGAGGTCAATAGGATTGGTAATGTCATCTGGTTTAGCTTGACTACCAGTTTCCATTGGGGTCTCCACTTGTGTGCTCTTTTCCGCTGCTTCCTTGTCCTTGGCTTTTTGCTAGTCTTCTTGAGCCTTCCTCTGCTCCTCTTCTTCTTTCTTTATTTTCTCTTCTTCTTGTCTCTTCTCTTCATCTTTTCACTTCTTCTCTTCTTCATCCTTCTTCTTCTCTTCTTCCTTCTTCCTCTTTTCCCCTTCCTGTTTCTTCTCTTCCTCTTTCTGCTTCTCCTCTTCTTTCTTCTCCTCTTCCTTCTTCTTCCTCTCTTCCTCTTATTTCTTATTTTCCTCTTCTTTTCTCTTCTTCTCCTCTTCTTTTCTTTTATCCTCTTCCTCTTTCTTCTTTTTCTCCTCTTTTCTCTTATCCTCTTCCTCTTTCTTCTTTTCCTCTTCTTTTCCCTTATCCTCTTCATCTACCTGTTTCTTCTTTTCAGCTTCCTGTTGCTTCATTTCTTCTTCTGTCTTCTTTTCTTGTCTTGTTCCTTCTGATGGTGTATCCTGAGTAACATTTTCACCATCTAAGGCATCAACATCAATGGGGTCCATTTGTTCTGTGACCGGTTCTTCTTCACTATTATACACCTCATTCGGTTTGCCAGTTTCTGGTTCTTGCTCAACTTTTATGTTGGCTTCAACCACTTGATGCATCTTAAGAGCTTCTTGAGCATAAGTATGTGTATTTTTTATCACTTCATGAACCTTTCCTTCCAGTAACAGGAGTCTTCTTCGTCTCATGAAGAAGAGGCCTTTGTATTTATTCATAACTTCGAAAAGTTCTGAATTTGATACATCAAGAAAATGTTGAGCAAATATTTCCTCCCTCATTTCCTGTTTCTTTTCTATGGCAATGCGCCATTTATTGTCTAGAGAATTATACAAAGAATCTGGTGTCTCAGATCTAATTTCTGAAGGCAACCAGTCATTAACACACAAATACTTAATGATTTCCTGTTCAACTTCTTCCTTTTCTTCATCATTGAAGTCATCAAAACAATCAATTAAATCATTCAACACTTTTCGCCTAATATTATTTATAGTTCTTTGACAATGTGTCAAAGGTTTGTAAGAAGAAATATCAATATTTACTGGTGCAGATGATGCTGGTTCATTCTTTGTCTTTGTCTTTTTCTTTGTCTGCCTGATCTTCTTAGGTGGTTCTTCTGACACAGTTTCTTCTGAGTCTGGTGTATTGCTTTTTGTCTTCCGCTTCCTCTCAAAGACTTTGGTAGGTGCAGCTTCCGGTTTCTTCTTAGCTAGTGACTGCTTGGTCACTTTGGGACTGGCTACAATAACCGGTGTTGATGTTGAAGGCACTGCCTTTTCTTTCTTTTCTGAGGGTTCTGCAACTGGTGTAACCCTATCCAAATAGGTGCCGATTCTCTTTGCCTTAGGATCAAGGGGTGAGACAATTAGGGTAGAAGCATACCCGTCCAACATATCATTCATTACCTCATAGCCCATAGGCTCTACTTCTTCCTGCCTAGGCTCAACGGCCTCCATTATGCATTCATCCACTTTGATGGTGAAGCAGATGTCTTCCTCATACTTTTTGACTAAATCATCGATATTCTTATCCTTTGGCTCATCTTGTGTCTGAACTCATCAAAGTATTTGTTCAGTGCTTCCGGATAGCCGATTCCAACCACTTGTAGGCTCTCCTTGATTTGTTTTATCACTGGTTGGTTCGCAGACCACTGAATGTCACCCACTCCTGGAAAGTAGCCTTGGAAGTAAAAGAACAACCCAACCAGTAGTTGTCTGAACTTGAATCTCAGTGCATTGTCTTGTTTGATCGACTTAAGATTCAACATAAGTTGTCTTTGCATACAAGTGCACAGATCAAACGATGCATCTTCCTTGATCATCTTGTAAGCGGCATTTACCACTGCAGCAGAGACACAATTAATTCTACTAGCAAAGAACATCCGATAACCTATCACCATGCAGGCATACTTGACCAAATCAGCCTTGATTGAGTTGACGGTCATACCACGTGAGTCGCTCACTAAAGCAGTGAGCTTGGACATTACAGTCTTGCTGACCTTCCTTAGGGCTGGCACTTCCCCTATGGTACAGAAACCGGTGACGACATGAATCACTTCAGGTGTGATATCATGCATCCACTCTAGGTACATCTTATCACCGTGTACCCTTCTTAGAATAATGCAAATGTGATCATCCAAAAATTCTTCAAGAAAGTAAACTGCATTTTGAAGTTTCTTCTTTTCCAGAATGCTGAATTTTGGTTTAATCTTCTTATCCTTTCCACATAACAGGCTCAGCTGGGAATGGATTACAAGAGACCCTAGGTCTTCGATTTTGCAGTCTATGTAATCGGAAATGCCTTCTTCTACTATTACACTAGCAGGTACTTGAGACAGGGCATTGTATTTTGACTTTCATTGAATGAAGTCCATAGAATAAATAGTTGCACTAGAGCTATCATGAGATGCGGAAGCCATGATAAACAAAGAATTATGAAAAATACCTTCATAGATTGAAATTTAGGGCTTCGCAATTTGAAGTTCACTTCACACTCCTTTGGTTGCAGAGATACCACTTTGCGTTCTACACTCCTCCAATAGATGTTTGCTTCAGATTCTTCTTCAGGAATTTGATAAATTCTTTGAATCGCAATGTAAATCGCTTTCCTTCGCTCTGCACTTGAAAAAATTCTTCGCTCAAAAAATGATAAGTGAGAAATGATTTGAAAATCCCTTTTAAATAGGTTCTCCACCTACCATAATAAATGCTCCAATATTAGGGTGTAAACCCTAATTTGCCTTTTACCGTTTTCGTTCTTCTACCGACTGACAGGTATCTCATAGCGGTTAAGGTCTTTTACCAATGTAAATCGGGGTTCAAAGTATTTCGCCATTTGCTCCCTCTAAGCTTTTCTGATGCTTATTTTGTCGGTTCCATGATTTCCACACTAGGTGCAGAAACCAGTTCTTCTTGCAACACCGTTGGTTTCTTTTTCTAGGTTTTGTTCATATCCGCTTGAACAGTTTCAATATCAATCTTTCTTTCCAGAGTGACTGGTATGTCATCCGATATGTTCTTTCTTGTTCTGCAAAATCTGGAAATGTGACCCGGTTTGTTGCAATGATAGTAGACCATTCCAAGTGCTCTCTAAGGTCCATTATTCATGTTATCGTTCTTCCTCCTGCATGTTGCAGCAGTGTGACCATGACAATGACAGATCAAATAGTTTGCTCTCCATCCATTTGCCGCTTGATAGCCACCACTTCCTAACTGATGATTAAAGGTATTAAACCGGTTGTGATTCCAGTTCACAAAAGGTTTCGGACCAACTCCTTGAGTCCTTTGAGGATATCTTCTAGTGTTGTTCATAACAGACCTACATTCAGATGCTCTATGCCCAAACTTGTTGCATGCATAACAATTACCATTGAACTTATTGGATCTAGGTACATTGTTTATAAAGTAAGGAAAATTATTGTAGGCTTTGCTCCTACACACATTGGCAGTATGTCCTTCTTTAAGACAGTTAAAGCAAACAGATTTAAACTTTTGCTTACCTTTATCCTTTGATGTCGGTTGTTTCTTCGATGCTTGAGCACTTGCACAAGAGGTCTCACCTTGCTCATGACCGGAGTAACCAAGTCCATCATTATTGACAGGTTTGGTCGGTTCAAGCTTTTGCTCTAGCTTAACATTACTCTTGTTGAGCTTAGCAAGTATTTCCTTTGACTCAGAGAGTTCTTTGGAAATAGCAGCATTTGTTTCCATCAAGTTTGCATTCTTGGAGATGGCTATGTTTAGTTCTCCTTGCATGTCTTCCTTTTCTACTTTGCTCGCATGGAGTTGAGCAGTTAGGGCACTGATCTCTTGCTTCAGCTTGGAGATTTCATGATCTTTGTCTTTTACCAGATCTTCAGCTTTCCTCCGGTTCTCAAGCTCTTGGCACATTCGAATAGTCAGTCTTTCCAACTCTTTTCTCAGGTTGGAATTGGATTCATTCAGCTTTTCTACTTCTTGAATTAGGGCTTCCATGTCCGCTTCATCAAAAGAACTATTTTCAGATAGCTCCATCAGTTTTTCAGAATGTTCTCTCCTTTTTGCCTGAGAGGCCTTATATTTGACCATAAGATCATCATAGGCTTGCTCAGATTGAGTGAGCTGATGAGTAAGTTCCCTCACAGTGTATTCCCCCATATCTCTTTCCAAGTGGTTAGACTTATAGAAAGGTTGGCTCTAATACCAATTGATGAATACTAAGAGGGGGGGGGGGGGTTAATTAGTATGCCAAAAATCACTGTACTTAAACACTTTACTAGACTACCAGTAAAATGGTAAAAAAGTTTAGCAAACAAACCGGTTAGCACACATGCAAACCAAATAGAAAATAATGCATTCACCCACAGAAGCACAAACACCATAACTCAGGAGATTTTGATGTGGAAACCCAAATGGGAAAAACCACGGTGAGATGAAACTCACAAGTAACTATCTGCGGAATAGGAACCAGACCGGTTAAGGTCATACAATGTTCTTTACCAAAACAGATCCTATTAGGAATCTCAATCTCTGTTAGGAGATAAGTCTGATTAAAGACTACCTTGCTAGAGGATTTTAGATAAACAGATGTGAACCACCTTGTTAGAGGATTTACAAAAGGTTTTTGGGCCTACCCGGTTAAGGGCTTCAGACTTATCGAAGATGTGAGTATTCAACAAGTGAGTGATCTAGAAAATAGCACAGATTGCTTGGTTAGATCCTTGATAGCTCGTTTCTAATGCATTCCAGCATTACTTCAATCTTCAACACATTCACACTCTGCCTCTTCTCACAGACCTAAACTTCTCTTCTATATCCACACTCACCAAAACTCATCAACCACCTTAAACCCTAGCAACAACCTAAGACCCTAGACATGATGTCCTTATCAAGGAATCCGATTTCATGTCGGTCCAATAGGATTACAATACAATTTCCTAGGTTCAATGCATCTACACATATTTGGTAACATGACACGAAAAGCGCCGCCAAAGTGTCGGTACCGCCAAACAATCGGTGGATGGTAACTCATCACAAAATGTTAGTTGGTAACTCATCACAGAGTATTACCGGTTCATACAAAATGTCGGTTTAAGAAAAATACTAGTTGCCGGTTTGGCAATAATGAAGACTGGGAAATATGAGTTGTGTCACTTCGTTCCTTCGTACCACTTGAGATCCTCAGACCGCTTGGGATCTTCATACCGCTTCAGATCAATAAACACTTTCTGCAAAACACCGATAGTCTAAAGACTATAATACATCATACCAGTTGGAACAAATACCGGTTGAGCTTTAACTCATACATACAAAGAGTGATCTCAAATCAAGTGTGTGTCCATCAATGACAATCACAACATCAATCATCAAAAATGCCAACAAGATGAAGGTTTGACCGATGATGAATCGAAAGAAGATGACAATGAGGAGATAGTATTTGTTGTTGTGAAGGAGGATCTGATTGATGAGAAGGATTTGGTGTCTCACATGGATAACAACAATGAATGGATAATAGATAGTGGTTGCTCACACTACATGATTGGTGACAAAAGTAAGTTTTTATCTCTTGAAGAGTTTGATGGAGGTGTTGTAAGATTTGGTAATAACTCTCCCTGCATGGTTAAAGGTAAAGGATCAATTTCATTAAATGGGAAGAGTAATGAAGATGATGTCTTTTGGGTTGAAGGACTAAAACATAACCTCTTGAGTGTTGGAAAACTTAATGATAAGGGATATATACTTGAATTCAAAGGTGGAGTGTGCAGGATTCTTGGAAATAATGGAGAATTGATTGCTACTGGGAAGCAAACTAGAGGTAATCTATTTCATCTGAATACTAATGTAAATGATTGTTTGGTGACGAAGATTGAAGGCAGTTAGTTGTGGCACAAGAGATTTTGTCATGTCAATTTTGACAATTTGATTAAAGTTAGTAAGTCAAGTATTGTGAGGTTTGCCCCAGCTTGTGAAACCAGACAATGTGTTATGCAAGGATTGTCAGATGGGTAAGATGACCTCTGTATCTTTTAAGAGTAAGTCTTTCTCTTCAGAGAATATTCTTGATTTGGTTCATACTGATCTTTGTGGTCCTATGAGGACTAAGAGCTATTTTGGTGATAAGTATTTTATGATCTTTACTGATGATTATTCGAAAATGATGTGGGTAACTTTTCTGAGAGAAAAGTCTGAGGCATTCAATAAGTTTAAAGCATTTAAAGCTCTTCTTGAGAAAGATACTGGGAAGAATCTAAAATGTTTGAGATCTGATCGGGAAGGTGAATTTACTTCTAATGAGTTTGTGAAGTTATGTGATGAACAAGGAATTAAGAGGCATATGTCAGCTCCTAGAACTCCACAACAGAATAGGATAATAGAGAGAATAAATAGAACAACTGTTGAAATTGCTAGAACCATGATGATTCAAGGTGAAGTACCAAAGATGTTTTGGAGAGAAGAAGTCAACACTGTTGTTTATACTTTGAACCGGGTACTTGTCAAAAAAGGTAATATCAAAACACCTTATGAATTATGGCATGAAAAGACTCCTAGTGTAAGTTATTTCAAATTTTTTGGGAGTAAATGTTATATTAAGAGAGATGATTACATTGAAAAGTTTGATGCTAAGTGTGATGAAGGCATTTTTCTTGGTTACTCTACAAAGAGTAAGGAATTTAAATGTTATAACAAGAGAACTAAGAAGATCATTGAGAGTGCTAATGTGAAGATAAATGAACTCTCTAAGAAATTTGGAGAGACTAGCAGATCTGAGCCTGAGAAAGATGAAGAAAGACTTGTGTTTATAGAACCGAAAGTGCAGAAGACTAATGAGTGAAATGTTGTAGAAATAGGTGCTCAACCAGTAAATGTAGAAAGAAATGAAGAAGATAAAGAAAATGAAGCAGGAAGCACAACACCGGAACCGGTTATTCCAAGGTATATCAAGATAAATCATTCTAAAGAACAAATAATTGTTGATAAAAATGTTGGAGTACAAACAAGGAGGAAAATCAGAGAAAATTCCTGTCTGATTTCTACTATTGAACTGAAAATAGTAAGAGAGGCATTAAAGGATGATGACTGGATTAGTGCAATGAATGAGAAGTTGGATCAGATAGAGAATAACAAGAGATGGACACTTGTTTCTGTAGACACCTAAAATTGTCATGTCTAATTAAATAAATATTTTATTTATTTAATTATCTAAGCCTAATTCTTCTATTAATTAAATAAATTTTTATTTATTTAATTAATTCATTTATCCTCTTCTAGCCTTATTTCTCATTTAAATAAATACATTTATTTATTTAAATTATCCCTTTTCTAAATTAAATAAATATTTTATTTATTTAATTGTCCTACTTCTTCTATTAATTAAATAAATCTTTATTTATTTAATTAATTCATTATCCTTTTCTACACATGACACATGTCATTCATCTCTTAATTCATACACTACCTACCTCTTTCATTATTTTGGTATTTCTTATACCTACCCTCTAATCCTAGCCGACCTCTCTTTTTACACCTCTCAATCTTAACCCTCCATTTCATATTGTGTCTTCTATTTAAGGAGATGCTTTCTTCATTGTCAAACCCTAATGCCTAATGACCTAATGGCTAATGACAAACCCTAATGACTGATTTTGGAGTACTTGGCTACACTACAATTCCACTTGCAACCACATTCCGTTCTTTGTTGAGCTCTTGTGCATATAAAAATCTGAGAGCAAGTATATCAAGCAAGATCAATGGAGATAGGAAGAATGGAGATCAAAACCCTATTGGACATGTGATGGTATAATCTTTGTGATTTTTGAGTTATTTGCATTGTCTTAGGTTATCTTCATATGTTATGGTGGATCTTTGTTCATTGTTAGGCTAGGGTTTAGTGGTTGAATCCATTTTAGTCTTTCAATATTGTTATCATTGTTATCCATTTTCACCATATACATTTTGGCACGCCCGGTGGGACTCTTGTCCCTTTGCACTTAACATTTTTGTTGCAGATTTTGCATTTCTGAAGTTGCAGATCGGACGATTTCAACGACATTCTAGGTTTTTTCCGCGTCTGCGAGTGTTCGGATCGCGTTATTGTATTTCAGAGGCGTCTGCGATATCTTGGATCGCGTCTATGTTTCTATCATTTTCTATTTTTGCAGGTTTCCGAAAGTCGCGTCTGTGATTCCGAATCGCGTCTGTGCATCATCTTATCGCGTCTGTAGCAGAAAGAAGAGTCTGTGTTTTGTGGCCGCGTCTGTGAATTACAGAACCGTGTCTGTGTCGGACAGACGCGTCTGTGTCTGGTATAACAGCGTCTGTGCATTCTGTTTTGCAAATTTTTCAAGTTTTTCGATTCGGATTTTCGGATCTTGTACTTAGGGTTTCAGATCTAGTTTATTTTCGGCTAACCTTTGCAGATCTAGCTAACCTGGTTTGTGCAGCTTGCTTTGGAGACAAATACGTTTTTGTTGAAGGCCCCTTTTCACAAAGTCTTTTTGGGTTTTCTAAAAATTTACCTAACTTGTGTGCTTGCAGGAAGGGGTTATCATTTGAAACAACCCAAACTACTAACAATTTTGTTGCAGGGCCTTAGCTAGGGTTTTGTAATTTTTATTGTGTGCCTTGTTTCATAGCTTAGCAAACACTTCAATTGGTGCACTAAAATTGAATCATTGTCTTTTGTGTCTTGAGCAATAGGCTCTTTTTGTTTACTCTTTAGAGGGCCTGTCTTCCCGTGTGGTCATTAGGACTACTAGTGAGAAGAGAACGACCCAAGTGGTAGCGAGGAAAACCCACCTCATCCAAACCACTATAATCAAATGTATTCATGGTGAAAACTATGAATAACGTGTGCTGATTAGTTCATACCGACACTATGTCTCCCCATAAACCCGTTTGATCAAATTTATTTGATCATTTGTAGGGCGTAACCCCTACCGGCTGGGAGCCTTCTGTATTTACAGAGCTGAAAGTGCCGCATGTATGGCCACACGAGCGGATGCCCTTACTAGCACCATTTTGTTTTAGAGGCCCAAATCCTTCTAGTTGTTGGGGCAGGAGGTCGGACCTCTGGTAGCGGCCCACACACATACGGTTCTTAGTAGAGATACAAAGTTCGCCATGGGGAGTTTTCATGGGGACTGATGCTTGGCTGACCCGAGAAGTGAGTGCCGAGGGTGGAGCCAGTGAGGTCAAGCATCTAAGTATCCGCTCTGAATAGCGTAGCCTCGGGGGTAAAACCCCATGTGGGATCAACAACTATTGTCTTGGCCAGCCATAAGAATTGTGCTTGACTTATGATAAACATTCAAACACTCAAAGACAAAACGGCAAAACATTGTGTCTTTTGTGTCTTCAAGTGTATGCAAAAACTTTTTACATCAAACAACACACTTTCTTGGAGTCATTTTGGAGTCTAAACACTAGCAAACATTGAGTCATCAACACTGTGTCCTCTTGTCACGAAAAACAGTCGAACAATCAGATTTGGTCACAACAAAACAACTTCACAGATAGGAAAGATTGCACGAAGGTTACAGAAACGCGTCTGTGTCTGTTCAAACCGCGTCTGTGTCGGATAAACGCGTCTGTGAAGTACAGAATAGCGTCTGTGTTTTTATCAGCGTCTGTGTCGAACAGAGGCACGTCTGTGTCTGGGAATCGCGTCTGTGAAGTATACAGGCGCGTCTATGTCCACAATTGCAAAAACTGTTACAATCCCAGCAAGCATCAACAGGAAAATCTCAGAATCACGTCTGCGTTAAACAGAGTAGCGTCTGTGTCTTAAAACCGCGTCTGTGAAGTATACAGAGGCGTCTGTGTCAGGATTTGAAAATTTTAACAGTCAAACAAACAAAGAAATCAGTTTCGGCATACTTGAGCTTCCTAGGTTGTCTCTTCAGATTTCATCTAGCATTCAGCCTGTTCTAAGGTCTCACATAGTCCATCACTGCTTCACATCTCATTTTACATTAATACTTGTCTAAACTTGAGTCAAAAGGTCACTTGCTTGTCCTCATCATACTTTGTCAACACATTACATACAACTACACTTTGCTAAGTGGTCCCTCATCAAGGTTTCTTACCTTTGGGTCTCATTTGGTCTTACTTAGAGTCAAGGTCAGCTTACCTCATCAAGAGAAACTATCCTCTCTTTGGAAGTCACACCTACTCTACTACTTACATACTTGGTCTTACACTTTGGACATTGCAAGTACACCTCAAGATTCATTTACACTCCATACAACTCTTGGTCTTCCATACTCTTGTCATATTTTCCGTCTAGTCTCTCACATATTGCTAAACACCTAGTTCATGGTTGAAACCCGCCTTCAAAAATCTAGGAGAATAGCTAAAGAAGCTCAAAGATCCGCAAACATGAGTTCTTATGAGTATGACAATGATGTCTTCTACAATCCTGAGCACACTACATTACCAGACATGAATGTTTATAGACACAATCCAAATGTGGAAAGCGCAAACGCTATAAACAACAATGCTACACACAATGACAATGTTGACAATTCTTCAATACTTTCAGCAGACATACAAGAATCTATAATGGATCCTCAATTCAATAGATTGGTTGAAGAGATAATGAGGAGAGATCGTCAATATTTCCTAAACATGATGGCACAAAGTGGAGCTAAAATACCACATGATTTTGACTTATCTCAACTTATGGAAAGTAGACCTTCACAACAAACTCAACCTAATAGTGGAGGACCAAATAATATGATGCTGGAGTCACCATCAGTTTTGCTTCAGAAACCAGCAATCCCACATACACAAGCTCAAATGCATGATGCTTACGCTCAAAGACCATCATGGAGGCCCTATGCTCAAACACATGCTCAAGATATGGGTCAATTAAGACAAGTGGATACACAAGGACATCCTCAAAATTTTGACACAAGGAGACCTCATGCCAAAATTGGGGGCAACACAATGGAAAATGAAAGGCCTATTGAATATGGTTTATACACACAAAACAGATATGGGGTCCCTCAACAAGAAGTTATGCCAAGTGCTCCATACATGTCGCAACAATATAGACCTCCATATGGACATGTTTACGATCAGTATCATCCATACATGCAACAAGCTCCTCCTCAAATGGGTGTTTCAAACATGGGATATGCTACAAGAAATCCATCTCCTCCCAAAAATAATTTGGAGCAACAAATTAGAGATCTACAAAAGAAAGTGGAAGACATGGGCACATCAAAACCCACATATACTATGAGAGATATATGCCCTTATCCATTTGATAAGAGCATTCCAATGCCTTCGTTTCCTCCGCACTTTGTAACACCAAAATTCGACAAATATAGAGGGAGAGGAGACCCCAAGGCACATATAAGACAATTCTTCACAGCTTGCATTGAGGTAGCGGCAGAAGAAACATACTTGATGAGGTTGTTCCCACAGAGCTTAGGAGATCAAGCTATGGAATGGTTTTCTCAATTACCTCCCGGTATTAAGTCATGGGGTGACTTGGCAGAAGCATTCATTCAGCATTTTTCTTACAACATTGAAACAGATGTCTCAGTTACTACCTTGTGCAATACTAAACAAAAAGAAGGAGAATCGTTCGCAACATTTTTACAAAGATGGAGAAACTTAGCTAGCAGATGCTCTTGTGAGATCCTGCAAAAACAAATGGTGGAGATGTTCACACAAAACGTTAACAAGGCTATTGGCTATGATCTCAGAAAAGCTTGTTTGTCTACATTCAAGGATGTCATTGAAAAGGGCCTAGCAACAGAAAAGGTCTTAATTGAACAAGGAGTTATCAAGCTATTCAAAGAAAACAAAGAGGACTTCAAAGGAAAGGACAAACCAAAATTTTGGAGCAAGAACAAGAACACAGTTAATGATGGTGTTGTTGATGCCAACACAGTTAGACCAAAGTTCATCTTTTCTGGTTCAAGTTCTACCGACAATCAAGTGAACAATCAAACGGCTGCTAAACCACGAAGGAAGTACACTCCATTGGGAGAACCACTTGAATCAGTATTCAAAAAGCTTGTAGCAAACAAAGTGATCACAGTCCCATATTTTCCTCCATATGAACCAAAGGTCAAACCAAATTGGTGGAATGATGATGAATTTTGTGAGTTTCATAAGAGCAGGGGTCACAAGACAAGTAATTGTCATCGATTGAAAAACATTGTACAAGATCTCATTGACAGAGGAGATATTGAGATTGAGGGACATTCATCTAATCAAGAGCATGAGGTGTTTAAGGAACCATTCCCAAAACATGACAAGGGAAAAGGCAAAGTCACAGATGATCAAGCCAATTACACCAGAGCATCTTACAATTATGATTCCACTATTAATCACATCTCAATGGACAATCATATTTCTACCATTACTATCAAAAATAAAAATCCTGAGAATTCTTCTCAAAGACCCAAAATTGTCCTAAAAGGTGTGGGATCTTCGTCCACATCTACCTCCGAATGTCATGTTACAACCTGTCGAGGTAAGATTACATTGTCAGGTGCCTCCACTAAGAATACCAATTCTTCATCAACCAAGCCTGAGTACGACTTTGTAGAACAACTAGGGAAGACACCCGCGCTCATCTCCATTCTTGAGCTCTTACGTATATCTCCTGCACATAAAGCTATCCTTGACAAAATCTTGAGAGACACTGCTGTCCCTACTGATCTGAACGTGGACCAGTTTCAAGCCATGGTGGGATACCTATCCGTTCCACATTCCCTCACATTCACAGAAGCCGATGATGCCTCCATAAGTCAGCCTCATAATGCACCTTTACACATTGAAGCCTTCATACATAAACACCGAATAAAGCAAGTCCTGATAGATGGAGGAGCAGGTCTTAACATTTGTACCTTGAGTACCATAAGACAATTGGGATATTCTGACAAAGCTGTGAATTCTACAAACAAAATTACCATCAAGGCATATGATGATGAAGAGCGCTTGTCCAAGGGCACAGTCACCTTACCACTAAGAATAGGGCCAGTCACAAAGGATGTGGTTTGTCAAGTCCTGGATCTAGATCTCACGTATAACATATTGCTAGGACGTCCGTGGATTCATGAAATGAGGGCAGTCCCATCAACATATCATCAGTGCATTAAGTTTCCTCACAATGGAGTCGAGGTAACGGTCAATGGTGATCCAAATCCATTCATATATTGCAATAACTTGAGATCACATACTGAGACTATCATTCCCAGCAATCGCGAAGCTATTCCTTCATCGGCATATGTGGATCCTGAATCCTTAAAAGCTTCTACATCAAAATAGGCAGAGCTAAAAGAAGAAAAGTTCAAGATTAAAGACATGGGATGTGGTGAGTATATCTTTCATGTTGATCAACTCCCACAGTCTCCTACGACATTTAATCGACAAGAACAATCTACAAACAATTTACAAGGAATTGGGTGTGAACCACCTGGTGTTGTGTCTACTAAGTCTAAATGCAAATCTCCTCCAGTGGTGCAAGCATCTCTTGATATCAATAGTCCTAAGAGTGGTTCCAACAAAGAATCTATTGAGCGTATCGCCGACCCTCTTGAGAACTCACATAGCTTTACCATATCATCCACTCATTCCATTTCCACTCCTCTCCCAGACTTGGATCAACAAGAATCACAAAAGCCCTTACTCATTGGGGATCACAAATCAAGCTTTGAAAAGAAAAATCTAAAAGTCAAAAATAAAGAAAAGTCCTTTAGTCCAAATCAAAATCAAAAGCTATTGGACTCTGCAAAAATCAAGGTCAAGGATAAAAATCCTATGAAGCAAAAAGAGAAAGAGTTGATCTCCCCTAATATCAAAATAATTGGGGGCAAAAATTCTACAATTGCCAGTCAAAAAGATTACTTGTTGATCCTAAGTCTCCATCATGCTATCCTACTTTCACTTCTTTTCACAGTCATAAGCCTTCATAACTCATCCACTTGTTCCACACATCCTTTTCCTTCTGGTGATACATCATGGACCTTTAATGGAGCTTCCTCAAAGGACTTTGTTATCAGGGATGCCCAAACTTCTTCAGGTGACACGCATACGAGCCTGTGTAGTCCACACACTAGTAATTCTATCTCAGTTCCTTTATCAAGGAAGACAGTCACTCAAGCTACACATAATTCAGTCAAGGAACATTGCAGCTACAATCACAAAATCAAGCCTCGCTCATTTGAGGTAGGTGACTTAGTACTCAGAGAAAACCCCAAGAATCAGCAAGACAGAGATAAGAAGGGCAAGTTCGAACCAAACTGGCTTGGTCCTTACATCATCACAGCAGTATATGGATCTGGGGCATATCAACTCTCAACTACAGAAGGGGAATCTTTGGAGGATCCTATCAACAACATGCACCTTCGCAGGTTCTACACATAAGCTCTTCGGAACATCCTAATTCAAAAATACAAAAAAATCAAAAACATTGCAAAAATACAAAAAAAAATTATAAAACAAAAAAAATCGTTACTTGGTGAAAACCTGGCAAACAGGCGCCTTGTGACACAAAAAAAATTGAAAAATCAAAAAAGTAAAGAGAAATAATTTCGTCCAACGGTGAAAACCACTTCGGTGGCGCCCTGGGCAAGTACCATGGTGAAAACTGGGTCACCAGCGCCATGCGTAGAGACTTTGCTCCTCCCTCCTTCAGGACTCTCTTTCATCCTTTCACTTTGCACACACTCACAACCTATTCACTCACAATAAACTTACCCATTCCCATCATGGCTTGTTATTGATCTACCTAAGATTTGTTAGCCATTCATAATAACCCTCCCTTTTCACTCCCTTTTCCATCCATAATAAATCGGATCCTATCTGTGACTACGGCCAATTCCTAAGTCTAGTAATGGGTGTGGAACTGAGAACATCACATGTTTCGAGGAGTACAGTTTCTTCCAGCTTTCTTCAGTCTATCTACGCATAATCCGCAATAAAGCAGCATCTGCATCGAAGGTCCACAATAAAGTTCCGCCTTCTCCGCAATAAAGTATCAGTTTCATGGATTCAGTCAGTTTCAAATGAGACGCAGCAGCAACAATGAGCTTCAACAAAATCAAATCTTTCAACAGACTCGGACAACATTATGGTTCAGTGCTATCTATCCTTTTTGTGAAAGTGAACATTGTGACCACAATCAAAATTTGACTTATACAAGTGACAAGAGACACTAAACTTGAGGACTACAGTGGATGTTGGTGTCGAGTCTTGGTTTTCTTTTGATTTTATCTTTTGGTGACATGTCTTTTAGCTTTCCAGGATGTCTTTGACTAGAGATTTTATCTCCAGGATGTCTTTGACTAGAAAGGCGAGGATGGGATATCGTCACCTACTTGCATTTGCTGTCTGTGGATTGTCTTTTAGTAATGCTATGACTTGTCCAAGGATATGAGGACACTGTGAGTCTAGTATGAACTAGGGCATTCCTTGTTTGTGACTGTCTTATCTCCATGCAAACAGGTACAATGACTTTCTGGGTCGAACATATGCCTCGATTGTCATAACCTATTTTGCCATAATAAAGCTCAACGATGATAACGCACAAGAAGCTCTTTCACGTTCATATCTTCTATCTTCCATCCCCCTTTCTTGATTGACTTCCATTGTCCTTCTCGAGTCCGCGTAGCCCGCTATCACATGACTGAGTATAATGACACACCAAAAACATTTGCATTTCATATAGTTACACCTACATCACCACATATAAGCATTTCATACATACATATAGATATCACAATTGCATCACATCCTGCATACAACACATGTTAGCACATCTCACATTTTCATTATGTAAATAATCATTTGCATTATCATATTCATCTGCATTACTTACATTCACATTTGCATCATGCATACACATATACAACATAAAAGAACAAAAATATATTGCATTGCATCATATAAGCATCAATATCATAAAACATGTATCACATAAGAACATTTCATCACATAAGGTACACATGCATATAGCTACCACAAAAATGGATCATCTCTCATATATAATCAAAAGTGTCATGATACAATGATGTCAAAAGAATCATATGGCTACAAAATCACCCGCAGGTGTCTACAATACAAAAATGGTACAATACTGATACATAGGGAGCCCTCTACGGCTATGATGAATTCCCTTCCTCGGAGCTGCCTGGCCTCGACGGAGTTTGAGCCCTAGAAGGACCCACCCCAAGATCAACTCTCCTGGCCCCTGTGTCCCCTGCAGCCACCCCTCGTGTCATCCTATCCAGACAGAGGAACCCACTGATAACTCCTGTCGACACTATTGGTAGTGCTAATCCTGTCCATGTCATGGTATCCCATGCCACATGTCCCACCCTCATCCCTAGTCCTGGATCCTAGAACACTTGTCTCAGTGCATCCCTATCTCCGTCTCAATCATAGGGTACTAACTCCCCATCGATCGGTATCTGTAGAATCCTATATACATCCTCCAAGGTGACTGTCATCTCACCCATCGGCAAATGCAAACTACAAGTCTCTGAGTGCCATCTCTCAGCTAGTGCAGTCAACAATCCCATGTTCACCCAAAACTCAGGCACATACAGAATGTATCTCAATCCCATAGCCTCAATCGTAGCTCGGTCCTTAAACGACAACTCAGGTCACAACCTCTGAATCGATGGGAATCTCTCCCGTGACTCCAGCATCGGCAAGTACTCCTGCAGTCAAGCAAATCAAATCATGTCAGTCATAGTGGCATTCACTGTTTATCACAAAATGCTACTTGCTACCTAAATGCATCTGGTTATCTATCCTAGTGACACTCACTGTTCATCACAAAGTGTTGCTATCTATTCTAGTAGTGCTCCCTGTTCATCACAAAGTACTACGTGTATGACATTCCCTATTCATCACAAAGTGTTACTCACATTTGCACTCCCTGTTCATCACAAAGTGCTGCTCATATTTTAGTACTCCCTGTTCATCACAAAGTACTCTATCTTGGTACTCACTGTTCATCACAAAGTGCCTTGATCTATCTTAGTCTTCCCTAGAGGACCTTCTTGAGTGTATCCTCTCAGCAGCTTATCCAATCGACAGCGTATGTTCATCACAGAATTGCCGATTTGACCTGGAAGACATAAATTCGCATTTTTGGACACAAACACATTTTCTTGACATAAATGCGCATTTATTACATTACCTAGTATGCATTAATGACAACAATAAATGCATCAAAGTACAAGGAGGTTTTGTGGTACTCACTGGCTCTCCTGCCTCCGTTGGCCTCTAGAATCGACGAACACGGTCGAAACTATGAACAAAAGCCATCGCTGCTGACTATTGCTGCTTTATTTTCGCTTTGCACTAAGCTCTTGTGACGGTGTAGATGACAATGAGGATGTATTTTCCCCCGTGGTCTATCTTATAGCCTAGCCTAGCCCTTGTCTTCATTTCCCGAGTCAGTGTTTCTCATCCCGTGACTTTGTCACTTTATCCAATCAGTCCATTCTATCCCATCTTTCTTATCGAGAGATTGTCTGCAATATTTTCAGACATTTTCATCCAATCTCTCGAGGGGGCATATAACTCCCATCTTGGGGCAACTCTGTATCAGTTCATCTTATCTTCTTTGAAACAACGCGACAAGCTGCATTGTCTCAAAGAGGGGCAAAATGTAGACACCTAAAATTGTCATGTCTAATTAAATAAATATTTTATTTATTTAATTATCTAAGCCTAATTCTTCTATTAATTAAATAAATTTTTATTTATTTAATTAATTCATTTATCCTCTTCTAGCCTTATTTCTCATTTAAATAAATACATTTATTTATTTAAATTATCCCTTTTCTAAATTAAATAAATATTTTATTTATTTAATTGTCCTACTTCTTCTATTAATTAAATAAATCTTTATTTATTTAATTAATTCATTATCCTTTTCTACACATGACACATGTCATTCATCTCTTAATTCATACACTACCTACCTCTTTCATTATTTTGGTATTTCTTATACCTACCCTCTAATCCTAGCCGACCTCTCTTTTTACACCTCTCAATCTTAACCCTCCATTTCATATTGTGTCTTCTATTTAAGGAGATGCTTTCTTCATTGTCAAACCCTAATGCCTAATGACCTAATGGCTAATGACAAACCCTAATGACTGATTTTGGAGTACTTGGCTACACTACAATTCCACTTGCAACCACATTCCGTTCTTTGTTGAGCTCTTGTGCATATAAAAATCTGAGAGCAAGTATATCAAGCAAGATCAATGGAGATAGGAAGAATGGAGATCAAAACCCTATTGGACATGTGATGGTATAATCTTTGTGATTTTTGAGTTATTTGCATTGTCTTAGGTTATCTTCATATGTTATGGTGGATCTTTGTTCATTGTTAGGCTAGGGTTTAGTGGTTGAATCCATTTTAGTCTTTCAATATTGTTATCATTGTTATCCATTTTCACCATATACAGTTTCCAGACCGGAAGACAAGAATGTGATTGGAACTAAATGGGTCTTTAGAAACAAGTTAAATGAAGAAGGCAAGGTTGTGAGAAATAAAACAAGATTGGTTTGCAAAGGCTATGCACAAGAAGAAGGAGAAGATTATGGTGAAAATTTTGCACTTGTGGCAAGATTAGGAGTAAGAATGCTACTTTCTTACGCCGCATTTAAAGGATTTAAAGTCTATCAGATGGATGCTAAATCAACTTTTCTTAATGGCATCCTTGAAGAAGTATACATAGAACAACCAGATAGATTTTCTTTGTCTGAAGACAAAGATATGATTTTCAAACTACATAAGGCACTGTATGGATTGAAGTAGACACCGAGAGCATGGTTTGAAAGGTTGCATGCACACTTGATCAAGATAGGATTCCAACGTACCAATGAGGACAATAACATATATCTAAATACTGATGGAGAGAAATTATTGATAGCTGAAGTATTTGTGGATGACATAATTTTTGGTGGTAATGATGACTTATGCATGGATTTTGCTGAGGAGATGAAAAAGGAAATTGAGATGTCTCTTATTGGTGAAATTAATTTTTTCACTAGGTTGCAGGTCTAGCAATTGGATGGTGGAATTTTTATCTGTCAGAGTAAGTATGTCAAAGAGGTGTTGAAAACATTTGGTATGGAGGATTGTAAACCGGTTGGTACTCTAATGGTGATAGGTTGTAAGTTGTCTAAACAAGACGATTCACCAGTTGTTGATGAGAAAGAATACAAGTCTATGATTGGTAAATTGAATTATGTCGTTCATAGCAGACCAAATATTGCACATGTTGTTGGATTGGTTGTTAGATTTCAAAAGGATCCCAAGGAGACTCACTTGGTAGTGGTGAAAAGGATATTCTGGTACCTGAAAGGCACAATAGATAATGGTTTATGGTATCCTTATAAAGGAAATTTTTCTTTGAATGTGTTTACTGATGCAGATTGGGTAGGGAATGTTAATGATCGAAAAAGCACTACTGATGGAGCTTTTCTTCTTGGAGGAAGATTGGTTGCTTGGACAAGTAAGAAGCAAACCTATGTTCCTCATTCAACAACAGAGGCAGAGTATGTTGCAACATCAATGAATTGCATGCAGACAATCTGGATGAGACATGTGCTTGAAGGATTCAGATTTGATATGTCTGAACCGATAACTATTTACTATGATAATAGTAGTGCAATTAATATTTCAAAAAATCCTATGTTGCATGAAAGAACAAAGCACATAGAATTGAAATATCATTTTCTAAGGGGAAGGGTAAAGGAAAAACAAGTCAGAATGGAGTATGTGACAAGCAAAGAGCAACTAGGAGACATTTTCACAAAACCATTGCCAAAGACAACCTTTGAGTATCTGAAAGGTAAATTAGGGTTTAGAATCCTATTGAAAAAGAACTAGAATGTAGGGTGCATCAATCCAGTGGACTTCATGAATATTTTTCACTTTGGATTGATGAGATGCAGGCTACTCTGCAGGGGGAGCAACTTAGATAAGTTTGTAGACATGTTGACAACAATAGCAACATAGTTGATGATTTGTGATGCTTATGCACCTTTCAAATTGTTGTCAAAGGGGGAGAATAAATATGATTAGTCATAAGAATAGACATATGATTAGGAGGAGATGATGTGTAATTGAAGATAAAGTGTAACCGAAAGATGAGGTGCATCAGAGAAGAGAAGAGTTGCAGAAAAGATTCCGAATAGAGCGGAATAGTATGAGTTGAGTATGTTGATGTTTAGTGTTGCCATCAATGCCAAAGGGGGAGATTGTTGGCATGTTTGGCATAACTGATATAGATGGAGAATGATGACTGAACCGATACAAGACTATTTGAGATGACATTGTGATGAAGATATTGAGATTGCATGATGGATGACTTTGACTAGTTATTTATGTTGTCATTGATGGAAACTAATGTTTATTCATGTCTACTGATGTTTACTTATGATGTATTATGTCATCTAAATATTTTGGTCTATTGGAGAGGGCTTACCAGTAAAGAATCAGGAAACTGAGAATTAGGACCTTAACCGGTAAACGAGGAAATATTCTGATTGTTTTTGGCAATTGGTGATGTTTGAGACTTTGTGGTTTTGAATGTAAGTTTATATCATTGTAGCATGTATCTGACCGGAATCGCATCATGTTGTGACAACCGAAAGTTATGTTTATAATTTTTGTTGAGTTTTTGCCAGGATTTAAGTAGGGTTTAAGGACTATTAAAGAATTCTCTTGACCGGTAATGATTTTTGGTTTGGCGGTGATCTACATCAAGTTCACATGTTGATGATAACATGACACAAACTGCGTGATGTGTTTGGAAGATGTTTTGGCGCATTTGGAGTGCGAATTTCTTGGGAATGTGCAAAGTGCTTAGCGGAATGAGCTAAGGGTTTGACTTTGTACCAGATCGACTTGTTGTGATGATTTATGATCATTCACTGATTGATATTGATTTGTAATTTATTTTAATGATCTATATGATGATCTGTAATAAGTTGTATAGATCTATGATGATCTATCTAGTAAGTCTTAGGGTTTTGATGTTGACCTAGTTGGAAAGGTTATTTATGCCGGTAAGGTTGATGTTTTTAAATGTCGGTGATTTTGAGAAGTGTGTGAAGCCGAACCAGGGTGTGTGAGAAGATCTGCCAAAGTGATGCAGACTTATAACTTAATTGGATCTGATCAAGCAAGTAGTCGAGTGCTATACACAAATCATTCACTGTTGTTCTCTAACAATTACAGCAGCTAAAATCCCCTAACCGGGTAAGTCGTAACATATTTCCTTTTTCATCAAATCTGGCTTCGTGATGTCATCCTTCCCGCCTTCTCCCTCTTTCTTTTCTACCTTGTGGAGAGACTTGACATTTTAGGCTCTTTTCTTTTGACATCTGACCCTGTCGGACTTATCTTTTCCTGTGTGATTTGATTTTTTTGGTATTAGCATATTTTGGCATGGCACTCGACACATTTAGTTTGGTACTTGTACGCTTGTAAGTGCATTTCTCTAATATGGGAAATTATGTTTTTGGTACGAATTTATTTCCTATAGCATTTAACCAAGCTTCCAGACCAATTTCGCTTGCGTGGGGAAGCAAACTTGTGCGAAAGGAATTTTTTGGAATTTGCAGTGTTTTCCTTTGCCATGGTTCTCCTTCTATATATTTCATCCTATGATGAATTTTATGTGGCTCTTTTCTTACAATCATGGCTTTCAGAATCTCTTTGCAGGGAACATATGTTTCAATTCATCTAGGGGTAAACATTCCTCAGTTCTCATTATGGTCGAATTTTGCTATATGTTGCTCGTCGACGGAGTGGGCTATATCCAGTGTGCTCAGTAATGAATGGCTTTAGGTGAATCGCTTCTGGCTACCCTCAGATGTAGTCTCAAGGTTTGCCTCCATGATCATGGACCTTTCATGGTCTCCTGACTTAACTAAGCTCCTCGTTGGGTCTTTTGTGCACCCACTACTTTTCTCTTGGGATGAATTGTTGTTGAAACTGTCTGAGTACAACATCTTTGCAAGGCCTCGTCTCATTGGCGGTATTTGTGATAGATTTGATATTCTGGAAGAGTCTCCTCCCAAAGCGTTGTTTAGTTCCATGATCAATGGTCTGCGAGCTAATTCAACCTGGCCTTTTCATGTTTGGATGCTCCAACACAGGAACATAATAGGGGAACCTTTGTGCTCTTTTTCTTTGATAAAATTTGATGGCATTTTGGGAGTTGTTTGTGCATTCTCTTGTGGATCCCCATGGATTCCCATCTTCATTTCCTTTGCCTTCTGACATAGCTTCTTCCGAAGGGTCTTCGAATGGCAAGTAATTCTGCAATGGCCTTCGGTTTTCCTGCACATTGCTCTTCTATTATTTTTGGCACCCTCTATTCTTACTGTATATCCTATGCATATGTCTCCTTAATGGAGTTTCTTTTGGTATCGAGCAACTTTGTTATGTTCTCTGATGTTCCAAGATGTAATTTCTGAGATGCTCTTTATTTTGGGGGTATGATGTTTTTGATGATAGTATGTTTTGTTCTGGTTGGTGAGGGTGCACATTCCCCTCCTTTTGGGAAATCTCTTGCCTCCATGTAATATCTCCTTATGTATTATCTACCTTATTGAAGCCTAGGCCTTTTATAAAAAAAATAATTTTTATAGTTAAATGTCATCACCTTTTTGAAATGACAAAGTAAATAGTCATAACTTTTCAAACCAATATAAATATAAAGTGAAAAAACAAGGTAAATGTGTAAGTTTGAAAATAAATATTATCGAGAGGAGAATAAAGGTGCCAAAAATAAATAATTACTTGATAGTCAAATAAAAGAGGTGGTAAGTCATATTTATTTTTTCTTGAAACGTTAAATTATTTAAAACATTTAATATTATAGATTTATTTATTTTTAGATTTTTTAAAATATATAATCAATAAATAAAAATATACTTTAACAGTAACTAATTTAATAGAATATTATATTAGGGGAATACATTACTTTAGGTTAAATTATGTATATGATAGAAGTATATATTTATATGTATTTTATTAAATGGGAGGCATTCATAAAAATCATATAATTGTTATATATTGAAAAATTTAAAATAAAAAAAAATTGAAAAAGAAAAAAAAATCAAATTAAAAGTAAAATATACAATATACATTTAAGAGTAATAAAATAATCAATAAAATATTATATTAGGGGAATTCATTACTTTAGGTTACATTATGTATATGGTAAAAGTATATATTTATAATTGAAATTTATAAAAATAAATTTGAAAAAATTAAAATAATCAAATTAAAGTAAAATATAAGATATATTTTAAGTGATTAAATAATAAAATATTAATATTAATGTCTTAGTAGTTCTGCTCAATTAAAGAAGGATAGGCCCATACCATTACATAACTACAAAGCGACAACAAGAACGCACGAGGGATGCACAACCAGCAAAAAGACCCCCCACCAAAACACAACAAAAACCCAACAGGGCAAACAAAGAGCTAACAACTAAACTAAAAAATCAGTGGACAAAAAAGAACCAGGAGTACTAAAACACAAAAACAACCGCCCAACACAGATACAAAGTGATGGTCTACTGCATGGGGGTACCCTTGTCTTACCAATTATGGCACAAACTAAGAACTTTATCAGAAAAAGAGACTTTTTACTCGATCAAATCCCAAAATCAAAGGAGACCAATGCAAAGTAAAGGGTGGCCTTAACCATCAAAGCGATGGGGTCAGAACCTGTAGCCAGGGAATCCATGCATCTTCTTTTTTTTGCCCTTCTCCTTTTCATCTCATCGTGGATAGTCTGTAGGGAGGGATTGGACTTGCTAGCCACATTCCTGCAAGCACAATTGACCTCCTTAATTTGCTTTTTAAGAGCCTCCTGGGTTTTCTTGATCTCTTCCACCTCATACTTACTACCTGCATTGTTAGTTTTGAAGTCCATGTCAAAAATATTTCCACCCACATGATCATTAGTAGTTTTCCATACTCTATCCTCATCCAACTCATCAACCCAAGTGTTGGCCTTGGCCTCAGCCTCGACCGCTACCTCCAATTGATTTATCTTCTTGATGGCCACATTCATTTGCTTGAAGAGCCATTTTATCAACTCTTCTTGTCTTTAGGTGTCTTCATGCAGGTCCTTCACAAATTTTTCCTAGGTTGAAGTAGTACTTTGAGGGTTGGAGTTATCAAGGGAGGGAGGGTTTAGGGGAGGAGGGCTAGGGTTACCTCCAATTTTAGCAAGGGAATAGTCTAATCCCAAAGTATCCAAGGATTTTGAATCCTCTGAGGATTGAGACTTAGAGTTAGAAGCATCAACAATATCGTTAACCATATCTTATTGCCTCTCAAACTAGACACCCACATCCTGATCCTTTTTGGTGGTAGCAATGGCCCTAATTTGGCCATTCTAGTAGGTTTTTCCTAGTGGGCAAATTAGAACTAGAGTGAGGCATAATTTGTTCCCTAGAATTGGAGGGGGTAACAATAAGGTCAAAAATCAGATTGGGATCATAGGTAGACCCAACCACAATAGAAGGGACTCCACCAGAGATGGATAATGTTAGGTGGAAGTTACACAATCTTCAAATGAGACCCTGGTGGAGTGGGGGTGTACCGTAATTAATGGCTTTTCAAACAGATTGAGACAAAGAAGACATAATCCAGAAAGGGAAATTCATTCTAACCACATATCGAAGATGATTCAGCATGAAAAAAATTTATGTATGGAACCTTCTTTTTCCATCGTCCAAGGTCAAGTACTTCATTATGAGTAGAGCTGCATCCTTGCAAATTTCAGGGAGATCCTCCCTATTGTAGCCACTTTGAAGCTTGGAAACTCCTTCACCCAGTTGAAAAAACCGATCAAAGTCATCCTTGTAAGTCCCTTTGGGTTTTTTGGGAAAGGACACACCATTAATGGTGAGCCCTACCACCTTCGCAATAGCCTTTGTAAGGACCACCATAATTTAAAAATAACATAATACACAAATTACACGTCATCATATAAATATTAATGCCATGTGCCCAAATATACAAGAATAGAGATACAAAATTACATATTTTGACATAAAGTTAAAGTGAGCAAACAATAACAAGACTAAAAGAAGTGAAATGTATACCTTTACCATAGACCATAAGGTCGAATACATCAAAATACTCAATGTACCAACATGTAGGCCACCATGATAGGAACTTCCGACATCTGTCTCCCTCAAACACATCATGGGTTAGAACATTGTCAAAGCGTGTTTCCACCCTACCACGAAGTAGTTACACTTCCCCGGAATCTTTCATGACACGAAAGATACCCAACCCAACACAAGGAAGACTAGCAATGCAATACTGGCAGGAGTAATGGAATTTAACACTAATGCAACAACATTATGGACACCCAACATGTATGCAACATACATAGCAGACAAATCCTCAATCCATGCATTTCCTATTTAATAATTACTCACAAACATTAGCCAATTATGTACACAAGCATATATTTACACATTGAAACTCTAGAATGTATACAAAGCTTGCAAAAGTATACATGCAATTACAAAGACACATAAGTGTATACATAATCAAATAGAAGCAATCATATTTGAATATCTTATTGAAGAAAATACATGTTTTAGTCAAAAAATGAACCACAAGCTTTCACATTTGTATGAAGATGGGAGAAACAACCTTTTCTTAGCTATCTAAGATCATGTCAAGATCTCAATTCATCTCAAATCACATTTATTTTAGAAGGTGAAAATTACAAAATTTATCTATACAAATATGTGAGAAGGGAGAGGCTTGAATGCATCCATAAGCACTTAGAAGCTACATGAGAAATAAGAATAGATAAGAACACATATGGCATACAAATGTTCTTACTTTATTTTTAAAGAATACGATGCATGTGCATGCACTAATAATGAAGAATCCTTAAAAAAAAAAAAAAAAATCTCATACAAATTCGTGCCTATTATTATGCATATATTCTCCACCTTTTATTTTATGCATTTTTTAATTTTTTTTAATAAGGTAACATGACTATTAAGTCATGTTGCTTTGGTTTAAGCTAGTCAAACTTAAGTTTGACTTTGTCTCTCTTAGAATTGTAAGATAAGCTTCTCTAGCTCACAAAGGATAAGTTTTTTAAATTTGTTTAAGCTTTTAAAATAAAGTAGGTTCTTTTAAGCATTCAATTTTTTTAAGCTTATTAAATATAAATAAAATATTTGATTTTTACCCCCTTTTTTTCATGTTCTTTCTTAATCAAGCACTAACTTTAAACAATATTATTTTAGTTCACTTTAAACATGCAAACAAATAAATCTTACTTCTTACCTTTTTTTTTAAAGATTTTCTTTAATTTAATTTATTTATATAAAATTAAAGTGTTTTATTTATAATAAAACATGTTCTTTAATTAAAATATATTTTTCTCATGCAAAATATAACAAACCAAACTTTTTATAATATTATTAATATATTAATCATTAATATAATTTTATATTTAAGATTTAAATGAAAAATCAATACATATATTAATTAAAATATTAAAATCATGTGATAAGAAATCATATATTATGATTAAATAATTAAACAGTTAATTAAATTATTAAATAATAAGGGACATGATAGCCTTTGTCGAAATCACAAAAGTAACACTACCAATCTTTAGGTTCCCATTGTTCCAAGCAATAACAAATTCAATAGAGAGCTTAGGGTCATGGTCGATCATCCCTTCAACATAATTATCCAAGTTCCCCTTAATCACCTTGTCCCACAACTCCCCATTATTCTTAAATTTGGAGCAATTGTTAGGTTCAGTTTGAATCAAATTGCTCCCCATAGTCGCAAAATAGAAAACTAGGTTGAGAAAGTGACAAGCCTGGGGAATGCAATGGTAGGTAGTACCATCAATAATTTTTAAATCTCACTAATTTAACCAGCAAGGAGAGGAAAGGGTGAGAAAGATAGGTACACAAAAGCCAACTTTGGGATTATGCATCATTAACTAATGAGTCCTTCGAGATCATGGCATGAGCCTAGACTAGGATTTCATGCAAGTGGAGCCAAATTTTGAAATCATTAACATACATGCCCATCCCCACTAGCTTGTCTGCCACATAGTTGCCTTCACGTCTCACGTGGTAGAACTTGATGTCTCCCAAAAAGGGAAGGAGATCGTGACACCTAGCGATAAGAGGGTTATTTTTCCAATCTGGTTTCACAACCCTTTTGAGCATCATAATGGTATTACTTGATTCATCTTCAATAACGATACACTTAAGCCCCTTTCCCCTGGTCATGATCACTCCATGATAAACAGTTGCCACTTTAGCCATGCTTGAAGTTTGTATTCAAATATTTTCCACATAGGCAAGAATGAGGGTGCCACGTGAGACTCTAATCACTCCACCCCATCCTACCCAACCCGGGTTGCCCCTAGATGGCTTGTCAAAATTTAGCTTCAATCAACTAAGGTCAGGGAGGTCCATTTGATAGCATTGAAAAAATCCAATAGGGTGGACAATGAAGCCAGAAAGGATCGGCTCCATGTCCCACAATCTAGAAATCACCTAGTCCACAAGAAGCGGTGGGTGATAGAGTTTCCTCTTCACAGAACAAGACATATTATCCTTAACATTAGAAATGATCCTATTGGTAAGTTCTTCTCAACTGCACCTCTTTTCTCTAAAAACTATGTTATCATGCTCTTTCCATAAACTCGATCCAGTGTGAAAAAAGGTTTTCCACCATAACTCCTTAGTTAAGGGATGAGGGGAAGGCACATTCCCACCAAGTAGATTATCCTTAACAATTTTATTCCATGCCATTCACGAAGAAACTTGCCAACAGTCTTGTTGGCAATTAACACTCATCTGATGGTCTTTGGTGATTTCTGGTGGTTTACGGTGGATAATTATTGGTTTAGGGTTGTCATTGATGTTGCCTCTTCTTGGAGATCAGATCCGGTGGTCATAATTCTTCTCATTCGGAAGTAGGTGTTAACCGATATTCCAGGAAGAACAGTGCAGTTTTGGTCTAGAAAGATTTCCGGTGATTGCGGTGATTGCAGTGACTAAGTTCGAGGTGAAAATGATGAGGCCAACATTGGTGAAGCATTTTGGTAAATTATTTTGGTCTAGTGTTATGTTTTGTTAGAGATTGAAGCCGACTTGAAGCTATATGTTACATTTTTTATAACCAACTTGGAGGAGATAATTTTTTATATGCTTGGATATATATGTTTGAATTGGTGATTGGTTTTTGGTGTATTACTATTGTGGTGATCCGTTTTGGTGCGATTGAGCGCAGTTTTACTTGCACATTTGATTCCTAGGTGATCTAGTAGCTGACTGAGACAGAAACATAGAATATTGCAGAGTGAGTATAGTCAAAGATCTTGTGCTTAACTAGAACTCATTCTTGCATTGTCAGATGCAATTTTAGAGTTCTTTAATTGTATTTCTTCATTGTAATCAAATTGTAAGTCAGTGAGACTTCCTTAAATGTTGTAGCCTTCCGGGTCATTGTAATTGAGCAGTGAGCTCTAGGAAGTGAGCCTGAATGCAAGTGCATTCCCCATCTATGTAATATTTATGTACTTCTGGTCATAGTATATGAATATTATGGGTTCCAACCCCCCCATGGTTTTTTCCTTTCTGGGTTTCCACGTAAAAAATTTGGTGTTGTGGATCTGTGATTTATTTATTGATTTCTTATGTTCTTTACTATTATGCATTGCTAACCAATGGATAAAGAATAATTTTGTGAATTTGATCTCCGATAGAACACTGATTCACCCCCCCTCATAGTGTTCCTTGATTCTAACAATTGGTATCAGAGACTAGTTCCTCTGAGGAAGACTAACCGCTTGGGGAAGGTCCAGGAGATTGATTCAATGGATTTTGGTTTTCAGAGACAACTCAGTGTGGCACTTGAAGATCTTGACACAGCTAGAAATGAGATCTATACCTTGAAGAAGAACATGAATGCTGCTGATGATTTCATTAATGACTTGAAGGATCAAGAAAACATCTCTAGAGAGAAGAAGAAGAAATTGATGGACAAGCTAAAAGAGAAAGAAGATCAAATCATGGAATACTAGGATAAAGCTAATGAAGTTAACAAGCTTGAAAGAAAGAATGTTGCTTTGAAGAATGAGATGCAATCCATTGTGATTAGGCTGACTAAGGAGATTGAGGACTGAAAGAAAAATGAAGAAAATCTGGCACAATCATTGAAGGAAAGAGCTGATGAATGTTTCAGGCTTAGCTATGAGAATGATCAGTTGAAGCTTGAGTTGACACAGTCAAAAAATAATTGTCAAGAACTTGAAAGTGTTAGGATAACCGATAAACAACTGAGAGGGGGGGGGGGGGGGGGGGGTGAATCAGTTGTTAATAGATTATATCAATTAATCCACTTAATAACCTTAAATCGTAGCATATAAACATTAAGTATTGGGATAACAAAAATAGATACCGGTAAGCAATGAAACTTAACAATAAAGAAGATAATCAACACAATGAAACCATACCACATAACACCATGATTTGTACATGGAAAACCCAGAAAGGGAAAAACCACGGTGGGAAGCCTACCCACAGTCAGATGATACTTCTGCAGAAAGTATGTGATACAATGAGGGGCCTGCACATGCAGGAAGGCACACTACCTAGAGCGCACTGCTCATTACAAAAGAGTCTCATTGACTACAGAGAGGTTATAACCACCTCAAGATAAATTGACAATAATCCAGAGTAATGAACTGCCAAAGATAGCATCTACCATGCCTGATTATAGTCCCGGTTAAGCTCAATACCAAAGGCCTTTGACCTCTTCCTTAATCCCAATTTGATCACCTATGATCGACCAAATATTCTTTGCATATGATATTCTTTTCCAGACCTCGACACTTATTCCACATGAGATCTTACATCATTTTATACCAACCCTAAGGCCTAAACTGATTAGGTCGACCACCTAAAAGATATTACAATAAGATCATTACATAAATCCATATTACAATGATATGCCATGTCGGCTTAAGACCAAAACAACAATAACCAATCCATAGAACATCCTGAAACATCCCGGTAACGTGTAGAGTACACGTTAACATGATATCGGTCCATAACCTAGATAGGTACCAGACCTATTCTGGGTCCACCACGCCAAAGCAATGTCTCCACCTGGTTGAAGCATGATCAAAGAACATCTTCAACATCTTGAAAGCCGCACCAACACTGCTTATGCATCCTGTCAAATATTCTCAGTAAAAGCTCTACTGGTAAAACCTTAAACCAATATCGATAAGGATTTACAAGAGTGTATGATAGCATTCTATTACCAAGTCAATACCAACTACTGAAAACATGCTCCTAAAACATATAACACATAAAATCAAACATACTCCATTGATCCAAACATGTCGGAAGTGTCCAACAGATAGTCTCTTCTATCGGTAACACTAGATCTTCTACCAATAACCAAAACCTATCTGTCGGTAACCAATCATAACAGCTAGTGTTGACATCAATGACAAAACATTAATACAACACATAATCAATTCCTCCATAATGTCAACAATCTCCAACTTTGGCATTGATGGTAACACTAGATGTGAAAAAAATCTAAGTACCAAGAAATGCCAAACAAGTCTCCCCCAATGGAAGACAACCAACAATCTGCTGAATATCAATAACCCCCTGTGAATGATATCTTTGTAAAGTTCTGAATTTTTTTTTTACATCACTATCTCTCCCCCTTTGACATGAATGCTAGAAATATGACACTTGAATATCAAAGCAAGAGTATAAACCTTTGAACCTCAAAGCTAACTACTCCCCCTGAGTAGTAGCACCACTCATCAGTGCTAGAATGAATGATATCTCTGATAATGCATGTTAGACTGATGACAAACTACATCAATCAAGTCTCTGTCGAAGGGGCAGAAACCCCTAACCTGTCTCTCAAATACTCAAATGATTCCTTAGACAACGGTTTAGTGAATATATCTACAATCTGTTATTTAGTGTTCACATAAACCAATTTGACTTCCTTTGCTTCTACCTTGTCCTTCAGAAAGCTATACTTTATTGATATATGTTTAGTCTTAGAGTGAAATACCGGATTCTTAGACATGCCAATAGCTGCAGAATTATCATAGTAGATAACTACCAGTTCACTACAATTTACCTTGATATCCTTCAACATTTTCTTCATCCACAAGACTTGAGTGCAATTAGTTGCTGCTACAACATGCTCAGCTTCTGCAGTAGATAAGGAAATGCATGACTATTTTTTGCTGATCCATGAAACCAATTTCTTTCCAAGAAAGAAAGCTCCAGTAGAAGTGCTCTTCCTATCATCAGTATCTCTTGTCCAATCTGAATCAGTATCTGCACATAAAGTGAAATCATCATTTCTAGAATACCATAAGCCATATTTTGTTGTTCCTTGCAAATACCGAAATATCCTCTTCACTACACATTCATGATTTTCTTTAGGATTAATTTGATATCTTGAAAAAATACTTACTGCATTCATAATATCCGGTCTAGTTTGATTTAAATATAGCAAGCAACCAATCATAGACTTATACCTTGTCGGATTTACTGGTGTAGAAGTATCATTGATAGATAATTTCTCACTTGTCACCATAGGAGTACTTACTGGTTTGGAATTATCCATACCAAACTTCTTCAACAATTCCCTTAGATACTTAGTTTGACAAATAAAAATGCCTTTGTCAGTTTGAGTAATCTGCAAACCTAAGAAAAATCTCATCTCACCAATCATGGACATCTCAAATTCATTCTTCATATTGTTAGCAAATTCCATGCACAATTTATCTTCTCCTCCAAAAATGATATCATCAACAAATACTTCAATAATGAGAATATCATCAGCAGTGATCTTCTAATATAAATTACTATCAACACTTCCTTTAGTAAAACCAAGCTTCAAAAGATATTTATCCAACCTTGCATACCAAGCTCTAGGAGCTTGTTTCAACCCATATAAAGCTTTCTTCAATTTGCAAACCATATCTTTATCATTTATCAGTGAAAATACATTAGGTTGCTCAATGTATACTTCTTCTTCAAGTTCACCATTCAAAAATGCATATTTAACATCCATTTGATAAATCTTATAGTTCTTATAAGCTGCATAGGCAAGAAATAGTCTAACAACTTCAATTCGGGCTACAGGTGTAAATGTTTCACCACAATCAATTCCTTCCATTTGAGAATATCCTTTACAAACCAATCTAGCTTTGTTTCTTACAACTTGACCATCCTCATTCAGTTTATTCCTAAAAACCCATTTAGTTCCAATAACATTTTTATTTTTAGGTCGGGGAACTAAAGTCCAAGTTTCATTCTTCTTTATCTGGTCTAATTCATCTTCCATAGCCTTTAACCAATGTTTATCTTTACAAGCTTCAATAACAGATGTCGGTTCAATTTGAGAAATAAGACATACCTCTTCATTTGTCAGTCTTCTTCTTGTCATAACTCCCTTGTTCCTATCTCCAATTATTTGATCTTCAAAATGATTTGATCTTACATACCTTGGTGTTTTGTGAACTTTAGGTTCATTGCTCTGATCATCAGTCACAGTTGAATTTTCTAATTGTACTAGTGTAACTGTTTCAGTTTCCTATACCGGTTGAGGCATTGTTAGTTCAGTTATGATCATTTCCACTGCCGGTTCCTTGTCATATGATATAGATTGATTTCTGTATTTCTCATCCACTTTCACATTTGCACTCTCCACAATTTTTTGCAATCTTTTGTTATAACATCTATATGCTTTGCTTTGAATTGAATAACCAAGAAATATCCCTTCATCACATCTAGGATCAAACTTTCCAATTGAATCATCTCTTTTGATATAGCATTTACTTACAAAAATTCTGAAATATTTAACAGTAGATGTATGTCCAAACCATAGTTCATAAGAGGTCTTACCGGTTTCACTTTTGATGTGGATTTTGTTGAATGTGTAGACTGTTGTACTCACTTCTTCTCTCCAGTAGATGTGAGGAAATTTGGCTTCCATCATCATAGGTCTTGTTGCATCCAAAATGGTTCTATTCTTTTTTTACACTACTCCATTCTTATGAGGAGTCTGAGGTGCAGATAATTGTCTCATAATCCATTTGTCTCACAATAACTGTTAAATTCATGAGAAGTGAACTCACCGCCTTGATCTGATCTTAGACATTTGCTTTTCAATCCAGTTTCTGTTTCAACCTTTTCTTTAAAGATCTTGAATTTCTCAAAGGCTTTAGACTTCTCCCTAAGAAAAGTCACCCACATCATTCTAGAATAGTCATCAATAATCAACATGAAATACCTATCACCTTGAAAGCTTCTAGTCCTTATTGGACCACATAAGTTAGT
Organism: Cryptomeria japonica; assembly: GCF_030272615.1. Lineage (NCBI taxonomy): Eukaryota > Viridiplantae > Streptophyta > Pinopsida > Cupressales > Cupressaceae > Cryptomeria > Cryptomeria japonica. The sequence continues at coordinate 650,530,923 of NC_081406.1, read as the reverse complement.
GTGAATCAAATCAAGTACATCATTAGATTTATCATGTATGCTCTTAAAAGAAGTTCTAACTTGCTTTCCCAATTGACATTCCTTACATACCAGATTATGAGGCTTCATAATCTTAGGTATATCTCTAACTGCCTTAGTTGAACTGATCTTAACAATACAATCAAAATTAACATGACACATCCTCTTATGCCATAACCAACTCTCATCAATATAAGCAATCAAACATGTCTTATTACCGGTGTTCAAGTGAAAGATATTACCTCCAGTCTGAATACTGGTTGCAATCTCCAAACTAGTCTTGTTAATGATTTTACATTTTCTATCTTTAAAATGAAGTTGGAAACCCTTATCCACCAATTGACCAACACTCAAAAGATTATGCTTTAAACCTTCTACATAATAGACATTATCAGTATTATGCTTTCCATCCAGAGAAATAATACCTCTACCTTTGATCATACATGATTTGTCATCTCCAAATCTGACTTGACTGCCGTTGTCTTCTTGCAGGGACATAAATTTTTTTTTATCTCTAGTCATATGATGTGAGCATCCAGTATCAATTATCCATTCATCCTTATCTTCAAATTTTGTTGTCAGGGCCTTTTCTTCATTCATGATAGCTTGTTTCGGTTCATTTTCCTTTAAAGCATAGAACACCCATTCCTTTCCATTGTCAGATCCACTAGTAGAGTCTTCTGCCGGTTCATACCTAGAATCATCACTTACTCCTTCCTCATCCGCTAAGTAGCATTGTTTACTTTTCTTGAATCTATATCTGTTCCAGTTAGGCTTAAATGATTTCTTAACTCTTTCCTCAAATCTTGCATTCCTTTCAGGACATCTAGATGGAAAATGACCAATCTTATTACATGCAAAACATTTAAAAGGTGTTTTTCCTTCATACTAACTTCCTGTCGATCCTTTAGGTACTCTTCTAGCAAATAAGGCTTCAAGTTGCTCAAATTCTTCATCTTCTTTCCTCATATCTTCCAATTATTTTGCATATAAGGCTTTCCAATCATTTTTGCTGGTAGATGATGATGCATGAAAAGCAGGTTGAGATTTTAAAGCTCCAGAAGGTCCAAATTCTTCAAGCTCAAAAGAAGATAATTTCCCAATCAGAATGTCTTTGTTAACTGAAGAGTTAGCCATTGTTCTCAACTCATTAATTGTAGTTGCCTTCATCTTGTAATCCGATGGAAGGGCTCTCAATACTTTGGAAACTATTTCATCTTCACTCGGAGATCCTCCACAACATTGAATTCCCATAACAATCTCATTTACTCTTTCCATAAACACAACAATTCTTTCATTATCTTCCATCTTCAAGTTTTCATATCTTACCCGGTAACCATCAAGTTTAGCAATTTTAACAGTAGGGTCACCTTCATTCAGAGTTTGCAATTTATCCCACATAACCTTTGTTGGTGATTTATCAGTCAATCCCATGATTTGTTGATCAAGAGGGCTTCTCTAGCTTTGCAATCATTTTCAATATTTTTATCCAAGTCTGCAGGAGCCAGATTGCCAGATGCCGGATCATAAGGTGTGTAACCTTTCTCATTGATCTCCTAAATATTCTTGCCAAGACATCTAAGATGAGTCTCCATTTGAATTTTCCATATCCCATAATTTGTTCCATCAAGCTTAGGGATTTCTCTTCTGAAAATAGTTGTCGATGGATTTGAAGTGTTCGCTGCCATAGGATCTACCTCAAGCAGTTAAGCTTTTGCAAAAGGGGACCAAAGCTCTGATACCAATTGTTAGTATAATCGGTGAACAACTGAAAGGGGAGGGGGGGGGTGAATCAATTGTTAACAGATTATATCAATTAATCCACTTAATAACCTTAAACTAAAGCATATAAACAATGAAACCTAACAATAAAGAAGATAATCAACACAATGCAACCATACCACATACCACCATGATTTGTATGTGGAAAACTCAGAAAGGGAAAAACCACGGTAGGAAGCCTACCCACAGTCAGATGATACTTCTGCAGAAAGTATGTGATACAATGAGGGATCTGCACATGTAGGAAGGTATGCTTCCTAGAGCACACTGTTCATTACAAAAGAGTCTCACTGACTACAGAGAGGTTATAACCACCTCAAGATAAATGGACAACAATCCACAATAATGAATTGCTAGAGCTAGCATCTACCATGCCTGATTACAATCCTTGTTAAGCTCAATACCGGAGGCCTTTGACCTCTTCCTTAATCCCAATTCGATCACCTATGATTTTTTTTGTGCAACAAAGGTCTTGATGGAGAAATGATAGTTTTGAATCAACTATGCATCTACTTATAAGGATCCAAACACAACTGAAATAAAACCTCTAATCAAGAAGATAATTAGGCTCCATTACCAACAAGCTCATGTCATGTTTGCAAGAGAGAGAGAGAGAGAGAGGAGGGCACATAGGAGGGGGGGTAAGCGGGGGTTGAGAAGGGCAAGGGAGGAATGCTAAGAAGAATATGGATAGAAGGTGAGGGAGAGATAAAGAGGGAATTCAATGTGTTCCATGAAGTGCATTATGGTGATAAGGAAGACTTCAAGCTTGCTCTCGTTGTTGATAAATGAGAAAATATAAACATATTTGATGATTGAGATCATTTTAATCGTCTTGTGTTGTATTCAAATGATATTATTGCGGATTGTTAAAATTACATTGTTCATTCATATAAGAAATGCCTTCAATAGTTTTAAATTATGAATGTAAGAAATTTCTGAACGTAACATATTATTGTGGATTGTCAAAATTACATGTTCATTCATATAAGAAATGCCTTCAATAGATATTAGATAAACCACCTAAACACAAAGAAAAAACTTATTCTATTAACTATTTACAAACATACAATTTTTTATTATTATTTATAATGCATACATAAATGAGAAGCCAAACTTATACAACATATTTTAATCTTTGACTAATAGATGAACACTACTAAATAATATTCTGAAATCACACTAATAATTAGACTCTGGACACTACTAAGAAAACGAACCATCAAAAGTAAAACATTAGAAGAAGAGAGAGCTCAATTGATAACCCTGCAATTGAGCCGGATTTCACCCTTAGTCCCAGTCAATACATCAATCTTCCCCATTTTTTTCATAGCATCTGCAAACTTATTCCACCAGATGAAGTTGGAGTTGGCGCTTTCGTTAACAACTTTTAGGGTTTTTTTATTGGTGAGCAGAGTTGCATCGGAGACAAATAAACCGCGGTTAAGTAGAACATTACTGTAGTAGTCAATGTCAAGAACAGTGGGTGTAGAGGGGTCCATTGGCACTGTCAATGTGCTGTCACTGCTGGTCTCTTGTGGGCACTTGGCTTTCAGAGCTTCTGCATAGTCCGGGTCAAGAGAAGGATCCGTTGAATTAGTGCCATTGAAGTTGTAGAGCCTATCCAGCACAAAAGTATTGCAGTGGGAAACTCCTATCGTATGAGCGCCTGCAAAGTGTATCAATTTCTTTCTAGTGTTTAACATTTTTAAGTCTAGAAGTCAAAACATAATATATAATTTAAGCTGTCTTTATATTAAATATAAATAACTGATCCCAAAGTTTATATCTGTTAGAAAGATTTTGTTTACCTGATAATATCACCATTTCTTTTTGGGAAAGCCCTTTTCCTGCAAACAATTGTGTCAACTCAGTCACGTTGGCCCCTGGTGATGGTATATTTTCTCCTGTGATGTCTGATACCAGAGAAACTCTTCCGTCCCTTCTTCCACCCTTAACATTCCAAGTTACTCCAGCTGATGAAGAGGCTTACCAAATGACAATTGTCCGATGGTTTAAGTCACACATACTAAATTTTGATTTTTACACTTAAAAGTGATACATTTAAAATTGGTTAACATTTTCTAGATTAATATGTTGCTTCTAATGTGTGATTTTAGTTTTTACTTCAAACCAAAACACAACTAGGAGTGGTGTATTGAAACAGTTAATCTTATTGGAATAATTAAGATAGTTTTAGATTCAATATGTATGTTTTTCCATCCACTATTTCAGATCATATTCAGTAATCTATCATAAGAGAAAATGAGATTGATTACCAAATTTGCACTGTCTCTAGCAGCGAATGCAAGGATATCAGCACAAGAAACAATCCCAGGGCATATGCTCTCCAATCTTGCTTTCGCACTGTCAATCACCTCAAATCCACGCAAACTCGGATTGTTTGCAGGTGAGTCCTTCTCTGCTGTGTTGTTTGGAGTGGAGTCGATAAGAACTGATGCATCGCAGCCCTGCAACTCAATCCAATATATGAAAGAAATGTTACTTTTAATTTAATAGAACTAATGTTGATTGTGTAACCTTCTGGTTTAAAAAATGTATGTTTTTTGTTTATTGTTTAGGATCAAATTTAAGTGTGTGATTTTCCTTCTTTTTTTTTTATGATGGATCATTTGATTTTATTTTAACAAAGGCAGAATGTTTACAAAAACAGATACAAGCTCTTTAAAGTCTTCAATAAATACTAAAAACTAACTCCTTGACTATGCAGACATATACTAAACAAAACTAAGACATGAATAACAGTCATTAATTACATCTGACATCATTAAGTTTAAATCAAAATGGCAAACAAAAAACATACACAAAATGGCAAACAAAAAACATACACAGTTTAAACCAGAAACTTGTACAATCTAACTTTAGAAAAACTCATACCAACTTAAACTAATCTATTTATTAATATACATACCCTGACAAAACAGTCGTGGAAGTGCAATCGTATGAGGCCAGCGGCAAATCCAGGAGTCTTGTTAACTGCAGATTTCACTTCCTTAAACACAATTGATTCTGCACTCGGGCAACTATCTTCGTAGAAATCATCATCCAGACTTCCAACACTAGTTATATCAAATAACTGAGCACTTACTACACCACCACAGACATAAAGCAGTCCCAATACCAATACAAATACCTTCGCCAGGGTTAATAAATTGCTAGCCATTTCAACAATACTTGAGAATTATTGTGCAGAAACTTAAGAAATGGGTATCTGAGAGCAGATATTTATGAGAGAGTCCCTCCTTAAGGAAAGATCCATGAGCTTCAATAATAAATTGAAGAGAAAGAAAGTATTTGGTCTTTGATCTGATCCATGAGGCCAGCATGACGCCTTGGTCTGTTTTCACCACCCTTCAAGGAGGACTCCCCACGTAAATTTTATCATAGGTGATGCTTCTGATTAATCCTCATAACATTTTCAGGTAATTTTTTAATGGATCATATTATCTTTCTCTGAAAACACCTAATCAAATTGACTTTCTTAATAATTAATTTGATTTAGATCCAGACAGATCTGGACAGGCCATAACGTGTTTCAACATTAATTGCAAGGCTTGCATTCAATGCTTTTATTATTTCATAAATGATATAATGTAATCAATTCTCAGAGCTGACAAGTTCAATGGGAGTTGTCAGCCTTTCTATTTCAATAGACGATACTGGACTTGTGACAGATGAATTTTATAAACTTTAATGTATTCTGAATAATATCTTGACTAGACTATTTCATAGGAGTGATGAATGAATTCAACTCTGTTGAATGATATATTGTTGAGGGTGTAGAGTAAAACATGATATTTACATGTAAACAACACATATTAATATCAAAAGAGCCACATAATTGGCATTTATAAAAACAAAGTTCTTTGATGGTGTACATGATTCAAATGCAGTTGGGTCCATATTGTGAAGTCATCACCATTTAATGTGGCTTCAAAGGAGGTCTTAAGTAGACTCTAAGTATATATGCTTATAGTTTTATAATCAGATTAACTTGTTGTAGGTGTGAATATAAAGTATTAATCATTATTTATAATTTTATTTTGTTTTTAAAATTTATTATGGATATCTTTCATATAAATATGTATTAGTATAATTATTTTTATATTTTATTTTTAATGGAGTTGGTTTCAAGTGAAGTATAGATTATAGTTATTTTTCTCTAGTCAAAAGTTAAGAGTTAAAGGATATCATTCTATGAAATTTGTTCATTGCATAATATCATCTTCATTATTTATGATATTAGATGCCTTGCACTCATTAAGACTTGAGTTCTAGTAGGTTCATTTAGAACAATTTAATTTCACCAACAAACTAATGACTATTTGACAATACCTCTATATTTTCACCAAGTAATCTATGTACCTATTTTTTTGCTACATTTTTGTATCCTTTTATTATTTCTACCTTATGATCCAAGAAAATTGTCCACACTACATTTGACTCAAAACTAATTTTGATTGCTATCTTTTATATTAAAGACTTAGAATAAAGAACCTTAATGAGCTATAACAAATATATCATCGTATAGAAAGTTTTGATTTAAAAATACTTATACATCTCAACACTTAAACATATATCTTAATTATAGTATACATATTAATCTAAAATATAATGGAACATTTTGAGAGATACTGAGAGATTCTTTTTGATAGGGTCATGACATTGCCAAAATGTGTGAGTAATTAATTTTACAAAAATCAAGTAGAATGTGTATTAAACTTGTATGACCTTGATTTGATGATTGTTTCAAGTGTGTTGATGGCATTAGAGTTGGGATTAAGTTGGCTTCCCTTGGATTAGGAGGCTCTAACATGATACACAACTATGTGTAGAGGAAGGAATTTGCTACCCTTGCGATGACAAGATCTCAAGAAACAAATTGGCCTTCGCTACCTCACTTAATTGGTGCTCTGGTGAGCCAAGGAGATCAATAATAAAGAAAGGAGGAAACTATAATAGAAAAAACCTAAGAGTAATTTGAATATTAGAAATATACAAAGTAATAGATGTGCCTTAAATGAAAATTGACAAAATATAGAGTTTACACTTAATCTAACAAAGTCTCAATTTTCAGGTGCCAACACATCGTGGGGATGTATGTGCATTGTCCCATTGTCTATATAGACAAAAGACAAAGAATTACTAGGAATCACTCCAAAACCAGCTCTATGTCAACAACATATATTAATATCAAAAGAGCCACATAATTGGCATTTATAAATAGAAAGCTCTTTGATGGTGTACATAATTCACTTGGAGTTGGGTCCACATTGTGAAGTCATCACCATTTAATGTGGCTTAAAATGAGGTCCTAAGTAGACCCTAAGTATCTATTTCAATGAATGCTCATAATTTAATAATCAGATTAACTTGTTATACACATGTGAATGTAAAGTATTAATCAATATTTATAATTTTATTTTATTTTTTAAATTATATATATTTATATATAATGGAGTTGGTTTCAAGTGAAGTATAGATTCTTGTATGTATGGACCTTTAAAATCGCATAGTTGTTTATGTGAGTACATGATATTTGTTGTTGAGTTAGTTGTTTGGTTCCTTGGTGCTCTTTGACAACATCTTGGTCCTATTGGATGGTGCTTACATATTTCAAACTCATGTTGATTTGATCTATAGTTATGCTTATCTATGACATTATATTGTTGTGATTTAACTATTTTGATGTTTTAATACTTTTAGGTCTTCCAAATTATTAATAGATTCGTATTTTCATGCATATCCTTATCATGGATACTTTTGCAAGTTTGCATGTTTAACCAAAATATATGGTTTGTAGATTTGGTATTAAAGAATAGTTGTCAAGTACAGTAAGATATGTTTTGCTGGTTAGTAACTCTTGGTGTAAGTGAAAAATTATGCATAATCAAATCTATGGTCTTGCAAGAAAACAATGGAGGCATTTTCAAGGTTTGTAGATTTGGGGCTTTGAGATGATTTGAAAATATTTTTCTTTTTTTGTTTAGGGTTATTTTATGAGGTTTTGGAGCTAAAGTTTTGCAAATGACATTCTAGAAAAAACTGGACCTCTCCATTCAATCTAAAAGGTGAAAAAAATCTACGGAAGCATATAAAACATGATATATTATAGAGTTTTTTTTTTGCTAGTTTTGGGGGCATGGAATTACTTTGAAGGTTTGATTAGGTTTCAAATGGATTTGTATAAGTTTGTACAATAATATGTTGTACATTTGTTTGTAGAATTGGGTACTACTAATAGAATAGGATCTATGTTACTTAGTACTTTTTTTATAAGTCAAAAAAATTGGTTGGTCCATGGTACATGTGTGGTGTTAGCAATTTTTGAATGATAGCACAAATTTTAGTGTTTAGGGGTAGTAGCAAGGGGTAGGCTCCATCCACTTGCCTTTGTCATTTTTCACCAAGGAGTCATCTAATGCTACTTTGTTAAACCATCACCACCATTGGGAACTTCTTTTGTTGGGCATATCACCATAAATGGTACTTCCAACTACAACCATACATATGTTGCTCATGAGCCACCACTATCAATAGAGCCACCCACCCTCAACCTACTAGCCACCAAAATAGTGATATAAATTGTTTTTGAAGGTTTAAGAGAATGTATTTTTGGGAAAGTATAACTTTCACCCAAACTATCATATTTTTTCCTTTTTATAGTTATAAAAAAGTTCTTTTAGAGTACTGCATGGTTGTATTAATGGTTTTTCTATATTTTTTGTTTGTAACAAAATAAATGTACGTTAAACTTTAGTTTTTCTCTCATTGGTTTGACAAATTATATCTTAAACCCATGGTGATTTTGTAAGGAGTTGGAATTAGGGCTCCACCACCTAGATTGATAATAAAGCCACTAATCCAACCTTCAACTAACCTTACATTAAGGGAAGGGAATTTGATTTATCCAATCTTAAAAGGATCGAATCTAGATTAAGTTAATCCTTCACTTGTTAGAGTTAAAATTAAATTCTAATTAGGTTTGATTTGTAATGCTAGATCTAGGACAAACAATGAGAACTTATCATAAAACAATAGTAACAGAGTATTCCAGATATCATGTAGAGTTGTAAACTAAGATATAAGGATGAAAAATAGATCAAAACCTATGGCAGAAAGATCTAGCTAAAATTTCAGGACTAAGGGGAGCAAATCGCCTTGGTCCTTCAAATATCAAGGACAAACAGAATGGATCTTTTCCAAAGTAGGATGGTGGAAAAAATCCACTATCAGAAGGCCATAAAATATTCACAAGACTGAGGGGAGTTGGTCATCCTATTCATTTTCTTTTTGTGCCTTCAAAGTCTGAGTCTGATTGGCATCGTCTACACTGCCTAATTCCTTACTCACAACTCTTGAGACAATTCCCTACACATAGAAAGAAAGAAGTAGGGTTGTTGATGGGTGTTTAACTTAGGTCAAACCCTAGTTTAGGAATTAACCTTGAATTAAAATAATAATTAAAATTTTGAAGTAAACATTGCATCATGTAATACCTCAAATCTGCAATGACTAGTTGGAATTGATGATGTAATGCTCTTTAGATGTGATCACAAATGTTGATGCAATAACATGACTTGACATAGCATGAAAATGACCTAATCAAACATACATTCTTGCATGAAAATTGATGTCATTTTCTCCATGATGCTTGAGGAATATGGTGGGATGAAATGTTGCCTTGAATGCTTGAGAATGCTTGATGAAGACAACTTGATGAATGCACGAATGATGGATGAATGTGTTTAGGTGAAAATGAGTTGATAGGATGTCTTTATATAGGGTTCCCTAGGTAAATTACCAATTAAGCCAACCTTCAATGATCACATTGAGGCACAGGGGCCAAAATCTATTGGGGAGGTAAAGTGAGTAGTCCTATTTAAATTAGGGCATGTTTAAGGGGAACCATGGTGCCTAGAACACCCTGGTCCAGATAGGGGTGCCCCAAGCTCTGTTGTCCTCATAAAATGGAGCCAACAAGTAGGCAAAGAGGAGGGAAAAGTCCCAATATGGGGTCCACTCAGCCATGCAATAGGGTGACATTAGATTTGCAGTAAGATGGGCCAAAATAGGCCTAGGAGAGAACTAGGATGGGACTCGCTAAAGTAGGGGCACAATAATGAGGTGTGAATTGTACCAGTTATAATTTATGACACTATAATTTTATTTTATTTTTCTCACAAGTGAATAGAATTTTATAAACACTTCTTAGTGGATCAAGTGTTTGGTCACTTGGTGGAATTTAGAGAGATCGTGGTTTTCTTCTAATTGCAAGGGCATGCACGATACAAATATGAGATTTTAAATCTTGTTTAACTAGAAGTTTGATGTAGGTGAATTAGGGTGGTGATCATAGTGTCATGGAGGTTTTTGTATGCATGGAGCTTTAAAATGACATACTTGTTTATGCCAGTACATGATATTGGTTGTGGAGTTGGCTTGTTTGGTGGTTTGTAGCTCCTAGACAACCTCTTGGTCCTATTGCATGATAATACTTCTATTTTCTAGATTCATGTTGATTGGATCTATGGTTATGCTTATCTATGATATTTTGTTGTTATGATTTAACTATTTTGATGTCTTTAGATGTAGATATTCTAGACAATTAGTAGATTCATATATTCATGTATATCCTTAACATGGATAGTTTTGTATGTTTTGCATGTTTAACCAAAATTTATGGTTTTACAAATTTGTAGAGAGACTAGTTTTTAGATTCTAAATCTTGTTGGAGGTGTTTTGCATGCAAGATAGTTATAGGTTCTTATGCATGCTTTGTACATGGTTTAAGGAGATTGTTTGTAGCTTTCTCAGTTTTGAGGTGTTGATACATAATTTATTATTGACTTTTTTTGCAATGGTTGTTTTAGAGTGTCTTGAACATTGGTTACTCTTTTTTTAATTTGTAGAAAATTGAATCTAGGGTTGATCTTGTGTTTGAGTCACAAAGAATATAGTAATTATTTCTTGTTGCCTTTCCTTTACTTATTAGTAATGTCATGTGTTAAGTTTATTTACATTTGGGACTACATTGTAGTAGATTCATGTTGTGTTGTTTCAAGAGACCTTTTAAATTTAAAGTTTTGTGGATATTTTATAGGGTGGTTGCAAGAAGTTGAGTCCCACTTTTGGGCAAAAAGTGGAAGTGTTTTCTTTGTTTTTCAAATTTTCTGTTGATTGATGTCAAAATTTGATGCACTTAGATATTGAATCTCAAAAAACTTCAGTAATAAATAAAAATGTAGTGCTCGGAGTCTACTTTTCAAATATGTAATTTATTTTAATACCCACATGCTAGAAATCCCTTTTTAGTAGGCATGTTTTAAAACTAGTTTTTCAAAATGCCTATTTCAGGATCATACCACACATGTGTACGACCACCCTTTTTTAATGCAAATAAATGATTTTTTTCAAATCCTTCTGGTTAATGATACCTAAGACACCAAATATTGATGAAAATATTTTTTAATATTTTTTTATTGAATATATTTTTTTTAATTAATTTTTAACTGACAATAAAGTATATTTCCAAAACATCGGGTGTACGACCACCATAATATGATGAAAATTTCATATTTTTCAATTTTTTTTTTAATATTCAAAATAATTCTATGTAGATTGATGTCATATAATTTATTTTTCTAAAATCCTAGAAACAAAAAAGTTATTAAAGTTTTAGTGAACCTTGGTATTTTAGGTTTAGGTTCCACTTTTGATTAATAAATAATACAAAAATAGTAAAAATAATCTTATCACTATCAAATTTACATTTCTGAAATCAGGACGCTAAAAACTCTAATGGGGTTTCATTTCGTAAAAAAATTCAATCAGAAAGGCCCTCAAAAAATTAAGCCAAGGTAGAAATCTGATGTCGTTTTACCTTAGTCATTTTTTTGGACATCCAAGCATAGGCTTGGTGGGACCAAGCCTATCCCGAAGAAAAAAAACAATCCTAAAGGTTGTTTCCCACCCCTAATTTTAACAAACGAGCGCCCATTTTTTAAATTCAAAAAACGGGCACCCGTTTCATTAAATAACGGGCGCTCGTTTGTAAAAAGATCCATTGGGCCAGAATCTAGCCCACAAGCACAAATCCCAATGATTGAATGATTTTTCAATCATTGCCTGACAGGTACGATCTGTAAAGAGAATGTTTTGATTAATCATTCTCTTTGTTTGTTCGAATTAACAAGGAAAGAGTCATATGTTGTTGCAAAACTCATGTTCAATTTTGCTACCATTATGATGTATTTCGATATATACGTGTTACCATGCATAGTAATGGAATGTTCCAAGAATGTGGTATAAATATACCACCTGAAACTATAAAGGAGTTTATATCAAGCTTGTTTTGCAACCCACTAAATGAGCAAAAAAAAATTTTCAATGCATGTGTTTCCAGTGTATGTGATATATGTGGCAATCTTGCATTGTTGGATGAATGTTTGCATGAAAATATTTCAAATGGTTTTGGACAACAATTAGTTGATGTTAAAAGATTTAAAACTGTTGAGTATCCACTAAAGGATGGAAAGGTTGGAAAACGATGTGATCTAATCACTGAAAAAGTTAGTGTTCATGCATTTATGAATGAATTTAAGAGTAACATCGTACCTAAATATGTTAAACACACTCAAAATGCTAGATGGATCGATGGTCAGTTTCGAATATGTAAGGATACATTTCCTGTTGGTAGTATACTTTCGGTTGTTGACTTTGCAGAGAACTACACACTTGCACCACAAGATGAGGTTCAATCACAATACTACAATTCAATGCAAGTATCAATTTTTGTCCATATTGTCTATAGGCATGCACCAGATAGTACAGAAGAGGATCGTAAAATTTTGAGAGAGTACCATTTCTATATGAGTGATAATAAATTACACTCATCTGAGTTTGTCTAGTATTGCTTCAAGACCTTTTTTCAAAATTTGAGGGAGAGAGAAATTCAGATGACACAACATCTAATATGGTCTGATAATTGCACAGGGCAATTCAAGAATGCTAGAATTTTTTATTGGTTGAGTAGGATTCATAAGAAAACTAATATCAAACACATGTGGAGTTTTTTTTAGACTGGACACGGGAAAGGAGAACATGACGGTACCGGTGCATGTGTTAAGAGAGCCCTTTGCAAAGAGCAACTCAAATTCGAGGAAAAGGCTAAATTTAAAAATGCAAGTGCAATTGTGGATTGGTGTAGTGCAAATTTATCCACACGATCAAGTCAAAACTCTACAATTAGACATTTCTTCTGGCTAGTTAAAGAGGAGAATATCCTTCCAAGATATGATTGTGATACAATCAATGGGTCAGCTAGATGGCATTCATTTAAGAATTCTAATTCTAACACTTGGACTATATGGACTATAGAGCTTGCATGTTTTTCTCAATTTTGTGTTGCGGGTGAATGGGAAGAATGCGAGAATACATAATGGGTCGAAGAATGGCAACACAAATCCTTAACACCTAGTGAGACACAATATGAAGATGTTAGAAGAAATGAAGACCCGGATCATGCATTTGCATCAGAAGATTATAATCATGTTTCAGACCTCATACAACTTGGTAATTTAATTCAATTTCTTGTTTATAATTTTAAATTATATATTTTTATGTATTGCCATATAATTTATGATTATATATTTAAATTATAAATTCTAACAAGTTTTATTTCTACATGTACTTAAATTTGTTTTCTAGGACATGTGTATGTTGTTGTTGCACCTGAGGATAATAATGAGCAGGTTGAGTATTGGCTAGCTAGATGTGTATAACCTAAGAAAAAGTTGATATGTGATCAAGTAGATGATGATGGTTTTCAGTATCCAGTTGGATCTATTGTGGTAGTTGGCACATGGCTACGCAAATACGTAACAAGAAGGAAAGGCTTACCAGCTTATGAAGACTACCAATCATAAAAGAAGATTATACACTATTCTCATTTGGTGGTGGCAACAAACATCAAATTAGAAAGATACAAAGGTAGACCTGCTAATAAGGTATTGTGGACACTTTCAAAGAAAGAGCATGAGGCAATCATAGACGCATTGCAAAAGAGAGAGGATGCAGATGGTACATTAGGTTGAATCAAATTTATATGCATGTAAGTTTGTGTTACTTGTGTGAACTCTTTTATATTTAATCATGATAATTGTTTTTCTTTGTCCCTTTAACATTGTATTTGTCTACATTTGATACAATTTTGGTTTCATAAACAACATTGTATTAGTTATCTTCTTCTTAATGTTATTTTGTGCACATTGTAATTGTGTTACAATTGAATTCTATTTTTTTATGATATATTTATTTTATCGTAATCTCTTCATAGATTAATTGTAAGTTCAAAGATAGAATTATGTCTAAAATATGACAACTCTATATTTATCATTGTATGACATATCTATATTTATAGTGTGATTTTTTATTTTATTACCATTCTATTGCCTCCTATCTCTCACTCTCTTTAGCCATCCTCCATTCTATCCATGCTTTTCATACCACTACTATCTGCACTTATAAACCTTCAATACATTAGTAGAGTAGTGTGGTCAACTTAAGAGGAAAGTGGATACTATGTTTGTAGCTCTTACTCTATTACACATTTTGCATTCGAGGTTGTTACACACTCATTGCCCAATGACTTTGTTATAGCTATATAAATGAATTATATTATGGAAAAGGAGGTCACAATGTTCACCTACCATCTTTCAATGTAATTATTCCATATAGCAGGGCTTCCTTTACTTATTCCAACCCTTCAAAATGTCAAAAGAATTATGCATATCAAAAAAAAATTGACAAGAAAGAATCTATGTCTACTTCCAATCAAATGTCTATGACATCTAATTTTGTATCACTCAAACATCAAGGGCTAGGAAATTTACAAAGCTTAGCAAATCATTGAATAATGTTCTTCAAACCTTCCTAATAATTTGGTTAGCCTTAGTTCCATCAATCTATTGGATTCCTCTATGAGATTAATGTATAATTAATAATCCTTTTATAATTTTCATATCAAATTTATATGCATGTAAGTTTGTGCTACTTGTGTGAACTCTTTTATATTTAATCATGATAATTATTTTTCTTTGTCCCTTTAACATTGTATTTGTCTACATTTGATACAATTTTGGTTTCATAAACAACATTGTATTAGTTATCTTCTTCTTAATGTTATTTTGTGCACATTGTAATTATGTTACAATTGAATTCTATTTTTTTATGATATATTTATTTTATCGTAATCTCTTCATAGATTAATTGTAAGTTCTTGATTTTATTATTATTTTAAGAATAGGATGTTATTGTAAATTGGGATAGTTATTTTATTGAATTATAAATTGTTGCACTATAAGATGATCAATCACAATGTTAAAATATAGTCATAAATAGATCACATAACAAGTCATAAATAAAAAGTCCTATATACAATCACATAACAATTCCTGATGACATAATAACAAGTCTTGAAAAAATAATAATAAGGAAATGACATTAAAACAAGTCCAAATAACATAATAACAAAACAACATCACATATATAATCACTAGAGTGTGCCAAATCACATAAAACAACCTGATATCATAATAGCAATGAAATGACATAATAAAAAGTCCTATATATAATCACATAACAACAAGTCCTATATATAATCACATAATAACAAGTCCCAAGAGAACATAACAAGTGTCATCGTAAATAGTCCATAATACAATAACATGACATGATCTAAAATATATAATCTAAGAACTCACGTGCATCTCATATGCAATCCTCTTCACTCCACGTGAAGGTGGCTGAGATGAATCATCCTATTGCACGTGGTCCTGAGATGCACCATCATGTGTGTGTGCAATATCAGTGTCTCCACCCTCCTATATAGTATTAGTGACTCCACCCTCCTATACAGTATCAGTGTCTCCACCCTCCTGTACAAGAAAAGTGGTTGTAGTCAAGTCCTGCAAAAAAAAACATTGTACATCAATTTTGATAATCCCTATGAAATCCAGGTACACAGTATAAACAAATTAGAAATTATTTTTCTAATCATCACCGCAAATGACAATGTCGATGGTTGCATCTGGCTCAATCTCATAGCCATACCAATACTAGTAGTGGTATCGACCTGAACAACATATATAAAGCATGAATCAAACTTGTATATATACATAAATTATAAAGTATATATATAGACTACAAGATTTGATGAATAATGATGAACAACAGATACCCCAGCAAGTACTAAGAGGGGGGTGAATCAGTACAGATAAAAACTCTTAACGACTTATCTATCTAAAGCAATACTAACTGGTTATCACCATTACTAAACTTAACCATGACAACACTGGTCTAACACAATAAGACACTAGACACCATAAACTGATAATTTTGAATACATCAAATATGATCAATGTACAACATCAACTTTCACCCATATACATATGCATATGGTATGCTAGTAATACCATAACCTATTAACTCTGCATGCATGATCTTTCAACCAAATGCTTCATAAAAATCACATGAAAAATGCATAACACATAACACACAATTTTTCATGTGGAAACCCAAATGGGAAAAACCACGGTGGGAATGAATACCCATAAGCTTGTTTGAACTCTTTTGAAGCTCGCCCTGTTAGGAGCCTAGTCCGGTTAAAGACTTTACAATATGGTTCTGTTAGAGATCACCCGGTTAAGAGATGGCTATATACCCTGTTAAAGGTTACCTTGCTAGAGGATTTAAAGAACTCAATGATCTTGAGTCACCTAGTTACAGGTTTTACAATAAGCTTGTTAAAGCTACCTGGTAAAGGGATTTTCCAACTGTTGCAATGGTTAAAAGACAACAGGTAAAATGATGATATGATAACAGCACTACATGCCAAGGCAGATCCTTTTCTTATCCTCTACTTTGCAATCACACTTTGCAGTTTCCCTCTTTACTAGTCTGGCAAGTATCCAGTATCTCTTCACTCAGATACACACACAACATTTGCCAACAAATTTTCAATACAAACATCATCGACCTTATAGGTAACAAAAGGTCAGTGGCATAAACCCTAAACCCTAAACATCTTAGGTTTACCACATAGGCGGTCTCATCCTGGCCGTCCAAACATATTGCATAGAGCATTTACAATTTCAAACAGATCACAACTTAATCTGCATAGTTCATTCATCACCGCTCATAGGAATCAGTAACCCATCACGTTTTCTTCTTATGCCACTAAGAAGAATAATCATTCCTGAAGTAGACTTCAAACGTGATCAATCTTCTCATGCCTCAATCATTTATGCTCTCAAAGCTGATGTGGCACCTCGATCACAGAGTATCATCAGTTCATCACACAAGCTAGATCGACAAGCCAATAACCATAGAGTTGAGACTACCAACCGGTAATCACACTTAGTGAAACCCCGACACCGGTTCACTGAATCTCCTCATACCTCTTCATACTGATTCACTTGAACTTATTGACATCAATGACAACATACGTTATCATCATATCAACATATCGGTTCATCATATGCTAATGATATCCAACAATCTCCCCCTTTGGCATTGATGGCAATACTCAGTGTAATATTGCAATTAGAAGCATCACAGACTAGTGTGTCTTTATCATCAGATATCTTCCATATCTTCTCCCCATACATCTATCATATCTATATCTTCCATATCTTCTCCCCATACATCTGTCATAACTATATCTTCCATATCTTCTCCCCCTTTGACAGCAATGCCAAAGTGGAGGCATAAGGTTCCAAAATCTACTATGTTGCTCCCCCTAAGAAGTAGCATCCTTCAACACATCAATCCTAAAGGATTTGTCATTTGTAGTACTTGACTGATGTGGAGCACATATCTTTTAGTTGACTTCATGAAGGGGCAGAACCCCCAATTCACCTCTCAAATAGGTAAATGTAGTCTTTGCTAAGGGCTTAGTGAATATATCTGCTAGTTGCTCCTTACTGGAAACATGTTGTAATACAACCTCCTTATTCTAAACTTTCTCTCTCAACAAATGATATTTAAGCTCAATGTGCTTAGTTCTAGCATGCAATACCGGATTCTTAGAAATATTTATTGCACTTGTGTTGTCACAAAATATGTTCACCGGTTCAGATATAGGCACCTTAAAACCTTCCAATACATACTTCATCCAATTTGCTTGAGTGCAGTTCATAAATGCTACTACATATTCTGCTTCAGCCGTAGATTGAGAAGTACAGCTCTGATTCTTACTTGTCCAGGATACTAATCTTCCACTGAGAAAGAACGCTCCACTGGTTGTGCTCTTTTGGTCATCCACATTGCCTCCCCAATCAGCATCAGTATATACCTTGAGAGTATAGTCACCATTATATGGATACCACAATCCATAATCAATTGTAACTTTCAGATATCTAAGAATCCTTTTGACAGCTACCAAGTTGGACTCTCTTGGACATTTCTGAAAATGAGCAACTATGCCCACTGCATGAGCAATTTCTGGTCTTCTATGCACCACATAGTGCAGCTTACGATCATTGATCGATACTCCTTTTCATTCACCTGTGCTGAATCATCTTCCTTAGTCAATTTACAGCCAGTCACCATTGGTGTACCAACCGGTTTGCTTTCCTCCATGCCAAAAGTATTCAATACCTCTTTGACATACTTGGACTGGGTAATAAAGATACCCTCTTTCATTTGTTGAATCTGTAACCCAATGAAGAAATTTATTTCTCCTATCAGAGACATCTCAAACTCTTTCTTGATTTCATCTGCAAACACATGACTCATTCTATCATCCCCTCCAAAGATTATGTCATCCACAAACACTTCACAAATCAGAATTTGATCACCTTCTGATTTCAAGTAGATGTTGCTATCTTCACTTGTTCTTTGAAATCCAATATTCACAAGATGAGAGTGTAGTCTTTCATACCATGCCCTAGGTGCTTGTTTCAATCCATACAAGGCTTTGTGTAATCTACACACTATGTCACTATCTTCTGATAAGGCAAACCCTTCTGGTTGCTCTATATACACTTCTTCTTCTAGGACTCCATTTAGAAAAGTGGACTTCAAATCCATCTGATAAACCTTAAATCCCTTAAATGTTGCAAATGCAAGTAGCATTCAAACACCTTCTAATCTAGCCACAGGAGCAAACATTTCTCCATAGTCTTCTCCTTCCTCCTGAGTGTATCCCTTACATACAGCCTGGCCTTATTTCTGACAACTGTGCCTTCTTCATTCAACTTATTTCTGAAGACCCATTTGGTACCTATGACATTTTTATGTTCTGGTTTGGGCACCAAAGACCATGTTGCATTATTTTCTATCTGGTCTAGCTCTTCTTCCATTGCTTCCACCAAGTTAGATGAATTAGAGGAAGTGAACTTGGGGACACAATCATCCCCTAAGTTGGTGTATATTGGAAAAAATTTGTCTCCTCATGTCAGAGTTAACCTTATTAATTTATTGAAGAAATATAAGTATGTTTTTGCTTAGTCTTATAAAGATCTGAAGGTGTATAGACAAGATCTGTTTCAGCATGAAGTCCCTCTGCTTCCAGATGCTAAGCCTTTTAGACAAAAATAAAGACCTATCAACCCCCTATTGGAATCTAAAATGCAGCAAGAATTAACCAAGTTAAGGGAAGGGGGGATCATTAAGCCTATAAGGCATTCATCATGGGAGTCTAATTTGGTCCCAGTTAGAAAGAAGAATGGGGACATAAGGCTTTGTGTCAATTTTAGGAACCTAAATTTTGCTTCTTTGAAAGACAATTATTCTTCTCCTAATATGGAAGCAATGTTGCAGAGAGTAACTAGTTGTGACCTATTGTCTATGATGGATGGGTTCTCAGGATATAACCAGGTGTTAGTGAAAGAATCTGAACAATTCAAGACTGCTTTTACCACCCCTTGGGGAACATATGTATATGTAAGAATGCCTTTTGGTTTGAAAAATGTTGGAGCTACTTTTCAGAGAGCAATGGATGTAGCTTTCAAGGAATTCATTAAAATTATCATGGTAGTGTATCAAGATGATTTAACATGTTTCTCCAAAAGGGCGGATGACCACTATGGGCACTTGGAAAAGGTTTTCAATAAAGCTCTGGAATTTGGTGTCTCCTTAAATCTGAAAAAGTGTCATTTTGTTGTCACTGAAGGGAAGTTGCTCGGGTATATTGTCTCCAAGGAAGGGGTTAGAATAGACCCTGAAAGAATTGAAGCTATAAATAATGTACCTGAGCCAAAGAGTGTCAAAGGTATTCAGTCCTTCTTGGACAAGGTAAACTTTGTTAGAAGATTCATTGCAAATTTTGTGGAGATAATCAAGCCCATTGTTAGATTGCTTAAGAAGGATACAAAGTTCTACTGGGATGAAGAAGCTTCAAAGGCTTTTGGTGAAATAAAAAAGGCTATTCAGGAGGCACCGGTGTTGAAGTCCCTTGACTACAGTAAGCCTTTCTCTTTGTTTTCTTTTTCTTCATATCATACAGTGGTTGTAGTTCTTCTACAAAAGGATAATGAAGGATATGAACATCCTATAGCTTTTTATAGCAAATCTTTACAGGCTGCAGAGTTAAAATATGAAATCATGGAGAAACAAGCATATGCTTTGGTCAAGGCTGTTAAAGCATTTAGGCCATATTTTGTAAATGCACAAGTAATTGCTTATGTCCCACATGCGACTGTCAAAGATATTTTATCTTAGTCTGAGGTCACTGGTAAAAGATGCAAATGGATAACCAGAATTCAGGACTTTGATTTATAAATTAAGATCACTAAATTGGTGAGAGGTTTAGGCCTTGCTAAGTTGATGGCTGAATCAAACCTTCTTGACGTTGAGGTGAATAATATTGAAATTGAGAACATATTGGTCACAAGTATTGAGACACAGCCCTGGTACTCAGAGATAGTGTATTTTTTAAGGAATGCAACATATTCAGAGGGAATGACCCACAACCAGAGAAGGACACTGAGAATAAAATCTCAAAAATATGTCATTATTTAGGGTGATCTGTATTGGCAGAATAGAGATGGGGCATTGTTGATGTGTTTGGATAAATCCCAGGCTAGAAAGATGTTAACTGAAATGCATGATGGAGTATGTGGAGGTCACTACTCTGCCAAAACAACTACTGGCAAGATGGTTCGGGCTAGATATTATTGGCCTACTTTGTTTAAAGATGCCCATGAACATGTCCGAAGATGTGACCCATGCCAAAAATTTTCATCCAAGTTGAAGTATGAGGGAGCTTGGCCCCTCAACCCAGTCACAGTGGAAGCCCCTTTTGTCCAATGGGGCATTGATTTTATTGGAGAAATAGTTGAGAAATCAGGAAGAGGTCATAGGTGGATTATAGTGGCTATTGATTATTTCACCAAGTGGATTGAAGCTATACCCACTAGAAGAGCTACAAGTAAGGTTGTTATTGACTTCTTGATGGACAATGTTGTAACCAGGTTTGATGTTCCTATCAAAATGGTAATGGATAATGCCATGAGCTTCAGATCAGAGGAGTTCATTGAATTTTGCACCAGTCATGGAATAATTATGTCCTATTCTTCACCATATCATCCTTAGGGTAATGGGCAAGCTTAATCCAGCAATAAGAGCCTTCTGAACATTATTAAGAAAATCCTTGAGGAGAACAAAAGCTCTTTGGACCAGAAGCTAAAGTTGGCCCTATGGGCAGACAAGGTTACTGTCAAGAAAGCAATTGGGGTTTCACCTTTTGAATTGGTCTATGGCACACAATCTAGGGTGCCAGTCAATAATCTTCTTCCAGTATACAAGTTCCTACAAGCTGAAGACATGGAGTTATCTGAACCTATGGAAGACAGAATGATTCAGATGGTGGAGGTGGAAGAAATTAGAAGTTTGGCCCATAAGAGGAATTTTAAGATCCAGTTGCAGTCCAAATATCTGTTTGACAAAAGAACCTTGTTAAGAAAGTTTCAAATTGGTGACATGGTTCTTCAATGGAATACGAAAGGGCAAGATAAAGGAAAACACAAAAAATTTGAGTCACTATGGATAGGCCCCTCTATGGTTTATGATCTTAATGGAAGGATTCATATTTTTTGCAAAAAATGAATGGTGAGGTACAGGAATTTCTAGTGCATGGATAGTTCTTGAAACATTACTTCTCTTAAGTCCATGCACAGTAGGTCTTAGTTTGTATATATTTTGGTTTGTTTCTGTTGGTTGTTTTTGGGCTTGTGTGTGGTCTGTTCTCCAGAGTTTCTAAATTCTTGTGTTGATCTTGCAATCAACCATCCCCAGTCAGAGCCATTGTTATCACTGTTTTGAAAATTGGGTATTCTTGTCCCATAATCGGCTAAAATCTGCAAAGATGTGTTTGGCATAACCTTGTTGCCTCTGTGTTTTTTGGATCAAAGAGGGTTTAAGGTTTTTGAAAGATTTAACCCTTCCTATGTTTTGAAAACCCTTGTGTTCTATTCTTGCATTACTTTTTCCACTTAAGTGGAAGGGTCACTCTGTAATGAAAGTGTGCCCTCCTTTAAGGTTTTCCCAAGCGGTCTTTTAAATATTTTCAATTTTTACACCTTTACCTATGTCTTGTTTTAATCTTTGTCGGGCTTCTTAACTATCGTGCAAGTCAAGGTTGATCCTGCAGTGTGCGTTGTTTCACTGGGTGAAGATGCCTGCAGTTTAGCGTTCGCGAAGTGGCGAAAAGGGTAAGCGGGCCCAGCCAAAGGATTGTCCGTCAGGTAAAAGGAATGCATCTTGTATTGGATCCAACGGCTCGCGTTGCTTCACTAGCCCAAGATGCATGTGATTTATCCTCTGCAAAATAGCGAAAGAGTTGGCGGGTCCCAGAGGTAAGCGGTTCCTTTGGTTAAAGGATGATCAGTGTGGAGTTGATCCAACAGTGCGCGTAGATTCACAACTGAAAGATGTCTGTGTTTTACCTTTCACGAAGTAGCGAAAAGGTGGAGGGCCCAGGCAAGGTGGTAACGAAAAGGTTAATACGCGAGCAGTTTCCAAAGATCTTACGATTGTCCTTGCTTCACGAAGAAGAGTTGCCTGAGGTTTAGACTCTGCGAAGTAGCGAAAGGGTTGGTGGGTCCGAAAGATAGGCAAGTCATGATTTTAAAGACCGATCAACTTGGAGTTGATCGGATGGCCTGTGTGGATTTGCAACCCCAAATCAAACAGAGTTTATCATTCACGAAATAGCGAAATGACATGGTAGTCACACAGTGGATGACATGGAAGGATAGGTGATTCGCTTGGTTGAGGGAAATGATGGCTTGTTAGATGCACATGGCTCCAAGGGATTGCTTGAGGGCCCGCATTGATTCAACCGACGATGGTGTTGAAACCTATGGTGAAATAGAACATGTGGCGGTCCTAGAATGGAGCCCGATGGAGTTCTTGAGTGAATAGGAGACTGACACGTAAGATTCATTCGCTGGTGATGAAATAAAGCAAGTGGTTTCCAAGCCGAGGGCCCACTTTAAAGGTTTGAGTATGTTAAATGGTGTACATCTCGAGGTGGATCCAACAATGAGCGTTGTTTCGCAGCCCAAAGATGCAGGGTGGTTAGCTTTTGCGAAGTGGCAAAAACCACTAGCAGTGATGGTGGTGCACGGTTAGCAAAAAAAACTAGTGGTCACCGTAACCAGTAAAGATCGTGCGAGTGGTAATTGATCAGACGGCCAGCGTTGTTTCGTGTGATTGAAGTGCACAAGTTTTAGTGTTCGCGAAGTAGCAAAAAGAAGGTGGGACCCATTACTAATACAGAAGGATCGGAAGAGTAAAGGCAATGCAAGTTTCCAAGGATCCGATGAACGTCGTTGCTTCACGAAGGAAAGGTGCAGGGGTTTTAAACTCTACGAAATGGTGAAACAACGAAACAGGGAAATACTCAGAAAACTTGTGGTCCGTTGGAGGCCATTTTGAATTCGATTTGCGAATTCAATTCTGAGTTGATGGCCGAAGCATGCGGGATTAATGTCTCAATTCAATGCCGAGTTGTGGTATTAAGGTCCACATCAATTGAATATTGGCACCATTTCGACGAGTTTGATGCAGAGGAGCTGGTGCAGAGCGAATTTCTTCAGGAGAGTAACAGGTTTTTTGTGTCTTGCTTGCTAATTACAGTTTGAAAATCGGTATTTTACTATGTGCTTGTCAGTTTTCCGGCGACCTCCAACCAGTCACCTACCATGTCAGCAGATCTGCCCAGTCACTGCCACCGAGCAATTTTTGCATAGTCAGTGCCCAGTCAGCATTTTTTTGGAAATTTTCAGACCCCTCTCCGTTGAGTAGTTTGGTTTTTTGGGCCAACTTTGGAGGCTCATAACTTGCTCAATTTTGCTCCTTTTTGGGTGCAATTTTTTTTTATTTGGGCTAATTTTTCATGCTCTTCGCAGTGGTGTGGTTATTTTCTAATTTTGGTGTAGAGTTTTTTCAGAATTTTTGGATTCTCTCAGTTGTACCTATCCAATCCTCATTTCTACATTTTCAAAGGCTTCGTTTGAGCTCATATGACCTCCTTTTCAGGTGCCATTTTTTTTGAAAGTGCATGTTTTTTCATCTACTTTCATAATCTATGATCAGATTTTGGATATTTTGAGTGGAAATTATACTTTCAGATATTGGTCTTATTTGGCCTATTTGGTACTTGTAAATTTCTTGGATCTTAGTTTAGATCTCTTGCACTATTAGTTTGAGTCTCTTTTGGCCTTATTGAGGTAAAATTGAAATCAGAAGTTGACTTTGCCATTTTTTGCAAGTTGCCTCTTGTACACGCACTAAGTATAAAGTGCCAAATCATCACTTTTGGGGGGGTTCTTTGATAGAGTGAAATTGGGGGGGTGTCTTGTGTGATTGTACCTCTCTTTCCTTGTGCTCTTTCATTTTTGTTGCAATGAGTCCTCATAAATTTCCACCTTTAACTCCACATAATTATGCATCATGGAAAATTAAAGTATGGAGCAAATTAATGGAAAAAGGTCTCACACATTACATAGATGGAACGATAGTAGCACCACCTGATCCTAAGGCTAATCCTAATGCTCAGTTAGAATGGATCACTAAGAATTACATGGCTCTTGGAACTTTGTGTAAGTATGTATTAGATGACCTCATCTTTCATATTGAGAAGTGTGCTACAACCAAAGATGTTTGGGATACGTTTCAGAAATTGTATGGTCAAGTTGATGAAATCAGAGGTTACAAGATTAACAATGAGCTCACCAACTTGAATCCCAAGAGTTTTGATACAATCCAAGATTATGTCACCAAAGAAAATGAGCTAAGAGCAAAGCTTAAGGATTGTGGAATTGACAAAAAGGATGTTCAGTTGATATCCAACTTGTTGGACAAGCTTGCACCAGAATATGCAGCATTTGTGTCTAGCTTCCAAACTCATTGTTTGACAATGGGGAGTTCCTATGTTATGCCTTCATTTGATACTTTCACAGAAATGTTGATATTGGGACAATCTAAGTTGTTGAACATGGGGCTTCTCAAGTCTTCAAAGTCCAAGGCTTTGGTGACTAATCAAGGGAATCAAGGAGGTCAAGGCAAAGATTTCAACAAGAAGAAGAAGCACTCTAAGTCAAAGCCACAGCAGGAAAAAGGCCAATCATCCTCTCAATCACAAGGCGATTTTCCATCCTCTTCCAAGAAGGGGACACCACCTAAGAATGATAAACCAACTTGTGGATATTGCAAGAAGTATGGTCATGATAAGCATCGATGCCACACCAAGCAAGTTGATGAGTTAACAAATCTTCTTAGGAAAAACAACATCAACTTTTCATCCGCCTACACAAAGAAGGATTCATCTCCTTCCTCTTCCTCACAGTCTAAGGGAAAAGGGCAAGCATTTGTGGCTACAACAGGTTCTTCACAGTAGTGGATACTTGACTCAGGTGGCTCATATCACATGGGTTCTACAAAGGAGCAGTTTTCTTCATTGGAGCCATCTAAGGTACCTCAAATTTACATAGGTGATGATACACAAGTTGAGGTTGAAGGGAAAGGTTCAGTTGACATGGATGATGGAACATTTGAGAATGTTCTTTATGTTCCTAACTTGTCTACCAACCTTCTCTCTATCTACCAAATCACTCACTATGGGAATGGGAAAAAGGTTGAGTTTACACCTGATTCAGTTGTGGTAAAGGAACTTGATGATGATGCCTTGGTAGCAGTGGGACAAGTCAATGACAACTCAAGGCTTTATTAATTCTCCTACTTTGTGCCAAGTTCTCCTTCTAGGGCCTTTCTTACTCATTCAAATTCTGAAAGTAAGCTATGGCATGAGCGGTTTGGTCACTTCAACTACCATTATCTTCAGCAGCTCAACACGAAAGACATGGTCACAGGTCTACCTTGAATCAGTTTTTCAGAGGGTGTATGTTCAGATTGTTCCATGGGCAAGCATCCCAAGGAGAAGTTTGATAAAGGGAAAGCTTGGAGAGCTTTGGAAGTTCTTCAACTTGTTCACAGTGATGTAGCAGGTCCATTTTCAGCACCTTCATTTAGCAAGGCCCGCTATGTCCTCACCTTCATTGATGACTACTCCTGCTTCACTTGGGTCTACTTTCTCATTCATAAGAGTGAAGTATTTGATAGATTTCAAGACTTCAAGACTTCAAGACTCATGTGGAGAAGCAATCCAAGAAAGTGGTCAAGATTCTTCGTACAGATAATGGAAGGGAATATGTGAACAAGAGACTTGAGGATTTTTGTATATTTGAGGGGATTGATCTTCAGCATTTTGTTGCTTACACTCCATAGTAGAACAGAGTTGCAGAATGCAAGAATAGAACTCTCAAAGAAATGGCTAGTTGTATGATACATGCATGTTCTCTTGATCCCGCCTTTTGGGCAAAGGCTATCAGTTGTGCCACACACATCAAGAATCGGGTTCCTCACAAATCTTTGCAAGGTATTACTCCTTTTGAGGCTTGGGCTAGTAGGAAACCAATTGTGAGACATTTCAGAGTCTTTAGGTGTCCAGCATGGGCTCGCATACCTCCATAGAAATGCAAGGCATTGGAACCTCAGAGTCGGCCTTGCATATTTGTTGGATATCCTGAGGGTGTTAAGGCATATAGATTGATGGATCCTGAGAAACATGAGGTGTTTATT
Organism: Cryptomeria japonica; assembly: GCF_030272615.1. Lineage (NCBI taxonomy): Eukaryota > Viridiplantae > Streptophyta > Pinopsida > Cupressales > Cupressaceae > Cryptomeria > Cryptomeria japonica. Next base: position 650,503,956 of record NC_081406.1, on the reverse strand, counting down.
GAGAGGAGTTTCCACTTTAAGGAAAGCTCTCCTCGCTTAGCCTCTCTACCTCCTCCACCTTCCTCCATTGTGGATAGTGATGCTAGTGATTCATATGATGAGACTCCTTCAACTCCAACTCACAGGGTTACACCTACGTAGGGTCCACTTGCAGTTGAGGAGCCTCATTCTCCACCTCCACCTAGACCTCATTGGGCTCGATAGACAATTGATTCAGCGGGTTCTCTTGTTGGGGATCCTTTAGATACATGGAGGACTTGATCACAGCATAAGGATCTTCCACATGCATTCATTGCTACCGCTTCTGATTCACAGACATTTCAGGAAGCATCAAGGGTTCTTGAGTGGGACCACGCTATGGAGGAAAAGTATATTTCCCTGATGAGGATCAACACATGGGATTTAGTCCATCTCCCTAAGGGGAGAAAGATGGTTTGATGTAAGTGGAGTGGATGATAGTGTGGATAAGTATAAGGCTCAGCTTGTTGCGAAAGGTTTCTCATAGGTTGCAGGTGTTGACTATACTGATACCTTTGCGCCCGTAGCCAAGATGAACTCCATTCGCTTGACACTTGCTATTGCTGTAGCTCATGGTTGGGTTGTACATCAGATGGATGTGAAGAGTGATTTTCTTCATGGTGATCTTGATGAGGATATTTATATGGAGCAGCCACAAGGTTTCATCGAGGATACTTCCTTGGTTTGCAGACTGAGGAAATCTCTCTATGGCCTTAACCAGGCCCCCAGGGCTTGGTACGCCAAGATCGATTCCTTTCTTCTCTCAGCAGGGTTCACCGGGTGTCATTCCAATCTGAATATCTACATTTTGCGATAGGATGACTCTCACTTGATACTTGTGCTCTATGTTGATGATTTTATCATTACAGGGAGTACCACATTCATCATTAGCAGGGTCAAATCTCCTTTGCATGATTGATTTGCTATGACTGACTTGGGTCTTTTGCACTACTTTCTCAGGATAGAGATTTCACAGTCACCTTTCGGGATTACACTATCACAGCCCAAGTATGCTCTTGATCTACTTGCACGCTTTCATATGGTTGATTGTAGGCCTACACCGACCCCCTTTCTTTAAGGAGTCAAGCTTAAGGCTTAGTGTTCTTCTCCATAAGTTGATGCCACATTCTATCATCATCTTGTGGGTAGTCTCATCTACTTGACTCATACATGCCCTGCTATTTCATTTGTGGTTGGCATGGTTACCTGGTTCATGCGGGAACCACATGAGCTTCATTGGAAAGCCTCCAAACGCAACCTACATTACATCCAGGGTACACATCACTATGGGATTCACTATGCAGTAGGCACAGGACTTCGCTTGGTTGGTTACATAGACTCTGATTGGGCTGGTGATCTTGATGATCATAAGTCTACTTCAGTTTACAGATTTCACCTTGGTTCGGGCCTGGTGCAGGAGCACCTAGTTGAGTAAAACTCCCATTTGTTTTTATTTAATGATTTCTTGTTTGTAATGTCTTTTGTTAGGTTGTTAATGTTGTTTTAGGTTGTTTTGTGTCATGTTTAGTGGTTTTGTTCTCATTTTGGGCTCTAGAGATCCAGTTTTGCCCTTCAGGCCTTGAGTTGACAATTTTTGGCAAAAATGTGCAAAAGTGCCAAAAAGGTCTTCTAATGCCTTCAAGAGAATTGAAACATGTTTTTTAAGTGTTTTTAGGCATGTCTAAGTTGTTTATACAAATTGATAAGGCTAGTTTGTCAAAAATGCCTTCTTGAGCAAGAAAAGTTGTCATTTGGCTTGAAAAGTTATCAAAATTATCATTTTATTGCAAAATGAAGTTATGGAAGCCTCATGTCCATACTGGGGCTTGAAAACCAACTAGAGAAACTATATAAGGCCTCCCTTTTCCTTGGAAAGGGTTGGTTATTGTATTTACAAGAGAATCTTAATAGAAATCATGTTTTTTTGGCTTTTATGACTACTTTTTTCTTCCTTGGAGTAACAGTCCATACTGTAGCACTTTTGTTTGTACTGTACCTTCTAGGAGGTGTTCATATTGGTTATTCAATGCACCACAAGTGATTATTGTTTTGTTTCTTTTGTAAATTGGTTTGTATAAAAATATTTGCAAACTGTGTGCTTGCTGCCCTGCCAAGGGTTTGGAGTTTTAAAATGCCACCACTTGACTAATCCAGGTCTGGGATCCCACATAATGGATTTAGTCAAGTTGGAAATCATGTATATACTATACATATGCTCATTGTTTTGCCAAGAGAGTGGTAGGAGGAAGAACTTGAGTGAATACTAGGCAAGTGTTTGTCATTTGGCTAGTAGCATGAACAAAACTCAAAGTTTGCACTCAAAAGTAATTTGGGTGAGAAAATGAATGTGACAGAGGTCTGGACATTTGGCCAAGGGAATTGAGCATCTTCTTGGATGGCTAGTTTATCTTGTTCTTGCTTAATCTTTCTCATTTTGTAATCAAATAGTGAGTTCACTATTTTTTAGAAAACATACTTATCAAATGTCCATGGAATGCTTCAAATAGCATCATCCAAGCCTTGTAATTAAAAAGGAATTGTAATAGGAGATTATCCAATGTGTGCAGACCTCATGGAGGTGTATTTCCAATCCCAAAACTCTTCTTTATGCAGGTCGCGAAGTGTAATGTTTGTTGACTAGTAAGGGGGCAGCAAAAAGACAGTGACAGAGGCAATTTACTGTTTTCTCACTTACTTGCCAAGTGTTTGGAATTTTGCTTGCAGGAAAGAAATAGGGGAAGGTTCTATCTAATGTTGCAGAGAACCTAAGCCATTGTGGAGGCTGGAAGAGTGGAGTTAGAGAGACTTTCCAATGTTACTTGCTCCAAACCCTACCAAACCCTCCAAATATGCCACAAAAGGTGGACAGTCCTAAATCTGCACTAACACTAGACTAAACCTTGAAAATATTTGAGAATACACCCCTAAGAAATCATCCAAAACAAGCTTGAGGGAGGAAATGCCCATCATTGGGAAGCATGAGAAAAATAAGGCCAATTAGGCCTCCATAGGCTAGTAGCCCTTTTGGACTGCATAACACACAAATGACTATTTTGTCAAGTGCATGAACCTGATGGCAAGGTGAAGTTTGGGGTTTATGAAACATAGTGAGAACAATCCCAAATAGTCAAACAAGTGTTACTTGGAACCCTAGACAGTGTGCAGCCTCATTTGGGGGTAGTTGACCTTAATTGGTGAATTTGAGCAAGCTAAGGGTTAAAGACCTCAAACAAAATTGTGAGCATCCAGATGTGAGCAAAACCTCGCTGCCCCTACATTTCCATGTGGAAGACCCCTAGTACACTTCGAAACATAAGGTTGAAGGCCCCAAGAACCAAGAATGAGAATGTGTAGTTGGAAGGAATAAGCAATTTGAGTAGATCTGTGCATGGGTGAGAGCCATCACCTAAAAGGGAGTTTATTAGGCAAGTGAAAAATGAAGTACTTGGCACTATAACCACAAGACCGATTGTGTAAACACATACAGTAGACTCAACAAGTGTTTGGGTAACAGATTGAATTACTTGAGCAAATTGGCCTTAGTGAGTGTTGGGAAAAATGGTGTCTCAACCTTGCATTTATGCGAGGTTACTATTTATAGTAAGTTTTCATTTGAGCACGAAATGGTGCGAAACTCTCCCTGACGCTTCTGGTTGGCTAGATAAGCATTCCGGTAAAGTTGCGTCGCAAGGTCACAGGTAGTTTTGAAGATATTAAAGTTTTCGTCTTGGAGGGGTGCAATAAAATGTTTAAACTTAATTTTGGGGACTTCAGAGGCTCCGAAATGCCCTGAAAAGTGGCCGTAACCGGCAAAGCCGGTTACGAGGTGATAGAGCACTTCGCGAGCTTTTTGGCGCTTCAAACGGTTCGTCAATCAAACACCCGGTTCTCAAGTTATGGCCTCCGGAAGTTTGTACTCTTGAAATAGGAAAAATAATTTGTATCGAATACATAAATGAGCTGTAAAAAGGGAGCGACACGTGTTGATGTGTGCTTTAACATGTCATAGGGCATCTAGAAGGGAGATAAGGTCGGCTACACCTTATTGGGTGGTTTTAGCCCATGGTTTTGTAATACCGTTTGACAGTTTCTTGTATTGTATCTCCTATTTATGAGGTGTGAGAGATAGAGGTTGTGTGTAAGAGTCTTATGGCTATTGAGTTGCCTCTAAATCTCTGATTAGTGGTACTCCTGCGAAGAGCTTGCTCTGCAAGTATGTTGTAATCTGTTTTTGATTGCTGAATAAAATATTGAGCTGCTTTTGGAGGGCGGGGTTTTTCTTCCGAAAGGGTTTTCCCCACGTAAATCACTGTGTTATGGTATGAATGTTATTATATCTATTTCTATTTTCTGTAACTGTTGTAACGATCTGAAAAAATTTTGCATTACCCTCCTCTCAAGGTTAGTGTAGGAAGTTGTTTCTACTACTTAACTTCCTTACAAGTGGTATCAAAGCCTGATCACCTTTGGTTTCAATTGTGGGCAGTTGGGTTTTTTGAACTAATCCAGATTTGAGTGGGAGCTTGTGCAGAAGACACTTTTTGATCTTGTTGCAGGAATATTCAGATGGCGAGTTCGTCAGGGAGAATAGAGGTGGAGAAATTTAATGGAAGTAATTTTGAGATGTGGAAGCTGAAGATGGAAGATCTGCTAATAGATCGAGATCTTTGGGATGCTGTTGATGCGAATGTCCAAAGGCCCTCAGATCCTACTGCGGTAGCTCAGTATGATGTTATGGACCGAAAAGCCAAGGGTCTAATCAGACTGTGCCTGGCAGACTCTGTTCTAATCAATGTCCATGAAGAAAACTCTGCAAAGAAGCTATGGACTAAGCTTGGTGAGATGTATCAAGTGAAATCTTTATTAAATCAAATTTTCTTAAGAAAGAAATTGTATTCCTTGAAGATGGAAGAGGGCGGACGAATTGCAGACCACCTGGAAGCATTCAATATGTTGGTGGCTCAATTAGTATCCGTCGGTGTTAAGATGGACGAGGAGGAGAAATGTCAGATCTTGCTTTGCTCTTTGTCTGATTCGTGGGATTCTCTTGTTATGGCTATCGGTAGTACTTCTGTTGTTTTGAAATCTGAAGACGTGGTGGGTGCCCTACTCGGTGAAGAGATGCGAAGGAAGGTATCCATCAGTTCAAAGGAAGCCCTAACCGTTCGTGGAAGACCTAAGGAGAAAGGCAAGAAGAATGAGAAGCGCGACAAGTCCAAATCCAAAGGGAGATCAAAATCTCCTGGAAAGTCCAAAGTCATTTGCTGGAACTGCGGTAAACCGGGTCACATCCGTAAGGACTGCAAAGAAGAAAAGAAGAAGAAGAAAAAGAAAAAGTTTGATTCTGATTCTGAGTCCGACAAGGAAGATGGCGATGCATTTATTGCGGCTTTGGCGACTCATACAGGTAATGATGCTTGGCTAATTGACTCAAGTGCATCTTTTCATATGACTTCCAATAGAGATTGGTTTTCTGAATATGAAGGATTTAATGGAGGTAAGGTGTACTTGGGTGATGATTCACATCTAGACATTGTTGGTCGAGGTAAAGTTAGAATCAAGTTTTCTGATGGTAGAATAAAAAGGATTAATGGTGTGCTGCATATCCCTGGATTAAAATGAAACCTATTATCTGTGAGCAAACTGATAGATGCGGGTGTGCAGGTAGTCTTTTCTGAAGCAGGATGTAAGATGATTAAGGGTGCTATGGTAGTTGCTAGAGGTGTCAGGTTTGGCACTTTGTATAAGCTTGAAGCATACACTGTTGAGTGTAATAGCACTTCTGTAAAAAGTAAATCTGCGGATACTTCACTGGAAGATTTGAAGGTTTCACCTTCAGCAGATGGAAATGGTTTTTGGGTACCTAAGGGTGCTCTTTCGTCTGAAGCAAAGTTACCTGCAGAGAAGACTATGTTATGGCACCAGAGACTTGGCCACATTGGAGAAAAGGGTCTAAGGACCTTGAAAAATAAAAATCTTGTTGAAGGTTTGAATGATTGTAATCTTGACTTTGATTTCTGTGAGCATTGCATTTATGGAAAACAAAACTGCGTTCAGTTTTACTCGAGTTCTCATAAAACTTGTGGTGTTTTGGATCTTATTCATTCTGATGTGTTTGGTCCAGTAGATGTCTCTTTGATTGGAAAATCCACATATTATGTTTCATTTATTGATGATTTTAGTAGAAGGACATGGGTATATTTTCTAAAGAGTAAATCTGAAGTTTTTAGTCATTTTAAAGAATTTAAAGCAATGGTTGAGTTGCAGACTGGAAAGAAAATAAAATGTTTGAGAACTGATAATGGCGGTGAGTTTTGCTCTAATGATTTTGATAGATTCTGTAAAGACTGTGGAATTAACAGGCATAAGAAAACTCCGTATTCTCCACAGCAGAATGGAGTTGCAGAAAGAATGAACAGGACACTGATGGAGAAGGCTAGGAGTATGTTGAGTGGTGCTGGTCTCGAACAAAAGTTTTGGGCTGAAGCTGTTGCCACTGCTTGCTACCTGATTAACAGGTCTCCTACATCAGCTCTTGTTGATAAAACGCCTATGGAAGCATGGTCAGGTCACAAGCCTTCATTGAGACATCTTAGAGTTTTTGGTTGCGAGGCATATGCACATGTGCCAAAGGAGAAGCGAACAAAGTTGGAGAACAAGGCTGTGAAATGTATCTTCATCGGGTATAGTTATGGTGTGAAAGGATACAAGCTTTGGGACCCTGTTGCACAAAAGGTAATTCACAGTAGAAGTGTTATTTTTAGAGAAATTAAGTCTCCTTTTGTTACATTGCAGCCAGAACAGACTAAAAAGGAAGATGTGATTCAACTTCCTTCTACACCTGAAAGAGTTGAATCGAGACCCCTAGATAGGCAAGAATTTGAGGAGAGCTCATCTAGCTCTGAATCTTCAGAAGAGGAGGAAGAACCTCCAACTCAGCTTGTTCGAAGGTCTACAAGACATAGACAACCACCTGAAAGGTATTCACCTAATGATTGGAGATGTATTTTTGCTCTGAATACTAGTGTGGATGAACCGAAATCTGTAGAAGAGGCATTAGGTATGAATGATGCAGAATCCTGGAAGATTGCTATGGAGGAAGAAATGGCAGCTTTGAAAAAGAATGATACATGGGATCTTGTACCATTGCCTGAAGGACGAAAACCTGTTGGTTGTAAATGGGTGTTCAAGAAAAAGATTGGTTCAGATGGAAGCATTGAAAAGTATAAAGCAAGGTTAGTTGCAAAAGGCTACTCTCAGGTTGAGGGTGTTGATTACGGTGAGATATTTTCTCCTGTTGCAAAAATGACGTCCATTAGATTTTTGCTTTCTATTGCTACTGCTTATGATTTAGAGGTTGAGCAAATGGATGTGAAAACTTCTTTCCTTCATGGTGATTTGGAAGAAGATATTTATATGACACAGCCGGAGCACTATGTGGTGAAAGGCAAAAGTAATTTGGTCTGTAAATTGAAGAAATCTTTGTATGGCCTCAAACAAAGTCCTAGGATGTGGTACCAGAAATTTGATACATATGTGTTGAGTTTGGGATTTGAACGTTCTAAATCAGATCACTATGTTTATTATAAATCTTATGGTGATCATTTCTTATTCATTGCATTGTATGTTGATGATATGTTATTCATTGGTAAAGGGAAAGGTATGATTTCAGAACTCAAATCTCAGCTCGCTGCTAAATTTGAAATGAAAGATCTTGGTGCAGCAAAGCACATTCTTGGGATGGAAATTAGAAGAGATAGGGCGAATAGAAAGCTATGGCTAGGCCAGAGTAAGTATGTGAATTCAGTGTTACAGAGGTTCAACATGCAGAATTGTAGACCATTGAGTGTTCCTTTTACAGTTGGAATGAAACTATCTATTTCAGATTGTCCTACATCCCCATTGGAGATGGAAGACATGAGTAGAGTGTCTTACCAGAGTGCGGTTGGAAGCTTGATGTATGCTATGGTCTGTACTAGACCAGATATTGCCCAAGCAGTGGGAGTACTTTCTAGATATATGTCTAATCCTGGTAGAGTTCATTGGGATGCAGTCAAAAGAGTCTTCAGATATTTGAAGGGTACTTCAGAGTATTCTTTGTGTTATCATGGTAATTCAGTTGGAAACATGACTTCCCTTGATATCCATGGTTATGTGGATTCAGATTGGGCAGGTGATATTGATAGCAGAAGATCAACCAGTGCTTATGTGTTTACTTTGTTTGGTGGTGCAATTAGTTGGATGAGTAAGCGACAGGTTGTGGTTGCTCTATCCACTACTGAAGCAGAGTATATGGCAGCTACTCATGCTTGTAAAGAGGCCATTTGGCTTAAGAGACTATGTTCGGATATTGGAATAAAACAAGGTACAGTGACAGTTTACTGTGACAGTCAGAGTGCAATTAGCCTAGCTAAGAACCCGACATTTCATGCCCAGACCAAACATATTGATGTTCAGTATCATTTTGTTAGAGATATGGTCGAAGATGGTAGGGTGAAGCTGGTTAAGGTAGAAACTTTGATGAATGTTGCAGATGCTTTAACTAAGGCTGTGAGCACAGAGAAGTTCAGATGGTGTTCAGAGTCTATGGGCCTTATGGCCCCTAGCAATTGATTCATTGTGTTGACATTCCCTTCCGCTCTTGCAAGGTGTTCGACAAGTGGGAGATTTGTTGGGAAAAATGGTGTCTCAACCTTGCATTTATGCGAGGTTACTATTTATAGTAAGTTTTCATTTGAGCACGAAATGGTGCGAAACTCTCCCTGACGCTTCTGGTTGGCTAGATAAGCATTCCGGTAAAGTTGCGTCGCAAGGTCACAGCTAGTTTTGAAGATATTAAAGTTTTCGTCTTGGAGGGGTGCAATAAAATGTTTAAACTTAATTTTGGGGACTTTAGAGGCTCCGAAATGCCTTGAAAAGTGGCCATAACCGGCAAGCCGGTTACGAGGTGATAGAGCACTTCGCGAGCTTTCCGGCGCTTCAAACGGTTCGTCAATCGGACACCCAGTTCTCAAGTTATGGCCTCCGGAAGTTTGTACTCTTGAAATAGGAAAAATAATTTGTATCGAATACATAAATGAGCTGTAAAAAGGGAGCGACACATGTTGATGTGTGCTTTAACATGTCATAGGGCATCTAGAAGGGAGATAAGGTCGGCTACACCTTATTGGGTGGTTTTAGCCCATGGTTTTGTAATACCGTTTGACGGTTTCTTATATTGTATCTCCTATTTATGAGGTGTGAGAGATAGAGGTTGTGTGTAAGAGTCTTATGGCTATTGAGTTGCCTCTGAATCTCTGATTAGTGGTACTCCTGCGAAGAGCTTGCTCTGCAAGTATGTTGTAATCTGTTTTTGATTGCTGAATAAAATATTGAGCTGCTTTTGGAGGGTGGGGTTTTTCTCCCGAAAGGGTTTTCCCCACGTAAATCACTGTGTTATGGTATGAATGCTATTATATCTATTTCTATTTTCTGTAACTGTTGTGACGATCTGAAAAAGTTTTGCATTACCCTCCTCTCAAGGTTAGTGTAGGAAGTTGTTTCCGCTACTTAACTTCCTTACAGTGAGCACTGTCCTAGCAATCTCCCTATCATAGTGGTATCAGAGCCAACAAAAGATTCAGGAGGAAAGAAACATTAGGCAAACATGGTGATTAATGCAGAATTGGCTAAGAAGGTTGAAGATCAGGAAGAGGAAAATAGGGCACTCAGAGAAAGATTAGATCAACTAGCAATGAAACTAGCTGAAGTAGAAGTTAAAACTGAAGAAGTCCATGATAAGGTTGGAGATCAGGGTAAAATGATGGCAATAGAGGATGAAGTCCCCATGCCTGACCCTGTCATTGAGCAAGAACCATTCTTGAAAGCCTTGAGAGCTATGAGTGGTAAAACCTTAGAGGGAGTGGCTCTTTTCAGTGGGAAGATGGATCTAGATGCTCTAATAGAGTGGATTGAAGGGTTAGAAAACCATTTTGAATGTGATGGAGTGACTGAAGCACAAAAGGTTAAGGTGGAAAAATCAAGGCTGAGAGGGGCAGCCTTAACTTGGTGTAAGTTCGTCCAAGAGGAAAGGGTGAAAGGAGGTAAGCAACCAATAGCCACTTGGAAAGCAATGGTAGCCAAAATCAAGGAGACCTACCTTCCTGAAGACTATGAAATACAACTTCACCGAAAAAGACAAAATTTGAGACAAAAAGATCTAGATGTCAGTAGCTACACTAAAAAGTTTCAAAAATTGTGCATGAGATCCAAAGTAGTAGAGGATGAGAGCATAAAAGTAGCAAGGTACTTGAATGGGTTAAGGTGGAACATCTAGGAAGAGATGAGCTTGTTATGCCCACAAACAGTACACAAGTGCTATCAATTGGCACTTAAGGTGGAAGAGAAAGGTAAGAGAAAGCAAGAACAAAACAATAGAGGAAGAGGTAGGGGAAGAGATGGTAGAGGCCATAGAGGCAGTTTTGGGGGAAGGAGCATAGATCAATGATCCCAGGGAAAGTCTAAACTTCTTGAGCAAAGTGGGGATTCTCATAGCAAACCCAACTATAGGGGTAGGGGATCAAGCAACCTGAGTAGAGGTAGATCTAATGGACTAGGGAGAGGGTCCTACTTCTCAACCATAAAGTGCTATAACTGCCAAAAGTTGGGCCACCCTGCCTATAGATGCCCAGATAAGCCTAGTTCATCTTATGGTGGTGAAAATAGGGTAAACTATGTTCAGGAAGATGGAGGTAATACCAGAACTTCAGCATTGAATCACCTAGCTTCAGAAGATGGTGAGAGTTTAATGATCAAGAGAGTGTTAATGAAGAAGACACATAGTACAAAGGCCTCACAAAGAAGAGCATTGTTCAAGATTAAGTGTAAAATCATGGGAAAGGTGTGTAAGGTGACCATAGATTCAGGATCCACAGACAACATCATATCAAAGGAAGCAATAAGCAAATTGAAACTACCTAGGATACAACACAAGGAGCCATACAAAGTCACATGGTTGAATAAGGGACAACATGTTTTAGTAAATGAGAAAGCCTGGGTAGATTTCCACATAGGTGGATATGTAGTAGGATCTTATGTGACATCCTTCCTATGGATGCTTGCCACCTGTTGTTGGGTAGACCATGGCAGTTTGATCAAAAAGCACAATATGATGGGGAAAGAAACTCCTACTCATTTCAGAAAGATGGAGTAACCTATCAAATTCAGTCCCTCAATGAAGAAGGAGAGAGCAGCAACAAAGTACCTAACATCTTGTTAGTAAATGAGAAAGAGTTCATAAAAACACTAGAAGAAGGTGAAGGAGTAGGATTTGCACTCATAGTGAAACCCAAGGAAGAAAAGGTAGAAAAGAAATTTGAGATACCATATGAGGTGCAGAAAATCCTTCATAACTTCAAATAAATAATCAGTGATGGTACACCTTCAGCCTTACCACCTTCTCAAGCCATTAGCCATCAAATTGACTTCATACCTGGAGCCTCTTTGCCCAATAAGGCAGCCTACAAGATGACCCTTGAACAAAACAAAGAGGTAGCAAGACAAATACAAGAACTCTTAGACCAAGGGGTAATTAGGAAAAGCATTGGTCCTTGTGCAGTACCTACAATGTTGGCACCTAAGAAGGGTGGTACATGGAGACTTTGCACAGATTCCAGAGCCATAAACAAGATCACCATCAAATACAGATTTCCCATACCTAGGATAGAGGATTTGAAGGATTGCTTGGGGGGTGCACAATATTTCAGTAAGATTGACTTGAAGGGTGGTTACCATCAGATAAGAATCAAAGAGGGGGATGAGTGGAAGACAGCTTTCAAAACAAATGAGGTTCTCTATGAGTGGCTTGTCATGCCATTTGGACTCTCTAATGCTCCCAGCACATACATGAGACTCATGAATGAAGTTTTACATGATTTCATTGGCAAGTTTGTTGTTGTGTATTTAGATGATATTCTTATTTTTCAGTAAGACTAAGGAAGAGCATTTGAAGCATTTAGCTATTGTCTTGAGACAGTTATTTGATGAACAGTTAACCGTTAATCTAGAAAAATGTGATTTTATGAAGCAAGAATTGGTCTATCTTGGTTTTGTTGTATCAGGAGGAAATCTGAAAATGGATCAATCTAAAGTTGCAGCAATCACCAGTTAGCTGACTCCTAAGACAGCCAGTGATGTCAGAAGCTTCCATGGTTTGGCACAGTTTTACAGAAAGTTCATCAGGGGATTCAGTGAGATTTGTGCTCCAATGTTAGATACCATCAAAGGGGGTGTAAAGGTAAAATTTTAGTGGACAAGTGCAGCCAATAAGGGGTTTGAATTATTGAAAACTAAAGTAGCTACTCAACTAGTGCTCATTTTACCTAGTTTTGATAAGCTTTTTACTATTGAATGTGATGCTAGTAATATTGTTGTAGGAGCTGTTTTAAGTCAAGAAAATAGACCCGTTGCATACTTTAGTGAGAAGTTGAATGATGCAAAGAAAAAGTACTCTTCCTATGATTTATAACTTTATGCATTAGTACAAGCACTTAGGAAATGGAGACACTATCTTCTTCCTAAGGAATTTGTTGTTTACATAGATAATCAGGCACTCAGTTTCTTGAACTCACGGGATAAATTGAATCATAGGCATGTTAAATGGGTAGAATATTTACAAGCTTACACTTTTACTCTTAAGCATAAGAAGGGTCAGTTGAATAAAGTAGCAGATGCTTTGAGTAGAAGGTTGTTAACTATTCATGAGATTCAAGTTCAGAGCATTGGTATTGATAGTTTCAAGGACATGTATCCTACTGATGATGATTTTGCTAAAGCTTATAAAGTTTGTAAAGATTTTGAGAATAATTTCCATGGTGCATATACTGATTTTACTTTGTAGGATGGTTTGTTATTCAGGGGTGGACAGTTGAGTGTTCCAAAGGGTTCTATGAGAGAGAACCTCATTCAAGAGAAGCACAATGGGTGCTTAAGTAGACATTTTGGTCTCAATAAGACCTTAGAGTTGGTTCAAAGGTTCTATTATTGGCCTAAGATGCAGAGAGACATCAGGAGGTATGTTGAGCAGTGCTTGGTATGTCAAAAAGAAAAAGGTAATTCCTCTAATGCTGGTTTATATCAGCCTCTTCCCATTCCACATAGGCTTTGGGATTGCATTAGTATGGATTTTGTGGTAGGATTACCTAGAACTCAAGCAGGATTTGATAGCATCTTTGTAGTAGTTGATAGATTCAACAAAATGGCTCACTTCATTCCTTGCAAGACAACACATGATGCAAGTCATATTGCCTATTTGTTTTTCAAAGAAGTTGTTAGAATTCATGGTTTGCATACTAGCATTATTTCAGATAGGGATGTTAAGTTTCTTGGTCATTTCTGGAAAACATTATGGAAAAGATTGGGTACTAATCTCTCTTTTGGTTTAGCTTATCATCCACAAACTGATGGCCAAACCGAAGTTGTGAACAAGTCTCTTGGAAGCATGCTTAGGTGCTTGACAAAGGAATATGGGCAGAGCTGGGATCAACTCATTCATCAAGCAGAATATGCCTACAATGACAGTGTTAATCGGTCTATAGGTATAAGTCCATTTGAAGTTATTTATGGTATCCATCCAAGGGGTATAATGGAGTTGAGTGATATTACTAACTTGCAGCATAAGAGTGGAATAGCATATGACATGGCTCACTTGATGAAGGAGGTTCATGAGCAAGTGAGACAAGCTCTCCATGATATCTCTCAAAAAGTCAAGGCAAGAGTGGATGCTACAAAGAGATATGTTCAGTTCTCCATAGTTAATTATGTGATAGTTCATTTGAATAAGGCAAGGCTACAAAATGGAGTTCCAAGCAAACTTTAGATGAGGAGGATAGGCCCTTGCAAGATCTTGGCTAAGTATGGGTCTAATGCTTACAAAGTTGATTTGCCTACTAATGTTTCTTTGTCCCCCATTTTTTAATGTTAAAGATCGGATTTTTTTCAAAGGGCATCCACCTGAGGAGATTCAATGAGTTTTATATGTTTCCAAATCCCTTTCTGATCTATCTCTCCCTTCTCTTTCTTTTCCCCAAGCAGAACAGGTTCTAGACTCCAAAATTCTCAAAAAGACAAGGAATCACACCTACATGGAGCATCTCATCAAATGGAAGGAGCAACCTATCTCAGAGGCCACATGGATACCTAAATCTGACTTTTAAAAATTTGGCATACCTTCTTCTTTGTTGCCTCAAGGAGTCACATGACTTCTTTGTTTTGGGGGGAGTATGGTACAGGAGCACCTAGTTGAGTAAAACTCCCATTCGTTTGTATTTAATGCTTTCTTGTTTGTAATGTCTTGTGTTAGGTTGTTAAGGTTTTTTTGTGTTGTTTTGCGTCATGTTTAGTGGTTTTGTTCTTATTTTGGGCTCTAGAGATCCAGTTTTGCCCTTCAGGCCTTGAGTTGACAATTTTTGGCAAAAATGTGCAAAAGTGCCAAAAAGGTCTTCTAATGCCTTCAAGAGCATTGAAACATGTTTTTTAAGTGTTTTTAGGCATGTCTAAGTTGTTTAAACAAGTTTATAAGGCTAGTTTGTCAAAAATGCCTTCTTGAGCAAGAAAAGTTGTCATTTGGCTTGAAAAGTTGTCAAAATTGTCATTTTCTTGCAAAATGAAGTTATGGAAGCCTCATGTCCATACTGGGGCTTGAAAACCAATTGGAGAAACTATATAAGGCCTCCCTTTTCCTTGGAAATTGTTGGTTATTGTATTTACAAGAGAATCTTAATAGAAATCATGTTTTTTTGGCTTTTATGACTGTTTTTTCCTTCCTTGGAGTAACAGTCTGTACTGTAGCACTTTTGTCCGTACTATATCTTCTGGGAGGTTTTCATATTGGTTATTAAATGCACCAAAAGTTATTGTTGTTTTATTTCTTTTGTAAATTGGTTTGTACAAAAATATTTGCAAACTGTGTGCCTGCTACCCTGCCAAGGGTTTGGAGTTTTAAAATGCCACCACTTGACTAATCTAGGTCTGGGATCCCACATAATGGATTTAGTCAAGTTGGAAATCATGTATATACTATACATATGCTCATTTTTTTGCCAAGAGAGTGGTAGGAGGAAGAACTTGAGTGAATGCTAGGCAAGTGTTTGTCATTTGGCTAGTAGCATGAACAGAACTCAAAGTTTGCACTCAAAAGTAATTTGGGTGAGCAAATGAATGTGATAGAGGTCTGGACATTTGGCCAAGGGAATTGAGAATCTTCTTGGATGGATAGTTTATCTTTTTCTTGTTTAATCTTTCTCATTTTGTAATCAAACAGTGAGTTCACTATTTTTTGGAAAACATACTTATCAAATGTCCATGGAATGCTTCAAATAGCATCATCCAAGCCTTGTAATTAAAAAGGCATTGTAATAGGAGATTATCCAATGTGTACAAACCTCATGGAGGTGTATGTCCAATCCCAAAACTCTTCTTTATGTAGGTCCCAAAGTGTAATGGTCGTTGACTGGTAAGGGGGCAGCAAAAAGACAGTGACAGAGGCAATTCACTGTTTTCTCACTTGCTTGCCAAGTGTTTGGCATTTTGCTTCCAGGGAAGAAATAGGGAAAGGTTCTATCTAATGTTGTAGAGGTCCTAATCCATTGTGTAGGCTTGAAGAGTGGAGTTAGAGAGACTTTCCAATGTTACTTGCTCTAAACCCTACCAAACCCTCTAAATATGCCACAAAAGGTGGACAGTCCTAAATCTGTACTAACACTGGACTAAACCTTGAAAATATTTGAGCATACACCCCTAAGACGTCATCAAAAAAAATATTGAGGGAGGAAATGTCCATCATTTGGCAGCATGAGAAAAATAAGGCCAATTAGGCCTCCACGGGCTAGTAGCCCTTTTGGACTGCATAACACACAAATGACTGTTTTTGTCAAGTGCATGAACCCGATGGCAAGGTGAAGTTTGGGGTTTATGAAACATAGTGAGAACAATCCCAAATATTCAAACAAGTGTTACTTGGAACCTTAGACAGTGTGCATCCTTATTTGAGGGTAGTTGACCTTAGTTGGTGAATTTGAGCAAGCTAAGGGTTAAAGACCTCAAACAAAATTGTGAGCATCCAAATGTGAGAAAAACATTGCTACCCCTACATTTCCATGTGGAGGACCCCTAGTACACTCTGAAACATAAGGTTGAAGGCCCCAAGAACCAAGAATGAGAATGTGTAGTCAGAAGGAATAAACAATTTGAGTAGATCTATGCATGGGTGAGAGCCATCACCTAAAAGGGAGTTTATTAGGCAACTGAACCATGAAGTACTTGGCACTATAACCACAAGACCGAGACCATTAAGGAGTTGTTAACATAGTGACTGAGACCATTTGGCTTCAGCATATTCTCACAGAGTTTGTGTTCACCACTCCATGACCGACAGTTCTACATTGTGACAATCAAAGTGCTATTGCAATCTCAAAGAACCTGGTCCAACACCAGCGGACCAAACACATTGAGATTCATATGCACTATATCCAAGAGCTGATTCAGGAGCAGGTCATTGATTTGCAGTATTGTCCTACAGCGGAGCAGGTTGCAAACATATTCACCAAACCTTTCACCAAGAGTAAGTTCCAGCAGTTGCGAGCTCTCTTGGGGGTACGGGATGTGTCATTAGGGGGGGTCAGCTGACTTCTCCTTCCTCTCTTATGGGGGGGACTTTCCTCTTTGAGGTTTTCTCCTTCTTCTTTGAGAGTCTTTTGTACATTCATCTGTCTTTTTGGGAGGAGTTTTTTCCCACTGGGTTTTCTCCCTTTCTCCGTTTGTGAGAGATTGCATTGCATAGTTTTGCTTGCATTTGCATTTTGTACATGGGTACCTATCATGGCCTAGTAGTCGAGACCCATCTTGCATTGTTGACTTGAGTCTTCATTCCCCTAAGTTACACTTAAGGGGTGGTGTTGGTGTAAATAAATATTCATTATGGATATTATTACACTTTACTTAAGATAACTTAGGATAATGCATCTCTTCGTAGTTTGGATTTGAGACACTTAGGGAAGTGTGCACATAGAGATAGAGCTTGTAGGAGAAATTCTACCTTTTGTGGTCTTGTTTTGCTGTTACACCACATTCAGTGGGTCATCCACCTCTTGTAGAATATTATATTATTTTTCCTACCTACCCCTAGTATTTCTTACCTACCCTTGTTTCGCATTGAGCCACATGTCATGATTGTTTGCTCGTACATCCATATGGCCTTGCCTATATAAGCAGGCCTATATTCATTGTATTGGTTAATCCAGTTGATCATTTGCATATTGATGAGAATATAGTTTGTTCTTGTCATTCTTTTGTCTCTATTTTATACTTTTCATTGTGCCCTTGATCTTGGCAAAATCTCAACCTTTCATTATAGGCGCATATGTGGGGAATATAATCGCATCTGTGAACTCTAATCGCGTATGTGATCATTTTAACCGTGTCTATATTCTGCAGGATTTTTTTGTTTTGCTTTTTTGCAAAAATGCGTCTGTGAGGTATCGAAATGCATCTGTGTTGTAGAATCGTGTCTTTGGTGGGTAGAATCACATCTGTGTTCCGTTTGCATTTTTTTTTTTTTTTGGTTTCATCATTTAAGGTTTGTTTCATCATTTTGGCTTGCACTTAGGGTTTCAGATCTGGTTTATTTGAGCTAATATCTTGTGATCTAGCTAACAAGGTGGTGCAACTTGTCTTTGGAAGAAAATCATTTGTCGAAGGCCCCTAATTCTCACAAAGTATTTTGGGATTTTGTTAAAATAAACCTAACGTGTTTGCTTGCAAGAAGGGGTAATCATTTGAAACAACCCAAACTACTAACAAATAATTGTTGCAGGATCTTAGCAAGGGTTTTTCTTTTGATTTGCATTGTGTGCCTTGTTTTCATAGATTAGCAAATACTTCAATTGGTGCACTAAAATTGAACCAGTGTCTTTTGTGTTTTGGGAAATAGGCTCTTTATGTTTAATCTTTAGAGGGTCTGCCTCCCCATGTGGTTATTAGGACTAGTAGTGAGGAGGGAATGACCCAAGTGGTAGCGAGGCAAACCCCACTCTTCCAAACCACTATAAATAATTGTATTCATGGTGAAATCCATGGGTAATGTGTGTTGATTAGTTCATACCGACACTATGTCTCCCCATAAACCCGTTTGATCAAATTTATTTGATCAATAGTAGGGAATAACCCCTACCGTCTGGGAGCCTTCTGTATTTAAAGAGCTGAAAGTGTCGCATGTATGGCCACATGAGCGGATGCCCTTACTAGCACCTTTTTGTTTTAGAAAGCCAAAATCCTTCTAGTTGTTGGGGAAGGAAGTCGAACCCTTGGAGCAGCCCACACCCATATGGTTCTTAGTAGAGATACAAAGTTCGCCACTGGGAGTTTTCCTGGGGACTGATGCTTGGCTGCCCCAGAGAAGTGAGTGTCGAGGGTGGAGCCAGTGGGGTCAAGCATCTAAGTATCTGCTTTGAATAGTGTAGCCTCAGGGGAAACCTCATATGGGATCAACAACTATTGTCCTGGCCAACCATAGGAATTGTCCTTGTCTTATTTTAAACATTCAAACATTCAAGACCAAACATAAAAAAATTGTGTCTTTTGTGTCTTCAAGTGTATGCAAAACATTTTTACATCAAATGACATACTTTTCTTTGAGTCATTTTGAGTCCAAACACTTACAAACACAGAGTCCTCGTCAACATTGTGTCCTCTTGTCACTAAAAATGGTCACAAATTCAGATTTGGTCACAGCAACAACTTCACCAATTGGAAAAATTACACTCAAGTATTTGAAAAGCATTTGTGTCTGACAAAAACATGTATGTGTCCTATAACTGCGTCTATGTAGGACAGAAACGCATATGTGTTATCATAGCAAACTGCATTCACAAGATTCTCATAAACGCATCTGTGTCGTATCTAATCAAGTCTGTGTTGGATAACCGCATCTATGAAGTATACAGGCATGTCTGCGTTCAGTATTGGGAGAGTTTACAATCCAGCAACCAACAACAATCAGTTTCAAAATTCTTGAGCTTCTTAGGTTATTTCTCTGGGTTTTTATCTAGCATTCGGCCTATTTTTGGGTCTCACAAATTTCATCATTCCTTTACACCTTGCATTACATTTACATTTGTGTAAACTTGAGTCAAAAGGTCACTTTCTTGTCCTCATCTTGCTTTGTCAACACAATACATACAATAACATTTTGCTAAGTGGTCTCTCATCAAGGTCTATCACCTTTGGGTCTCATTTGGTCTTACTTAGAGTCAAGGTCAACTTACCTCATCAAGAGATCTATCATCTCTTTGGAAGCCACACCTACTCTACTACATACATACTTGGTCTTACACTTTGGACATTGCAATTACACCTCAGATTCATTTACATTCCATCCAACTCTTGGTCTTTCATACTCTTTCCATCTTCATCTAGTCTCACACATCTTGGTCAAGACCTAGTTCATGGTTGAAACCTATTTCCAAAATTCTAAGAGGGAAGCTAAAAGGCTCAAGAGTCTGCAAACATGAGTGGCTATGAGTACGACAATGATATCTTTTTCAATTTTGATCATACCACATTACCTGACATGGACATCTATAGAAACATTTAGAATGTTGAGAACATGGATAATACAAACAAAAATGATGCACAAAATGATAATGTCAACAACACTTTAGTACACTCAGTAGAGGTGGAAGATGCAATCATGGATCCTCATTTCAACAGGATGATACAATAAATCATGAGAAGAGATAGACAATATTTCCTACAAGTGATGGCACAAAGTAGAGCTAAGATACCTCACAATTTTGACATGTCCCAAATAGTAGAAAATTGACCTACTCAAGAAAGTCAACTCAACATGGATCAAAGGAGACCTAATGGTGGAGGTAATAGAGGACCACGTTTTGTGCCTGCATCACCATCATCCTTGTTGTAAAAACTTGAGGTCCCAAATACACATGGTCAAGCTTATGATACTCATGAAAGAACATCTCATGAACAACTCTGTCTATGCAGACCTTTATAGAAATCTTATGCAGATAAATACACTCAATCGCATACCAATACTAAGGACCCAACTCAAAAGCAATTGGATATCTAGAGGCATGCTCAAAATTTGGACACAAGAAAACCCCATGTCAAATTTGGGGGCAATACACAAGAGAAAACTCATGATATGCCTTATGACCCTATATCAAGTGGTCCCTACATGCATTATCATTATATACTCCTCCATATGAACATGTTTACGATCAATACCATCCATATATGCATTATGCTCCTCCTCCATCTGGTGGCTCAGGCATGGGATATGGTCCAAGAAGTTGGTCTCCACCCAAAAACAATTTGGAACAATAGATAAAGGACTTACAAAAGAAGATGGAGGACATCAATAAACCAAAACCAGCTTACACAATGAGAGATATATGTCCCTATCCATTTGATAGAAGCATTCCAATGCCTCCATTTCCTACACACT
Source organism: Cryptomeria japonica (assembly GCF_030272615.1). Lineage (NCBI taxonomy): Eukaryota > Viridiplantae > Streptophyta > Pinopsida > Cupressales > Cupressaceae > Cryptomeria > Cryptomeria japonica. The sequence goes on along the minus strand of NC_081406.1, from coordinate 650,483,438 downwards.
TTGTAACACCAAATTTTGATAAATACAGAGGCAAAGGGGACCCTAAGGCACATATAAGATAGTTTTTCATAGCTTACATAGAGGTAGCAGCAGAAGAAACGTACTTGATGAGATTATTTCCATAGGCGAACAAACTATGGAATGGTTCTCCTAACTTCCACTTGGAATTAAGTCATGGGGTGATCTAGCAAAAGCTTCCATACAAAATTTCTCATATATCATAGAGACAGATATATCACTTGCCACTTTGTGCAATACCAAACAAAAAGATGGGGAGTCATTTTCATCATTCTTATAAAGATGGAGGAATTTAGCCAGCAGATGCTCTTGTGAAATTCCACAAAAACAAATGGTAGAGATGTTTACACAGAATGTCAACAGAGAATTGGTTATGACTTGAGGAAAGCTTGTTTGTCCACTTTCAAGGACGTCATTGAGAAAAGCTTAGCAACAAAGAAGGTCTTAATTGAGAAAGGAATCATCAAGGCATTCAAAGAAAATAAAGAGGATTTTAAAAGAAAGGACAAGCCACAATTTTAGAACAAGAACAAGAACACAATAAATGATGGTGTTGTTGATGCTAACATAGTGAGACCAAAAATCACTCTTTCAGGACCAAGTTCTTCTACAAGCAACCAAGTAAATACTCAAGCAACTTCAAAACCATGAAGGAAATATACCCCATTGGGAGAACCACTTGAGTCAGCTTTTAGGAAGCTAGTGGCAAACAAGATAATAACAATTCCAGATAATCCTCCATATGAGATAAAAGTCAAACCAAATTGGTAGAATGATGATGAGTATTGCAAATATCACAAGAGAAAGGGACATAAAATAGGAAATTTCCATCGCTTGAAGAATGTTATACAAGATCTTATTCATAGAGGTGATATTGAGATCAAAGGACATACATCCAATCAAGAACATGAGATGTTTAAGGAACCATTCCCTAAACATGACAAGGGAAAATCCAAAGCCACAGATGAGCAAGCTAACTATACCAAAGTGTCCTATGATTATGATTCAATCATTAATCACATTTCGATGGACAACTATGTTTCTACTATTATCATAAAGGACAAAATGCTTGAAATTTCTACTCAAAGAGCCAAAGTTGTCCTAGAAAGCATTGGAACTTCTTCTGAACCTACCGCCGAATGTAATGTCACAACTCGTCGAGGTAAGGTCACCCTGCAAGGTGCTCCAGCTAAAACCACTGCTTCCTCATCGGCCAAACCTAAGTATGACCTAGTAGAACAATTAGGGAAGACACCCACACTTATCTCAATCCTAGAACTATTGTGTATCTCTCCTTCACATAAAGCCATTCTTGACAAAGTCCTAGGAGAAACTTATGTATCCACTGATCTGAACATGGACTAGTTTCAAGCCATGCTGGGATACCTTTCTATTCCACATTCTCTCACATTCACCAAAGCTGACGATGCCTTTGTAAGGAAGCCACATAACGCACCTTTACGCATTGAGGCCTTCCTACACAAAAACTGCATCAAACGAGTCTTGATAGATGGAGGAGCGGGTTTGAACATTTGTACTTTTAACATAATAATACAATTAGGATATTCAGATAAAGTTTTGAATACTACAAACAAAATTACCATCAAGGCATATGATGACGAAGAGTGTTCATCCAAGGGCATAGTCACCTTACCTCTCAGAGTTGGGCTATTAACTAAGGATGTGGTTTGTCAATTCCTCGACCTTGATCTCACATACAACAAATTTCTAGGATGTCCATAGATTCATGAGCTGAGAGCAGTCCCATCTATGTACTATCAATGCATCAAGTTTCCTCATAATGGAGTTGAAGTGACAATTAATGGTGATCCTAATCCATTTATATACTGCAATAATTTGAGGCCAAAAGCTAAGACAATAATTCCAATCAATAGAGAGGCAATCCCATCATCTGCATATATTGATCCTGAATCACTAAAACCTTTAACATCAAAGAAAGGTGATCTTAAAGGGAAATATCAAGATAAAGGCATGGGTGAATAGACTCTAAATCAAACCATGTGCTTGAGGCAAGTCATGAATTCACCAAAATAATATGGATGACCACATCCTTCTAAACAGGTATCTATCATTACACTCAAATGGGATGCTACTATATTCCAAAAGTGGGGTGAAATAGAAGAAGAAGACATACAAAATGCTTTACAAAGATCTTGAAGATGATTCACAAGATCATATCAAGATACCATGCAAAAAATATGGCAAAGGATTCAAAATCCTACAAAAGTTTGGATACGATGGTAAAAGTCATCTTGGCTTAAGAAAAAAAGGTATCACTCAACCTTTGCAACTAGAATTGACATTTAAAAATCAGTGCTTGAAAGGGCTTGGTTTCATACCTCTCAAGGTAAACACTCAAAAATCAAAAGAAGCATTGCAAATAAAAAATTCCAATGATCAACAAGAGAGTCACTATTCCACTGACTCCAATGGATGGGAATGGGGTTCAGACAAATCATCCAATGATTATGAGCTCACCGAAACATTCAGAGAACTTGTTGAACCCACAAAAGAAGAGGAATTTTATAGAAAATTCAGAGTTGGTCAAGAAACAACCCCTGAGGATCCCACACAGCCTTTGTTTTCAGGTTCTAGGTCAAAATCATGAAGAGTGAGGACTCCCATTGTTGAATGCGCTTTTAGTGATGACAATTTGGACTCATTCACAATCAAGATAGATGAGGAGAGTGCTAGTGATGACCTCAATAATTACCTTGATATACCTGAATATAACTATATCTTCACCCTTACTCCTGTTGACTTTGAAAACAGTGATGGTCTTCCCCTTGTTGACCACCAACTTATTGATTGGGACCATAAAGGACCTTTATAATTTGACACATTCCAAAACAATGAGGCCTTCATCGACTATTTGGGTATACGAGTTGATCTTCTGCTTAGGGATCATAAGGTGGGATACACTATAGAACTCAACAGTGTGGAATATTTCGATGAGGGTGTTGGGCCTTCTAGTTGCAAAAATATAAAAATAAAACAAATCATGGGTTTTACAGTGAAAACCACATTGTGGCACTGTATGACTCTTAAAAAGTAAAAAAGAAAGGATGTATCTGAGGGTGAAAACCTCTCTGAGGTGCCCGAATATGGAAGGCTTGACATTCTCCCAGCATCATACGAAGAAAAATAATCCATGTTGGCAGAGGAGACTATCAAAATGAACATAGGTACATAAGAGATTCCACATAATATATTCTTGGCACAATCTCTGATAGAAGGAGATAGACCGAAATTCATAAGATTCTTCATGGAATGACAACTCAATTTTGCATGGTCATATACCGATATGCCTGGACTGGATCCTAATCTAGTAATGCATCATTTGACAATTAAAGTGGGAGCAAAGCCAATGAAACAAAAATTAAGAAAAATGCATCCACAAGTGGCATTATTAGTAAAGGTGGAACTTGAAAAACTGTTGGATGTCAGATTCATAAGACCAATTGATTATGTTGAATGGATCTCCAACTTAGTACTAGTCAGTAAGCCAGATCACAACATCAGAATATGTACAGATTTCAGAGACATCAACAAAGCTTGTCCTAAAGATGACTTTCCATTGCCAAACATAGACTTGATAGTGGATCTCACAGTGGGTCATGCGATGTTATCTTTGATGGACGGATTTTCTAGCTATAACCAAATAAAAATTGCACTTGAGGAACTTTCTGCTAGAATGTCATGCCCTTTGGACTAAATAATGCGAGCGCTACATATCAAAGAGCCATGACTACTATTTTTCATGATCTTATGCATGTAATGGTAGATGATTATGTTAATGACCTCTTGGGAAAATCATTAGATAGAGATAGACATTTGGACATCCTTTCAGTCATTTTTTATTAGTTAGAAAAATACAAAGTAAGACTAAATCCCAAGAAGTGTGTCTTTGGAGTAACCTCTGGGAAGGTCCTTGGCTACATTGTTTCAAAAAGAGGAATTGAGGCTAATTCAGCAAAAGTCAGAGCTATATTAGAAATGCCACCACCAAGGAATATCAGTCAACTTTGATCTTTACAAGGAAGACTCTAGTCCATACGAAGATTCATTGCACAACTTGTGGATAAATGTCATCCTTTTCAGCACTTGCTACACAAAAACATCAAATTCAAATGGGATGATAATTGTCAACAAGCTTTTTAGATACTCAAAGATTATCTTCTGAATCCACCAGTCTTGATGCCACCAGTTCTAGAACAACCCATGTTACTTTACATATCAACTACACAAATAGCACTAGGGGCACTCTAGGCGCAACAAGACAGTGAAGGAAAAGAAAAGGAATTCAATTACATCAATCGTACTTTGGTTGGTTATGAGCTTAATTACACACCAATTGATTGTGCATGTCTTATTATGGTTTTTGCCTCACAAGAATTATGACATTACATGATAACTCATAAAACTAAGTTGGTTGCAAGGATAGATCCATTGAAGTATCTTCTCAATTAGGCGACACTCACTGGAAGACTAGCTAAATGGGTTATGATCTTGAGTGAATTAGATATCGAATATGTGGACAGAAAAGAAATAAAAGGACAAGCTATCATAGATGAGTTGGCATATGCACCCATGATTGATGATTTTCCTCTAGCTTCAAAGTTTCCAGATGAATCCATTCTGATGGTATCACACACAAAGCCTTGGCAACTATACTTTGATGGCTCGTACACGCAACATGGTGCAGGAGCTGGCATCCTCTTTATCACACCTCAAGGGGATTTCATTCCTAAATCATATCGATTGGAATTTCCTTGCACAAATAATATAGCAGAATATGAGGCATTAACAACTGGATTACGAATTGCAGTTTAGTGGAAGATCCAGGAACTTCGTGTTTTTGGGGACTCTCAACTTGTAATTCATCAAGTAACCAATGACTACCAAACAAAAGATGAAAAATTAATTCCCTACAAGAAAATGGTCGATGATTTCAAGCAATATTTCATAAAGATAACCTTTGAGCAGATACCAAGAGAACACAATCGAGTTGCAGATGTCATGGCTACTATTGCCTCGTTGATTGATCTACAGCAGAATGAAACCCGCTATGAGTTCTTGGTGGACAACCTCTTGGTTCCCTCGTATGAGATCACTCATGCCAAGATGATATGTGTCATTGGTCCTGATTCACATTTATATGGTTTCATTTTCACATACCTTCGTAACAATACCCTTCCTCCTGACTTATCCAACAACTAAAATCGTACTTTCATTCACCAATCTTCCTAATATGTCATTTTAGTCGATATCCTTTACCATCAAGGTCTAGATGGCACTTGTCTTAGATGTCTTAAAGGGGATGAAACTCATATTGCGTTACGAGAAGTTCATGAAGGTTATGTGGTCTACATTCTAGTGATCCTACCTTGGCCAAAAAACTAATCAAAACTAGATAATACTGGCCCAATATGGGAAAATATTCATATCAGTTTGTCAAGAAATGTAAGCAATGTCAAATTCATGGAGACCTTATTCATGCGCCAACACAAGAACTTCAACCAATTGCGACTCCTTGGCGCTTTTGTCAATGGGGACTCAATCTCATAGAAAAGATTCACCCTCCTTCTTCTAATGGCCACAAATTCATTATCACCGCCACAGAATATTTTATAAAATGGATTGAAGTCGTTCCTCTTACCCAAGTCACTAGAAAACAGATTGCTACATTCATTCTTAACTATATCATTTTTCGTTACGGTATTCCTCTTTCCATCATCACAGATAACAAATGTCCCTTCAAGAATCAGGATGTATGTGAGCTTTGTGATCGCTTTCATATTACCCATTGCTTCTCCACTCCATACTACCCCCAAGGTAATGGTCAAGATGAGGCATCTAATAAAACCATTCTTAAAATCCTCAAAAGGACAGTTGATGATGCTGGCCGAAATTGGCACATCCAACTTAATCCCGCACTTTGGGCTTATCATACAAGTATTTGCACACCTACAAGAGCTACACCTTATTCACTTGTCTATGATGCCAAAACTATCTTGCCTATTGAGGTTGAGTTACCATCTTTGCGAGTCTCTTTGCACAACATTATCAATGATGAAGACTAAAGGGTCTCTCGCTTACAAGAACTAGAACTATTGGATGAAAGATGACAAACTTCTTTTAATCACCTCAAGGCTTATCAATAAAGAATGAGTCATAGTTACAATCATAAGGTTAATCCTCATCTATTTGAGGTAGGTGACTTAGTTCTCAAGGAAAATCCTAAAAATCAGCAAGACGGGAGAGAAGAAGGGCAAGTTTGAACCAAATTGGCTGGGTCCTTATGTCATCACAACAGTCTATGGATCAGGTGCATATCAACTTTCAACACCAGATGAAGAACCTTTGGAAGATCCTATCAACAACATGCACCTTCGTAGGTTTTACACATAGCTCTTCAGCATATCTTAATTAAAAAATACAAAAAATACAAAAAAAATCAAAAATACAAAAAAAAAATAAAAAATCGTTACTTGGTGAAAACCTGGCAAACAGGCGCCTTGTGACACCAAAAAAAAAGGAAAAATTCCAAAAAATTAAAGAGAAATAAATTTGTCCAATGGTGAAAACCACTTTGGTGGCGCCCTGGGCAAGTACCATGGTAAAAATTAGGTTACTGACGCCATGTGTAGAGACATTGCTCCTCCCTCCTTTAGGATTCAATATCATCCTTCACTTTGCACACACTCACAACTCATCCATCCATAATAAACTTACCCAATCCCATCATTACTTATTATTGATCTACCTAAGATTGGTTAGCCATTCATAATAATCCCTCCTTTTCACCCCTTTTCATCCATAATAAATTAGCTCTTATATGTGGCTAAGGCAAATCCTAAGTCTAGTGATGGGTGTGGAACTAAGAGCATCACACGTTCTGAGGAGTACAGTTTCTTCCGATTTTCTTCATTCTATCCGTGCACAATCCACAATAAAGTTCCATTTTCTCCACAATAAAGTATAAGTTTCATGGATTCAGTCAGTTTCAGATGAGACACAAGCAGCAATGGGCTTTCAACAAATCAACTCTTTCAATAGACTCAAACAACATTATGGTTCAGTGCTATCTATCCTTTTGTGAACGAAAACATTGTGACCATAATCAAATCGACTTATACAAGTGACAAGAGATACTAAACTTGAGGACTACAGTGGATGTTGGTGTTGAGTCTTGGTTTTCTTTTGATTTTATCTTTTGGTGACATGTCTTTTAGATTTTTGAGGATGTCTCTGACCAGAGATTCTATCTCCAGGATGTCTTTGACTAGAAAGGCGAGGATGGGATATGTTCACCTATTGTTTTGTTGTCTATAGATTTTCTCTTAGTAATGTCATGACTTGTCCAAGGATATGAGGACATTGTGAGTCTAGTATGAAGTGGGGCATTCCTTGTTTGCGACTGTCTGATCTCCATGCAAAAATGTACAATGACTTTCTGGGTCGAACCTATACCTCGATTGTCATAACCTATTTGCCATAATAAATCTCAATGATTATAAATCACAAGATCTTTCACTTCCATATCTTCTATCTTCCATCCCCCTTTCTTGATTGACCTCCATTCTCCTTCTTGAGTTTGTGTAGCCTACTATCACATGACTGAGTATAATGACATGCCAAAAATATATGCATTTATGTAGATTGCACCTGCATTACCACATATTAGCATTTCATACATACATATAGATATCACAATTGCCCCATATCCTGCACACAACACATGTTAGTACATTTTACATTCTCATCATATTCATCTACATTTCATACATTCACAAAAAATATATTGCATTTCATCATGTACATATTTGCATCTATATCATAAGCATCATATAGAAACATGCATCATATAGTAGCATCACATAGGTACACATGCATATAGATGTCGCAAGGATGAATCATCTCATATATAAATCTCAAATCATAAGTGTCATGATACAATGATGTCAAAATACATATGGCTACAAAATCACCCGAAGGTGTCTATATCTTCATACAAAAATGGTACAAAAATTGATACATAGGGAGCCATCTAAGGCTATGATGAACTCTCTCCCTTGGAGCCAGTCGGCCTCGATGAAGTCTGATCCCTAGAAGTCCCCGCCCCGAGATCATATCTCCTGCCCCCTTTATTTGGTGGTGGTGGAGGACCCATGACCCCACCACTAGATGCAAGTCTCCTATCTTTTCCTCCAATGGTCATTGTAGTGTGCGATGGTCTCCGGAAGCTCCTAGCCCACTAATCTAGTGGTACAATGCCATAATATAGGTCTCTCCAGTATCCTCTCTCCTCCCTTGCTCATAGAACATAGGCATATCCAGCCCAGTGTCCTCTGCTGCCTACCTTCCTTCCCTCAGTGCTTCCTCAACCTCCATGTAGCATTGAATAGCCTGATCTCTCTCCTGCTCAATGTCCCTCAGTTGTCTCTTGAGCCTATCCCCATCCCTCTCTAAGTCCTAAATCTCATATGCTTGTCCCTGACAGATCTCTCTCAAGGATAGTAGCTCATCCTCCTCCTCTCCTCCCTCCTCACCCTGTCCCTGTGGTTGCTCCTGTGGTTGTTCTTGTCCCTATCCCTGTCCCTATCCCTATCTTGGAACCTATGTTGTTGGCACCTGTAAAGGCAATCCACCTCTACCTCTAACTACATGAGCATGTCTCTCCTCTCCTCCATATCTCCTCTGAACTACCCTCCTCTTTTCTACTACACCTCACCTCCAATGTCTTCCTCTGCCTCCACCATCCCCACTATCATCTCCACCATCCCCACCATCACCCTCTATCAGCTCTAATGGATCTGTCAGCCATGGAAATGGATGATCTAGCCAATATGTGTTGTACTTAGCATCCATCCCTACATCCTCCACATTTGCCCAAATATCCCAAGGCATGGGAACCATCTCCATCATTTGTGCCACTGCCTTATGATAAGAAAGTAATGGACCTAAATGTTACTATTTACCAAGTTGTCATTAGTTTTATTTCCAAAGTCATTCTATATACTCTAGTCGGTTATTACTACCGAAATATTTAGTCGATAAGCACAAAGCAGTCGATTACAGAAGTTACAAGTCACAGAGTTTAGTATACACCAAGCTGTCTACCGAGTAATGTTCTATGACTACCGAACAACAAAGATGGTATACCGAGTTGATACACACCGAGTGAAACATGTTACCAGATTCATTGAACCTAGACACATATGGGAAACGTGTCACAAAGATCGAGGAACAAGAAACCATTAACACATTGGAAATTGCACCTTAAGATTTTGTATGATTTTGAGGATATCTATCCAATGAAATAATTTGTATGGTTATTCATTTAATGAATTATATTTGTAAGATCGAAGCATGAACAAGATCACCATCATAAGAGATCTATTTATATAGCATGAATTGAGGATCAAATATGAGTGTGAAGCAAGACATATGTGAAAAGCAAAATCATGGGAAAGCACTGAGTGTTATGACTGTTACGATTGATAGAGATACACAGAGGTCACCAAGAAGGATTTCAGAGAACAGTCAAGGATCAGAGTAAACAGAAAGGTTTACCGAGTTAATTTATGATTTACCGAGGTATGCTATAAGCAAGGTAATTTCATTTTGAGCACATAGAATCTGCTATAACATTTCAGATGTGAAGTTGCAGATATTTTGTAAGATTTTGATTGTAATATTTTGAGTTGTAAGAGAAACCTTTAATAGGGTAAAAGACTCTAACAAAGTCTGTAAATTGTAAAGCCTTTAACCAGGTGTAGCATTTTAGTATAAGTGTTGTAAAATCCTTTAGCAAGGTAGATCTAAAGATCTTGATACTCCTAACAGGGTAAGCTATCAGAAATAGCTAAACATGTAGCTCTAACCAAGCAACCTTTATTATTGCAGTAGTGAAATTGTGGGTGCCATCCCCACCGCAATTTTTCTCTTTCACAAGGAGTTTCTGCATAACCAAAATATATGTGTTATGGAGTGAATCATGTATGATTGTTATTTGTTTGTTTTAGCATTATATTATGTTTCAGCAATATTTAGTTTATGCTTAACAGTAAAGTTATTGTTGAAGAAAATATTTGAAGTACTGATTCACCCCTCCCCTCTCAGTACATTAGCTTTCCATATTGGGCCTAACAATTGGTATCAAAGCTTGAATCTTGGAAAAGGGTTTAACTACCTAAAGAGAAAGATCTTATCAATAGAAGGCTACAAATAATCTCGGAGAATTGTGAATCTTCAAAATGAATTGGATCATGCTAATCAAGTGATTGTTGACATGCAAAAACAAATGCAAAAATCTCTTAAAGTTAGAAGAAGATTGTCTGATGATTTGCGGGACTCTCAAGAGCTGGTGGAACAAATTGAGACATCATCTGAGAATAGTATATTTGAAGAGACTCTAGAAATGATTGGAGTATTGAAAGAAAAGAACAAAGCACTCACTGATCAGCTAAAAGCAATGAAAAGAGAACATGAACATTTCAGCACACAGATGACTAAAAATCTTGATGCATTGAGGATAGCCGAGGATAACATAAGAGATATGGAAAGGGAAAAACAACAGCTAGAAGCATTAGTGTCTGAAAAGAATGATGAAATCACAAGGATGATTGGAATTCAAAGTAATCTGTCAGATCAATTGGGTTATGCACATCATGAAGCAAATATAAAGGAAAATGAGAATCAAGCATTGAAACTTGAACTATCAAAGTTGATTGATGAACTTGAAACAGAGAATAAATCCAAAGAAACACTGAAGAAAAGTTATGAAGCATCAAGGATGTTGGATGAGCAACTAACTACAAAAAGACCCAACAAAGATGCAGGACTCGGTTACAAAGGAAAAGACTCTACCGAGAAGGGAATCCACACTATCGAGAGGGGAGAATCATCAAAACAAGCTGGAAACAAGAAGAACATCAAAGGAAAGAAGCCTATTTGCAACTACTATGAAAAACAAGGACATACTTCCAACATGTGCCAAATTAGAAAAGGTAAGCAATCGAATGTCACTAGGTCTAATGGTTATTGTAATAATTGCAATAAGTATGGACACACATCTAATCAATGTAGGACAAAGTCTGTTAGCAATTATCAGAAGGCAAAATTCAAAGGGTTTTGTAAAAACTGCAATAGATATGGACATAGTATCGAGAAGTGTTGGTTTAAGCAGAAGAACTATATGTGTTCTGCACACCGAGCAAATACTAGAGGCTACCGAACTCACACAGATCTTAACCGACAGTATATTGCAGTACCATGGGATTATAATACAAGGATATGGTGTGAATGTTGTGGAAGATATGGACATATAAGTGCCAACTGCTTTATAAGGTTTGGAATGAACAACCGAAGATCATGGAGAAATCCTGGTATGGCATGTTTTCATTGTCACAAAGTTGGACACCTGGCTAGAGATTGTAGAGATCAACCTAGAGGAGATATTGAAGAAATTAAAAGCAAATTCCAGTTGATTTAGAAAAAGAAGGAAATTGTGTCAAATGAAGAAAGCACCTTACCTACCGAGTTAGGTGCATCTATTCCAAATTAATCGGTAAAGGTATGAAGGGACTGCATTCTCTCAAGGTTAAAATCTTAACAGTTCCTATTTTATCATGTACTTAATTCAAAATCTGCATAGCTAAGATGCATTAGCAAGTTTGAAATTTTATCATGTCCTTTGGAGCACTAGTCAAGTCAGTAAATGCAGGAAGCCTGTCAAGTCGGTAAATGCAGGAAGCCTATCAAGTCGATAAATGCAGGAAGTCTAGCTACTCGGTAAAAGCACAAAAAGGAAGGTAAATTGGTTTAGTGGAACCGAGTGCATTTAATGTTTTCTGACCTAACTGCACGGAGCTTGATAAGGTAAAATGTGTACTTAAAGCTTTTGCATGGTTATTTTACACTTAACAAGTTTTCAGAAAGAAGAGCGAAGTGATTCAAGGCGATCAAATCTCTTCCGAAGTGAAATTCGAGGTATTTATATCAATCACAACGCATTGTCAGCCAAGATAACCAATCATATTAGTTGTGAATATCTGTGTTATATTTACTAAGTGAAAAGCATCTGCTGGTTAAAAGTTTTCAAACCCTAAGGCTCTTTCATTAGTGATTATCCAAAGTTTGAAGTGGCTCCTAAGATTCAAGATCCCATTGTTGTTGAGAACATTGAGAAGCCCATACTGAAATACTCGCTACCTCCCAAAGTAGCATTTGAACCGGATGATAAAACTGCATTTTCACTCATTTCGGATAGGGTTTTATTAGTTGAGGATGTCAGATTCTTCACTAAGTGTCATGTTGAGGAACTAGGTCACACACAGATCAAGGACACATATGATGAATTGTGTGCCGATGGAAAACTAGATAAAAAGTTTGAACATATTAAAATCAAGGGATTGACCGAAGCCCTAACCTACCCGCGAGTCTTCAAACCCCAATGGGTTAAATTTGTTTTGAGCAGAGTTCATGATGACTTTATGTGGTTAGAGGAGCAACCATTCAAGATCACCAAGGAAATCATCCACTTGATCACCGGTTACCCTATTTTTGACCATGCCCGAGCTCAAAAAATGATTTCACAGAAAGAATTGATCACTTTAACAAGAGTTGAATCTGATTGCAGAGGTCTGAAATTGAACAATTGCACAAATGCAGAGCTGAAGTTTGCAATTAGAGTCATAGGTTATTGTTTCTTTCAATCGGCAAGGGAAAACAGTGTACCCTGTGTTGCTGTTGATTTAGCCTATAAAATTGTGAAGAAAGGTATGAAGATTGATCTATGCAAAGTGTTGTTGAAAAATCTATTTGAAAATCTCAACACCATAAGGAAGCCGAAGAAGAACAACTCGGCAAACACACTGAAGTTTGGATCACTTTTGGTATGCATGTTTTTCTATTTTGAAAAATTCTTTCCATCAGTCGGTAATATAGTTTGGGAGCTACACTGACCAATCACCCATCAAATCAATGACTTCATTAAACAGCTAGGTGATAACTTCAATAAGATTATGGATGATTATTTTAGCAAGTTTCAAGAAAAGATGCATAACAGGCACAGAATACCACCCTAGTTAGTGGAGAAATACAAGGATAGTATATGTTTTGAAGTGGACACCGACTACTGCTATGTCAATGTCGTAGAACCGAGAACTCAATCTTTTCTGCCTATGGGTTATGAGATTGATTTTGACATTACACATCAGCTGATAGATGCCTTTCTTGCACTGCCAAGGCATGCTACCGAGATCAAATACGGTACATATGAAGAAGTTAAAGAAAAAGTCAAAATGAGCATTGTAGTACCAAAGGATACAAGGAAAGCAACAAAAATGATTAAAGCATTAATAGAGAAATTTGGAGAAGGTTCTTCCTCATCGAGGAGGAATCTGAAGCCCAAGAAGTAGCTATTACATTGAGCACCAAGTTGCCAAAAGGGAAAATTTTGAAAAGGAAGAAACATGATACATCACAGGTATCACCAACTCCTCCAATGAAACGCCCAAACACTAGATCATCTGCAGTGTCACCGAGCAAGAAACAGAAAAATGTTGCAGTTCCAAAGGTAACAAAAACTTATAAGAAATCTACTCGGAGACTCATTTTGAATAAAGAGTCAAGTGACACTGAATCTGAAGACGTAAGTAAATTTCATATTGTTAAGAGTAAAAAGGAAGATGTACATAGTGTTGATAATTTTTGTGCAAATCTGAAACAATATGGTGGATTTGGAGCATTTAGATATGTAAAATATGACTCCAGATCTGATGCAGAAAAGAGACAAATTGAAGAAGTTGTAATCTACACTCTTCTGAAATTCTGATTAGTCCCATTGGAAGTAACTAATTCTCTTCCAAAAGCATTGTACTTACATATTGATAACAGGTGGAAATATGCTATGGACTCGGAAAAGAAGATGAGAGAAAGAAGTCTGGTACATCTCTTCTAGACATGTCGGTAGATGAGATAAGTGAACATCTGAAAAACTACCACACAAACTTCCTAGTCAAGCAAAGAGCCTTGAAACTGATGAATGGCCTTTATCTTGATGTAGAGAACGAGACAAAAGAAAAATGGCAAGAAATCTTTCGAATCAAGAGTACTAATGAGCAAGGTGAAGTTGAAATAGTGGATATCACCGAGCAAGATCTCGCTAAAACTATACAACCTGATGAGGATGTCATGGATACCAAGGTACAGGAATAGGAAATGATAGAAGGGAATGCTTATGCCAAACTGGTATCAAGTGAGTCAGTTTTGGAACAAGTCAAGTCCTATCCTCTGGTAAGTCAACATGTTTCAACCGAGAAACCTCAGGATACTGAACAAGGCAAAGAGGGTCAACAGTCTACCAAAGGAGAAGCTACTTCTTAGACCACTGAGGAACAAACTTCTCAAGCCCCTTCAAGTACTGACAATGTTACAACTAAGACCTCGAGTAAGGATTCACCGAAGGCTACATCTGAGGCTAAAGAAATTGACAAAAGTGTTGCCTCTATCGAGCAACTTACCAAGGGTAATCAAGCCTCCCAAGCCATTGTATTAGTTCAACCGGTGAAAGCCTCCTCCTCTAAAGAAAAGAAAATGAAAAAGCATAGTTTCAAGTTAGATTTGTCAAAACCAATTGTGTTGCCGAATGTAGACATATCCAAATTAAAAGGGCAAGAACTTATTGAATTCAGTGAACTATGCAAAGCCAAAGCAGAACAAGAGAGACAAATGGCTATATAAAAGAAAAATAGAGTACTTCAGAAGGTCAAAGCACTATTAACAAATATGCTACCTGAAGCTACAGTGACAAAAGATGCAGCCATCCATATTCAACTGGATGAACTCCTCAATCAAATAGAGACATCTGGAGTAGACGTATCTGAATACTTGAGCAAATTGAAGGACAAAGAGCTCACTGCAAAAATGATTGAAGAGGTACAGAAATCCATTGCTATCGATAAAGTAAAACTTGTCAAATTTATTGCTGAGTTGTCCCCTCAACTCAAGCACATTCTTTATTTATTTCAGAAACTCTGTACATTTTCTTTATTCATTAAAGATATCAAGAATAAAACAGAAGTGATTGAGAAAGAGATCACTGATCTCTCCAATAAATTGACCACTGAGCCAAATTCTATTCAGAATTTCTATACCAAGTTACAAATGCTCATGGCTCAACAATTGGAACTTAGGAATGAAGAGCACAAAATAAGGATGGACATTATGACTCTTCAAACTTTATTCATTCTACACTTGTCCTCCGTCCAAGAATAGATCAACAAGGCTACCTCCTTATCCACTCAACTAGAGGGAAGCACTTTAGATGGTCTGATTTCACTGTTAGCTAATATTACAGCTCAGAATTCACTCATGGATAGTGTCAAGGATGCACTCTCTGCCACTCTCACCAATGCAAGAACAAAGTATAAATCCATTTTTGACTAGTTGCCTCCTCCGAATGGTAACTAGTTTTGATATTTGTCAAAAATGGGGAGTATAGTGTATAGTGTATACAAGAGGAGTATACTGAGTAGATAAGCATATTCAAGTATACAGATAATTTTGACAGGGGGAGCAGTGATCACCGAGCACTGAATATAGAACATTGATCACAGCGCATGCATAATCAGAGTTATGTACAGTATATTGATAAGGGGAGTATATCTAAGTATACTATTTATTGACAATTGTATATACTGTCAGATTAGTCAAATTTTGTAAGTATATAGATTTTTTGAGTTATGACTTTGAAAGAAGTTTTGTCAAACATTTCAAAACTAATGTCAAAAGGGGAGATTGTTACTATTTACTAAGTTATCATTAATTTTATGTCCAAAGTCATTATATATACTCTAGTTGGTTATTACTACCGAAATATTCAGTCGGTAAGCACAGAGCAGTTGGTTACAGAAGTTACAAGTCACAGAGTTTAGTATACACCGAGTTTTCTACCGAGTAACATTCTATGACTACCGAGAAGCAAAGATGGTATACCTAGTTGATACACATCAAGTGAAATGTGTTACCAGATTCATTGAACCTAGACACATATGCGAAACATGTTACAAAGATCGAGGAACAAGAAACCGTTAACACATTGGAAATTGCACCTTAATATTTTGTATGATTTTGAGGACATCTATCCAATGAAATAATTTGTATGGTTATTCATTTAATGAATCATATTTGTAAGATCGAAGCATGAACAAGATCACCGTCATAAGAGATCTATTTATACAGCATGAATTGAGGATCAAATATGAGTGTGAAGCAAGACATATGTGAAAAGAAAAATCATGGGAAAGCACTGAGTGTTATGACTGTTACAACTGACAGAGATACACTGAGGTCACTGAGAAGGATTTCAGAGAACAGTCAAGGAACAGAGTAACCAATAAGGTTTACCGAGTTAATTTATGATTTATCGAGGTATGCTATAAGCAAAGTAATTTCATTTTGAGCACATAGAATCTGCTGTAACATTTCAGATGTGAAGTTGCAGATATTTTGTAAGATTTTGATTGTAATATTTTGAGTTGTAAGAGAAACCTTTAAAAGGGTAAAAGACTCTAACAAAGTCTATAAATTGTAAAGCCTTTAACTAGGTGCAACATTTTAGTATAAGTGTTGTAAAATCCTTTAGCAAGGTAGATCTAAAGATCTTGATACTCCTAACAAGGTAAGCTATCAGAAATAGCTAAACACGTAGCTCTAACCGAACAACCTTTATTATTGCAGTAGTGAAGTTGTGGGTGCCATCCCCACCGTAGTTTTTCTCTCTAACAAGGAGTTTCTGCGTAACCAAAATATATGTGTTATAGAGTGAATCATGTATGATTGTTTATTTATTTGTTTTAGCATTATAATATGTTTCAGCAATATTCAATTTATGCTTAACAGTAAAGTTATTGCTGAGGAAAAGATTTGAAGTACTGATTCACCCCTCCCCTCTCAGTACATTAGCTTTCCATATTGGGCCTAACACTAAATGAGCTTGATCTCTCACTGTATATAGAAATCCAAGCTAATGGATCGCCTGGTTAGAGGATTTAGAAAGCACTAAGCCTGTTAAAGCTTACCTGGTTAAGGGATTTAACTGTTGTAATTGTTAGAGAATAATAGGGGTTTGTTGATCTAGTAAATATCACTACTCTTCTTGATCAGATCCTTTTCATACTCCTATCTGCCTTCAGACATACTGCAGATACTCCTTCTAGTTTGGCAATCAATCACACTAACACTTACCAAAATTGCCAACACTACAACAAAACAACTCATCGACCTTATAAGAAAAACAATAAGTTGGTAACACGTCACAAACCTAAGATCTCATAGAGATTACAAACAAATCGGTTCAAGTATGACCATTGGATTACATAGCAATCATTGCACATTGTTCAAGAGAACCTTGACCGCTCCTTGATCACCGCTCATCAATTCTTGTAACTCATCACATGGCTTCCTCTTCATGCAATGTACGCGCTCATTCCCAAGATAAAACAAGTATCTCTATGCACCAAAAACCACTTGAAACTCATCACATACAACATGCATACATGGCATAATCATTACCAATCATCATTTGATCATAAATCAATACAACCAATTCACCAAACTCCATCAATTAGGGTTCAACACATCAACAAGTAGGGTTACCAATTGATCTCATTGCTTCTTAAGTAATACCGGTTTCCTTCACTTGCTCACCTACTAGTTGTAAAACAACATCATAACAACATCATTACCGGTTACAATTGACATCAATGACAACACAATAGTTAATCAATCAAATACCAACAACTGTCTGCATAATCTGTCTATCAACTATCGCTCAATAACATATGATATTCGCCCAATCAGATACCTACTCCTAAACACATATGGTAGCTCCATTGCATCATCCTCCCACTCCTCACAATCTCGATAAAGCCTCCATATCACATTGTCTACCTCATTGATCACTTGGCGCCAATAATCTAGCCTCCCAATCTTTGGCTAGGAAGTAACCATATCATACAAATGTACATAACTAGACCCATGTCCCCTGCCTCTAAAGTGTATCGGCCTTGTAACCAGAAGATGCTCATATGCCCATACCTGCAATAATGTCACTCCACACCCTAATCCCACTGATCCATGATACACAAACTGATGCAGCTCATAACACAAGTGTGCCAGTAGACACAACCCACATGCAAACCTGGTGTGCTTTGTCCTAATGTCTCTGGAGTCCTCCCCCATCCCATAGCTAATCCTCGTGTCACCCTGTCTGGATAGAGAAACTCACTGATAACTCCTACTAGCATCATCAGTAGAGCCAATCATGTAGTTGTCATGGTATCCTAGACCACATGTCCTACCCTCATCTCCAGTCCTGGATCCTGGAGCACTCATCTCAATGCCTCCCTATCTCCCTCTCGATCGTAAGGAACTAGCTCCCCATCGATCAGTATCTGTAGTATCTTGTACACATCCTCTAAAGTGACTATCATCTCACCCATCGGTAAATGAAATGTGCATGTCTCTAAGTGCCATCTCTCAGCTAATGCAGTGAGCAACCCCATGTTCGCCCAAAACTCAGACATATGCATAATGTATTGTAATCCCATGGCCTCAACTGCTGCTCTATCCTCCAATGTCAACTCTGGTCATAATCCCTGAGTCAAAGGGAATCTCTCCCATGACTCCAGCATAGGTAGGCCTCCTGTAGCCAAGCATCAATTGTGTCAATCCTAGTAGTACTCCATGTTCATCACAAAGTGTTGTTCTTTTATCCTAGTGCTTATATCTATCATATGGCACTCTATACTAGTAGTACTCCCTGTTCATCACAAAGTGTTGCTTTTATCTTATCTTTTAGGGCACCTACTTGAGTGTATCCTCTTGAGTAGCTTATCCAATTGACAACATATTTTATATCACATAATTGTCAATTTCAGCCTAATCCAATTGACAATGTATGTTCTATCACAGAATTGTCAATTTCTATGGTACTCCTTGTTCATCACAAAGTGCCTCGCTCTATCCTATCCTAGGGCCTCTTCTTGAGTATATCTTCTTGAGTAGTTTCCTGATTGGCAACGTATGTTCTATCATAGAATTGTCAATCCTAGCCCTATTTGTTATCATAGTCTTCCCTAGAGGACCTGTCTGAGTGTATCCTCTCAGTAGTTTATCCAATTGACAGCATATGTTTATCACAGAACTGTCAATTCGACCTTGAAGACATAAATGCGTATTCATGACACAAACATGCTTACATACTACACAAACGTTCCCACCTTTCACAGACGTGCCTTTGTCATACACAAATGCGCCTGCCCTGCAGATGTGCCTGCATTTCACAAACGCGCTCGCATTTGCCATAGATGCTTTTTGAATCATAGACGTGTTTACACTCGCCATAGATGTGCCTAACCTACCCAGATGCGCCTGGCACCAACACAAATGCACATTGACATTTTTTTCCCCCACTTGACAATTTTCAAAGATGCCTTTATTGACCTACCTAACATGCCTTTATGACAAAAATTAATGCAACAAGGTACGAGGAGGTTTTGTGGTACTCACTAGCTCTCCTACATCTGTTGGCCTCTGATATCGGCAAACGCGATCGAATCTGTGCACCAATGCCATTGTTGTTGACTGTTGACTGCTCTCTACTCTCTCTGCACTCTGATCTCTTAGGTGTGTGGATGACAATGAGGATGTTTTCCCTCATATTCTATCTTATAGACTACCCTAGCCCTGGTCTCCTAAGCTTGTCTTATTTATCTCGTGACCCTGTCACTCTATCTTATCTTGTCAGTCCTTTCTAGCCTTTCTTTCTTATCGAGAGATTGTATGCGATCTTTTCAGACATTTTCATCCAATCTATCGAGGGGGCATATCATTCCCATCATGAGGCAACTTTGTATCAGTTTATCTTATCTTCTTTGAGCCAATGCAACAACTTGCATTGTCCAAAGAGGGGCAAATGTAGACACCTAAAATTGTCTTGTCTAATTAAATAAATATTTTTATTTATTTAATTATTTTATCCTAAGTCTTTTATTAATTAAATAAATCTTTATTTATTTAATTAATTGATTTATCCTTTTCTATCATTTTTCCTCATTTAAATAAATACTTTTATTTATTTAAATTGTCATTTTCCTAAATTAAATAAATACTTTTATTTATTTAATTGATCCCACTTCTTCTATTAATTAAATAAATCTTTATTTATTCAATTAATTCATTAGCCTTTTCTACCTATGGCACATGTCATTCATCTCTTAATTCCTACACTACCTACCCTCTCATTATTTTCTTATTCCTTTTACCTACCCTTTTAATCCTAGCCGACGATTTATCTTTTACACTTCTTAATCTTATTCTTGCATTTCTTACAGTGTCTTCTATATAAGAGGATGCTTCCTTCATTATCAATCCTCCAAAGCATTTTAATCAATCTTATGCAATCAAGCCTTTTTGCGATCAAGCTATCAACCACATTTCCATTCTTTGTTGAGCCCTTGTGCACACATAAAATTTGAGAGCAAACACATCAAGCAAGATCAATGGAGATTCAAACCCTAGTGGACATGCGATGGTATAATCTTTGTGATTTTGTTGATTTGCATTGTCTTAGGTAATCTACATATGTTATGGTGGATCTTTATTGTTGTTAGGCTAGGGTTTGGTGGTTGAATTCATTTAGTCTTTCAATATTGTTGTTTCCATTATCCACTTTTCACCATACAGAATTTGATTATCGGGTAACCATTGTCAATCTAGGGTACCCAATCAGAGAAAAGGATATTGTAGAATTGATGTTGAATTTTGTAACACAAGCTCATGAAAGATCAATCGAAAAATAAAAACACCTTCCACATGAGAGAGTTGCACAAAAGAATGCTATATTACTCAAAAGCAAATAATACAGAATGAGTTATAATTGTACAATGAGGTGCTTATAAAGAAAGCACAAAGCTAAATTTAGGAGAACTAAAGTGCAAGAATGAGGAGCTAAATAAATCTCAACTCTAGCTAAACTAGATGCATGAAATCTAAACAAGGTGCACAACTAGCACAACTAAAATAAGCACTCCTAAGTGAACTTAAGAAAAAAA